>NC_142607.1:42973114-43301719 GCF_041222555.1 Hakea prostrata | reverse complement strand
GTGTCAAAAGGACACCTCTCCTTTCCAAACCATACGTAAGCATTATCAATTCATATCATCACATATATGGTAACTCCATAATGGAAAGAAATCAATACAATCCTTAAGAATATAGAAACTAGATTCATACTATCTATGTAATTAAGGAAATAACCATCCTTACCTTTTATAACTCTAAAAGAATCTAAGAAATCAAGTAAGATCTTGGCAAACTTGAGAAGAAGGTCCTAAACAAGTATATACAACATATTAGGAAAGATCCCTATGAGAAAATATAGCAAAGCATCCGAAGCAGACCAGTTAGGTTGCTTGTACTCATTGATCGAGTGGATTGGTGAGTGGTCAGTCGACCAATCGGTCGACCAATGCGAGCGTAACTTAGAAAATCGAGTTTTGAGATATGAAATCCGAATTTGGTGATTCAAGAGGGTACTAATCAAGGGGTAGGCTACATCGGTGGTATTCTAGCATATAGGGGACCTCAAAACACTAATCAAATCAAGGTATCAAGATCCAAATTAGGAAACAAAAAGTTACCATAAATAAATCAAACATGGATCTTGATGAATTTTGAAATAGAAAACAAGGACAAGAACAATAGGAGGATGGATCATTGCTTTCGGTAATGAAAACATGAAAACATGCATAGGTCTTCATGGAATAAGGCTTAGAAGCATAAATCTAAATAAGGGAAATAAAACCTACCATATATGTACTATCATGCATCATGAAGAACACATAGTAAGGTAGAAGAGAACAACTAGAATTCTATGGATTATGGATCATAGAAAAAAAACACAACCATTAACCACTAACATGATCAATGAAAGAAGATCCAAAGAGATCGAATTCAGATTAGGAAATTATGAGATTAAATCATGGTTTGATCATGAATCCTTCAAAAGCTTGCAATGATCATGGTTAAGATCATTGTTCTAGCCTTAAATCCTTAGGATGATCATGAGAACATGTTCAGAGATGTTTGCAACAGAGGATGCAGCATCTCTTCTACTGTCTCAACTCAAAAAGGAAAGAAAAACAAAGATGGAGGAGAAGAAGAGAGAGTAGACATACCTTTTGATGCAAAAGAAGAGTTCAGCGAAGATCCGTCAAGAAAACTCCAAGGATGCAAGAGAGATGACTTGCGAGAGGTCTTTGGTTCGTTCCCAGAGGGTTTGGAGGCGGCAAATCCGAAGTGGACTCGAGGTTAGACTTAAATAGAGCAAGAATCAACCTAATTGCCAAAGCCAGCACCCATTGGTGAGTGGATTGGTCGGCCGCGATCGACCAATCGGTCGAGTGATCGACCAATGGCGACAAGGCCAAAACAGGGAATTGAAGGCCCAGATCAAATCCAAACCTAAAGGGGTTTTGCACACAAGTCAAGTGACTTACCTAGTAGGTAGAAATGCCTTCAAACCAAGATAGAGATCACTCCAAGTCCATCAACTAATTAGATCTTCATCGGGATTCTGTTTCCCATAAATAGAACCTCATCATCAACCTTCATGGATTCAAAGCCGGACACCAAGTCCTCTCTTTGGGATGGCCCAAAGCTGACTTCTTACTTTACTTGGGTCATCGGACCTACAAATAACAAGGTTTCGGGTCAAGGTTAGGTTGGGTTTCACATTCTCCCCCCCCTTAAAGAAATTTCGTCCCCGAAATTGAAAGCGTACTGTGCTTCCAAAGAGGTAGGAAACTTCTCCTTCATGTCTTCTTCCTTCTCCCAAGAAGCTTCTTGAGGGGTATGGTTCTTCCACGAATCTTCACCAAAGGAATGGCGCGATTCCATGGTTGCTTGTCCCTTCCTATCCGAGGATTTCGGCCGGTTCTTCATCATAGGTCAAATCAGCACTAAGTCCTTCAGTGCTTGCTGCAAAAATGTGTTCCGGATTCTCTATGTATTTTGGAGCATCGAAATATGAAACACATTGTGCACACCAGCAAGAGGCGGAGGTAATGCTAATCGATACGCAACGGGTCCAACCTTTTCCAAAATCTCGAAAGGTCCAATGTCGAGGGCTAAGCTTTCCCTTAACATTGAATCTCATCACACCCTTCATTGGTGAGACCTTGAGAAAGACTTTCTCTCAACTTGAAATTCCAAATCGGTCCTTCTCTTATCGGCATAAGATTTACGTCTCAGTTGGCGGACTTAATCCTTTCTCTTATCATATCTACCATAGCACTTGTAGCTTCAATCATCTCGGGACCTAAGACTTTTCTTTCACTTGTCTCGGTCCAGTCAAAGGTGTCCTACAAGTACTACCATACAAAGCCCTGAATGGAGCCATGCCTATTGTTGCTTGATAACTGTTGTTATAGGCAAACTCAACCAAAGCTAGGTGTTCATCCCAATTACCACCCATATCCACCACACAAGATCTGAGCATGTCTTCCAATGTCTGTATTGTCCGCTCAGGTTGTCCATCGGACAGTGTGGATGATGAGCTGTACTCAAGTTCAATTGGGTTCCCAAGGCCTTCTGCAAAACTATTCCAAAACCTTGAGGTGGACCCGGGTCTCGACCTCAAAAACAACAATAAAACACACCGCCCCGGCACAACCACATTATCCCCACAAAACCATTACCTCTTTATATAAAAGTATAATTTATCGAAATACAAAAGGAAGTGATTGGCCTACTTAACCCACAAACCACCACACTCCCATGCCCTTTTTCCTTATACAAACCAACCCAAACAAATCCTAGGGAATACCTTCCCCCTCCCACCTAGGAATAGGAAGGGGTTGAGGTATTCCCGGTGGAGGTTGTCGGACGGCTTTCACACGTTGGCAAGTCTCACACTTGGCAACAAAATCGTCAACATCCAGCCTTTAGACCAATCCACCAAAAATGTTCCTTCAAGTCCTTGTACATCTTGGTGCTTCCGGGTGTACGAGTAAAGACTGCCTGGTGTGCTTCCTTCAATATTTCATTCTTAACTTCATCGTTTGCGGGCACACACGGTCTTCCTCTAAACAACAAAGCACCATCCATGGATATACCAGAAGTACAGACAAGGAATAAAAAAAATTTTCCCAAATTTAGTCAAAAAACTTTTGATAGAACAAGGTAATCCAAATACTCTGTGAGGCAACAATCTTATCTCTAAGACCAGATCTTGCCGTCATGGCGAAAAGAATAAAATCAGAATTCTCGGGAACGATTTCCAAATCAAAACTCTCAATAGAAGACCACAATGGTAAACTCAAAGCATTCAAATCCAAAATCTTCTTCCGGTTCTTCCTACTAAGAGCATCGGCAACAACATTTGCTTTCCGGGATGATCTTGAATATCACAATCATAATCGGAGACGAGTTCCAACCATCTCCTTTGTCTCATGTTCAACTCCTTTTGGGTAAAGAAGTATTTCAAACTCTTATGATCCGTGAAAATGGCAATCTTCTCACCGTAAAGATAATGTCTCCAAATCTTCAAAGCAAAGACAACGGCGGCAAGTTCTAGATCGTGAGTGGGGTAATTCCGCTCATAATCCTTCAATTGCCGAGAAGCATAGGCTACGACCTTGCCATGTTGCATCAATACACAACCCAAACCAATCTTTGGCGCATCGGTATAAAGCTGTCATACCACCGGAACTATCGGGTATAGTCAAAACCGGGGCACTTGTCAATCTATCCTTCAACTCTTGGAAATTCTTCTCACGGGCGTCGGACCAAACAAACTTCTCTTCTTTCTGGTCAACTTAGTCATAGGAGCAGCCAACCGAGAAAAGTTCTCAATAAACCTTCGGTAGTAACCCGCCAATCCAAGAAAACTTCTTATTTCCGTTACCGACTTCGGTCTCTCCCAATCAGCCACGACTTGGACCTTTTCGGGATCGACCACGAATACCTTCGGCTGAAACTACATGACCAAGGAAAACCACTCTCTTAAGCCAGAAATCACACTTGCTAAACTTAGCAAACAACTTCTTTTCCCGCAACCTTTTCAAAGTGAAACTTAGATGACTCGCATGCTCTTCTTCGCTCTTCGAATAGATCAAGATGTCATCAATGAAAACAATCACAAACTTATCAAGCACATCATGAAATACTCGGTTCATGAGGTCCATGAACACCGCAGGAGCATTGGTCAATCCGAAAGGCATGACTCTAAACTCGTAGTGACCATACCGCGTTCGGAAAGCTGTCTTGAAGATATCACTAGACTTCACTTTCAATTGGTGATATCCGGACCTTAAGTCAATCTTTGAGAACACAACTGCACCCTTCAACTGATCGAAGAGATCATCGATTCTGGGCAGTGGATATCTATTCTTGATAGTCAACTTATTCAACTCACGGTAGTCGATGCACAAGCGCATACTACCGTCTTTCTTCTTGACGAACAAGACCGGAGCTCCCCAAGGTGAAACTCCCTTCTCTTCTTTAACTTTTCCCACCTAGTGTGTCACCTTGGTTTCCAAATCATAAGCAAGATATCCAAGAACATCATCAACAACTTGCTTCCAAAGGGGAGAGAGCTCTAGGGAAAATATCCAAGAGTTCCCACAAGTGTTCTTGAGGTGATTTAGTGCTTCAACAACAACAACACAACACACCATCTTCACAAACAAGGTAAATCTCTCATTCTTTCTTCCATTTTCATCTTCTCATGCTTGCATTTCAATAAAACCATGCTTTACTTGTATCCAATGCTAGAAATCATGCTTAGGAATGCTTAGAAACATATTCCCTAGGTTTTAAACACAATGACATGCATAGACAACAAGTTTTAACACATTTGGTGCTCATCTCGCAAAGTTTTATACCGAAATCGATATCTTTAGAAAAATTTCGTTTTCTCTCAAACCGCTTGAAATTTTCGCACGAGATCAAATGCTACATGCTCAAGATGACATTGTAGATAGGTCCATACTATTTGATTTAACCAATTTCAACTTTTCAAAAATCCAATTTTGACCTAAATTGCAAAATCCCCAAATTTCTTCTTGCTGAATTTTTCGCTTTAATCCAAGTTTTCGATCGATTTTCATCAAAACAACTTCATAGACATGAAATTCCAAGTATTGCGCACATGCTAGTATGTTCAAATCAAATTTCCCCCAAATTTGAAATTTTCCGAAAAAAATTACGAAAATACCCTTTTGGCTCAAATCTTGAAATAGCACTAATTGGAAATGTCTCTTGTCTCTTCCACGGATACATCATGCGAGAGGGGAGGACGAGGAGGGAGGTAGAGGTCGAGGGTCGCATCGTAGGTGCTCTCGGGGGCGGAGGTCGGGTTCCTTTCGAGCCCCGAGAGAGGAGGTTAGGGAGGCCGGACCTATTTGACACACCTCGGGCCGAGTTTACGCATGCGAGGCCTACTTCAGCTATTGTAACATCGAGATGGGGCGTCTACTTCACTTACGCCAGCTCGAGCCTTCGGGATCCGGCGGAGGTTCGACACTTTACGGTGGACTCACCTCTTCACCGAGGATTTGCCGGTATACCCGGGAGCTAGTGAGGTTGTTCTTCGGCAACCTTACTTACACGGAGGAGGCTCGGGGCCGGGGACATCCACTCGGACTTGTCCTCGGGAGCGGGGTCCTTCGGACTCGGATTCGCTTCTCTACCGGACATCGGCCGAGATCTTGCAGGTTCCTTACTACCCACGGGGTGTGTGTGGATACCTGCGGAGGCAGACACAGACGACCATCGATGCCGTACGAGCTTCGCGAGATATGCTCTACGCTATGGGATAGCCGCCGATGCTTCACACCGTGGACTAGCGGACGGATGACGGGTTCTGCACGTATTATCGGTCGCATAGTCGGCCGAAACATCATGCCAAAGCCGGACATCACCATCGGGTCCACGGTGATGGAGGCCTTGGTCATTTACCGCATCTACATGGGCTTCGAGATCGATCTTTCTTACATCATTCAGCGGGTCATGTCTGGACTTGGCTCCGTCTCGGCCTAGCATGCGGAACCTTTGCTATGGGAGGCTTCGACTTTGATCTTCGGGCATTTCGGGGTGAGTTTCGAGGATACTCCGATGGACACTAGATCACGGGGATACCCCATTGGGACTCGGACCATTCGACGGAGATGAGACTACATCGGTTAGAGAGATCTCTGGTCCCGGAGGGTGAGGATGATGATGAATCGGGGTGGGGTGGGGGCGGGAGGAGGGGGTGGAGGAGAGGATATCGGTCTGATAGTGATGATCGGGCCGGAGATGATCTGAGATATGCGCGAGGCCGAGCCGTGCATCACGAGTTTCCTTCATCACACTTCGAGGCGGGTGGCCCTTCACATGCGGTTCCGGAGACTTCAGATCTTGGTGCACTGATGAGATCGATGACTTCCATGCTAGAGAGGATGGAGGTCGAGACGAGAGCAGAGATGTACGAGAGGATGGAGTCTCGACGGACGGACGAGATAGAGCATCGGGTGACTCGGCTAGCGAGAGGAGTTCGAGCATATAGAGATCGAGTAGATCACCTAGATAGGTTGTACCTTAGGATTTCCCATTTATGCATTTCGGATGTAATCATTGTAAAACTTTTGAAATTAATGAAGTTCATTTTGTTTCTCTTTAATTATTGTATGTTATGCACTTTTCTTTTCCTTGCATTAGTGTCATTTGTTCAAGTATAATTATGGTACGTTATTCGAAATGTTCTGTTATGCCTCAAAGTTCAAGTTTCTAATTCGGTGTTCTATTATTCACTTCTAAGAGTAGAAGAGTCACTTCAGATCGATGACTCGGGAATGTTCGAGTTGTTGCCTTTTGTGGTTAGGATCTCCTCGAACCTTGGGCTCCGATACCATTCTGTCACGCCCTCCCGGCCCGGTACCCTATCGGCATACCGGGAGTGTGATCCACGGCCCGAAGATCGGGTATCGAGTGATCAACCTCCCACATAAACAATAACATAATCATGAACAACCATAACAAGAGTGCGGAAGATAAATCATAGATTCAATAAAGAAAGAATGAATCGTAAACGAAACGGAATAATAGATATAATCGAGTGTCAACGAGATAAGTAAAGTGAAGCAAAAATCCCACTTTACATCCAGCGGAAAAGTAGCTCGAAAGAATAAACTAGATAAAAGCTAATCCCGGTAGCAAGTACATTGGGTAACTAAATTATTCTCCACTTTGTAGACGACATCCTTGTAGGTGTAGATCTCATAAATAGCACAAGGACGCTTCCACTCAATGGTCGGACTAAGCATCGTACGGAGCATAACCACCCGTGGGATCTTCCGAGTAATTGTGGTAACCGCAATCACCTTCCTGGAGATATGTCTCTTCGCCTTGCGCTTCCTCATAGGGACCGTCATAGTATTCCGTACTGCAGGGATAGTCTAACAACATTGTACAATAAAGGAATGAGTTTCAAAGAAACTCGGTAAGGCGATTAAAATCCATAATAACATAAATGGCGAGAATTCCGAACAAACATAAATGCAATATGATATGAGACAAACAATGAATGAATGATTCTAACTCTATGTATGCTTTGGTCTCTATTGGCGAGACATGCTTTAAGTCATAGCACCGTACTTCTTTAGGAAAGTCCACTCACATCCTCAACCATTTAAGATATCTTGGATTCCCTCCAACCATTTAAGATATCTCGGGCGACCGATTGGTAATGGGTCCTTCATCCCTCGGGACAAACCTTGGCGGGGGGTTAAGTCAACACACTCTCTCACAACCATTTGGTATAAATCTTGGCGCATGTCGGGGGTAATACCTAGCCAAATGCAAGTCTTCTACTTGGTTACATCAAGTCGGATCCGGATACTTCCATTCCTCGTCCCTGACGATCCTTTCCGGTATCCTTCACACTAGAGTCCTCATAGTCCCCCGACTACGGACTCACCAACCCTATCGATCATCCACATATGGTAAACGGGAAGCTCTCACGTCCTTTCACGGGTTGGTTACCGGTCTTAAGCGCCCGTGAGCCCAAGTCTAACCATATGCAACCCTACCAATAAATGGCCCCCACAATGTGATTCCTGTCCTCTCACCGGGTTGGTTACCGGTCTTGAGCGCCCATGAATCCCCATTGCTACCACGGGTCGTTCGGTCTCAATACCCCTCCGATTAGGGTCCGACATAACAGGACATCCTAGCCAAACACTACTAGACAATCCTATATATGTCATCCAACGGTTTAGGAAGGTGTCCGGAGGGCATCTCCGGAAACATCCCATAATATTCCCGTAGTAGTCCAAGGACAGAAGTGTCAAAAGGACACCTCTCCTTTCCAAACCATACGTAAGCATACACATGCATCAATTCATATCATCACATATATGGTAACTCCATATATGGAAAGAAATCAATATTTACAATCATTTGTATAACATTGGTAAGTAAATCATACATGAATCAATTCAATATGAATAAGTAATGCTACTGTAATCAAAGTTATGCAACAGTAGTATATCATTGTAAGAATCTAATTTAAGAAACATATTAATGATATTCAAATATAGAAACTAGATTCATGCTATCTATGTAATTAAGGAAATAACCATCCTTACCTTTTATAACTCCAAAGAATCCTAAGAAATCAAGTAAGATCTTGGCAAACTTGAGAAGAAGGTCCTAAACAAGTATATACAACATATTAGGAAAGATCCCTAACAGAAAATATAGCAAAACATCCGAAGCAGGACCAATTAGGAGTTGCTTTGTACTCATTGGTCGAGTGGATTGGTCGAATGGTCCGGTCGACCAATCGGTCGACCAATGCGGACGATAACTTATAAAATCAGAGTTTTGAGATATGAAATCCGAATTTGGTGGTTCAAAAGGGTACTAATCAAGGGGTAGACTACATCGGTAGTATTCTAGCATATAGGGGACCTCAAAACACTAATCAAATCAAGGTATCAAGATCCAAATTAGGAAACAAAAAGTTACCATAAATAAATCAAACATGGATCTTGATGAATTTTGAAATAGAAAACAAGGACAAGAACAATAGGAGGATGGATCATTGCTTTCGGTAATGAAAACATGAAAACATGCATAGGTCTTCATGGAATAAGGCTTAGAAGCATAAATCTAAATAAGGAAATAAAACCTACCATATATGTACTATCATGCATCATGAAGAACACATAGTAAGGTAGAAGAGAACAACTAGAATTCTATGGATTATGGATCATAGAAAGAAAACACAACCATTAACCACTAACATGATCAATGAAAGAAGATCCAAAGAGATCGAGAATTCAGATTAGGAAATTAACGAGAGATTAAATCATGGTTTGATCATGAATCCTTCAAAAGCTTGCAATGATCATGGTTAAGATCATTGTTCTAGCCTTAAATCCTTAGGATGATCATGAGAACATGTTCGAGAGATGTTTGCAACGAGAGGATGCAGCATCTCTTCTCTTGTCTCAACTCAAAAAGGAAAGAAAAACAAAGATGGAGGAGAAGAAGAGAGTAGTAGACATACCTTTTGATGCAAAAAGAAGAGTTCCGACGAAGATCCGCCAAAGAAAACTCCAAGGATGCAAGAGAGATGACTTGCGAGAGGTCTTTGGTTCGTTCCGGAGGGTTTGGAGGCAGCAAATACGAAGTGGACTCGAGGTTAGACTTAAATAGAGCAAGAATCAACCTAATTGCCAAAGACGGACACCCATTGGTCGAGTGGATTGGTCGGCGCCCGATCGACCAATCGGTCGACCAATGCGGCAACAAGGGCCAAAACGGGGGAATTGAAGGCCCGGATCAAATCCAAACCTAAAGAGGTTTTGCACACAAGTCAAGTGACTCACCTAGTAGGTAGAAATGCCTTCAAACCAAGATAGAGATCACTCCAAGTCCATCAACTAATTAGATCTTCATCGGGATTACTGTTTCCATAAATAGAACCTCATCATCAACCTTCATGGATTCAAAGCCGGACACCAAGTCCTCTCTTGGGATGGCCCAAAGCTGACTTCTTACTTTACTTCGGGTCATCGGACCTACAAATAACAAGGTTTCCGGGTCAAGGTTAGGGCTGGGTTTCACATTCTCCCCCCCTTAAAGAAATTTCGTCCCCGAAATTGAAAGCGTACTGTGCTTCCAAAGAGGTAAGGAAACTTCTCCTTCATGTCTTCTTCCTTCTCCCAAGAAGCTTCTTCGGGGGTATGGTTCTTCCACCGAATCTTCACCAAAGGAATGGCGCGATTCCGCAGCTGCTTGTCCTTCCTATCCGGGATTTCGGCCGGTTCTTCATCATAGGTCAAATCAGCACTAAGTCCTTCGGTGCTTGCTGCAAAATGTGTTCCGGATTCTCTATGTATTTTCGGAGCATCGAAATATGAAACACATTGTGCACACCAGCAAGAGACGGAGGTAATGCTAATCGATACGCAACGGGTCCAACCTTTTCCAAAATCTCGAAAGGTCCAATGTAACGAGGGCTAAGCTTTCCCTTAACATTGAATCTCATCACACCCTTCATTGGTGAGACCTTGAGAAAGACTTTCTCTCCAACTTGAAATTCCAAATCGGTCCTTCTCTTATCGGCATAAGATTTACTGTCTCGGTTGAGCGGACTTAATCCTTTCTCTTATCATATCTACCATAGCACTTGTAGCTTCAATCATCTCGGGACCTAAGACTTTTCTTTCACTGTCTCGAGTCCGGTACAAAGGTGTCCTACAAGTACTACCATACAAAGCCCTGAATGGAGCCATGCCTATTGTTGCTTGATAAGCTGTTGTTATAGGCAAACTCAACCAAAGCTAGGTGTTCATCCCAATTACCACCCATATCCACCACGCAAGATCTGAGCATGTCTTCCAATGTCTGTATTGTCCGCTCGGATTGTCCATCGGGCTTGTGGATGATGAGCTGTACTCAAGTTCAATTGGGTTCCCAAGGCCTTCCGCAAACTATTCCAAAACCTTGAGGTGAACCTAGGATCACGATCCGAAACAATACTCAATGGCACACCATGCGGACGAACCACATTATCCACATAAAGCCTTGCTAGCTTATCCAGTATGAGTGATCTTCATAGGAATGAAATGGGCTGATTTGGTCAACCTATCAACAATCACCCACACGGTGTCATTGCCTTTACTTGTCCGAGGCAAGCTAGTCACAAAGTCCATGGAGATATCTTCCCACTTCCAACTAGGAATAGGAAGGGGTTGAAGTAATCCAGAGATGGAGGTTGTCGGACGGCTTTCACACGTTGGCAAGTCTCACACTTGGCAACAAAATCGTCAACATCCGCCTTTAGACCAATCCACCAAAAATGTTCCTTCAAGTCCTTGTACATCTTGGTGCTTCCCGGGTGTCTGATAAAAGTGACTGGTGTGCTTCCTTCAATATTTCATTCTTAACTTCATCGTTTGCGGGCACACACGGTCTTCCTCTAAACAACAAAGCACCATCCATGGATATACCAAAGTCGGGGTCCGACTCGGGATTCGAAGAAATCTTCTCAACTTTGGTCAAAAACTCTTGATCGAAACTCTGCGGGGCAACAATCTTATCTCTAAGACCAGATCTTGCCGTCATGGCGAGAAAGAATAAAATCAGAATTCTCAGGAACGATTTCCAAATCAAAATTCTCAATAGAAGACCACAATGGTAAACTCAAAGCATTCAAATCCAAAATCTTCTTCTGGTTCTTCCTACTAAGAGCATCGGCAACAACATTTGCTTTCCCGGGATGATCTTGAATATCACAATCATAATCGGAGACGAGTTCCAACCATCTCCTTTGTCTCATGTTCAACTCCTTTTGGGTAAAGAAGTATTTCAAACTCTTATGATCCGTGAAAATGGCAATCTTCTCACCGTAAAGATAATGTCTCCAAATCTTCAAAGCAAAGACAACGGCGGCAAGTTCTAGATCGTGAGTGGGGTAATTCCGCTCATAATCCTTCAATTGCCGAGAAGCATAGGCTACGACCTTGCCATGTTGCATCAATACACAACCCAAACCAATCTTTGACGCATCGGTATAAACTGTCATACCACCTGGAACTATCGGGTATAGTCAAAACCGGGGCACTTGTCAATCTATCCTTCAACTCTTGGAAATTCTTCTCACGGGCGTCGGACCAAACAAACTTCTCTTCTTTCCTGGTCAACTTAGTCATAGGAGCAGCCAACCGAGAAAAGTTCTCAATAAACCTTCGGTAGTAACCCGCCAATCCAAGAAAACTTCTTATTTCCGTTCTGACTTCGGTCTCTCCCAATCAGCCACGACTTGGACCTTTTCGGGATCGACACGAATACCTTCGGCTGAAACTACATGACCAAGGAAAACCACTCTCTTAAGCCAGAAAATCACACTTGCTAAACTTAGCAAACAACTTCTTTTCCCGCAACCTTTTCAAAGTGAAACTTAGATGACTCGCATGCTCTTCTTCGCTCTTCGAATAGATCAAGATGTCATCAATGAAAACAATCACAAACTTATCAAGCACATCATGAAATACTCGGTTCATGAGGTCCATGAACACCGCAGGAGCATTGGTCAATCCGAAAGGCATGACTCTAAACTCGTAGTGACCATACCGCGTTCGGAAAGCTGTCTTGAAGATATCACTAGACTTCACTTTCAATTGGTGATATCCGGACCTTAAGTCAATCTTTGAGAACACAACTGCACCCTTCAACTGATCGAAGAGATCATCGATTACGGGCGAGTGGATATCTATTCTTGATAGTCAACTTATTCAACTCACGGTAGTCGATGCACAAGCGCATACTACCGTCTTTCTTCTTGACGAACAAGACCGGAGCTCCCCAAGGTGAAACTCCCTTCTCTTCTTTAACTTTTCCCACCTAGTGTGTCACCTTGGTTTCCAAATCAAGAAAAACAACACAACCCATTGCCCCCCCCCCCCCCCCCCGCCGCGGCCATCATAAGCAAGATATCCAAGAACCTCATTTCCACTCAACCCCAACTTGCTTCCAAAGGGAGAGAGCTCTAGGGAAAATATCCAAGAGTTCCCACAAGTGTTCTTGAGGTGATTTAGTGCTTCAACAACAACAACACAACACACCATCTTCACAAACAAGGTAAATCTCTCATTCTTTCTTCCATTTTCATCTTCTCATGCTTGCATTTCAATAAAACCATGCTTTACTTGTATCCAATGCTAGAAATCATGCTTAGGAATGCTTAGAAACATATTCCCTAGGTTTTAAACACAATGACATGCATAGACAACAAGTTTTAACACATTTGGTGCTCATCTCGCAAAGTTTTATACCGAAATCGATATCTTTAGAAAAATTTCGTTTTCTCTCAAACCGCTTGAAATTTTCGCACGAGATCAAATGCTACATGCTCAAGATGACATTGTAGATAGGTCCATACTATTTGATTTAACCAATTTCAACTTTTCAAAAATCCAATTTTGACCTAAATTGCAAAATCCCCAAATTTCTTCTTGCTGAATTTTTCGCTTTAATCCAAGTTTTCGATCGATTTTCATCAAAACAACTTCATAGACATGAAATTCCAAGTATTGCGCACATGCTAGTATGTTCAAATCAAATTTCCCCCAAATTTGAAATTTTCCGAAAAATTACGAAAATACCCTTTTGGCTCAAATCTTGAAATAGCACTAATTGGAAATGTCTCTTGTCTCTTCCACGGATACATCATGCGAGAGGGGGGACGAGGAGGAGGTAGAGGTCGAGGTCGCATCGTAGGTGCTCTCGGGGGGCGGAGGTCGGGTTCCTTTCGAGCCCCGAGAGAGGAGGTTAGGAGGCCGGACCCTGTTTGACACACCTCGGGCCGAGTTTGCATGCGAGGCCTACTTCAGCTATTGTAACATCGAGATGGGGCGTCTACTTCACTTACGCCAGCTCGAGCCTTCGGGATCCGGCGGAGGTTCGACACTTTACGGTGGACTCACCTCTTCACCGAGGATTTGCCGGTATACCGGAGCTAGTGAGGTTGTTCTTCGGCAACCTTACTTACACGAGAGGAGGCTCGGGGCCGGGGACATCCACTCGGACTTGTCCTCGGGAGCGGGGTCCTTCGGACTCGGATTCGCTTCTCTACCGGACAACGGCCGAGATCTTGCAGGTTCCTTACTACCCACGGCGGTGTGTGTGGATACCTGCGGAGCGGACACTGGACAGCCATCGATGCCGTACGAGCTTCGCGAGATATGCTCTACGCTATGGGATAGCCGCCGATGCTTCACACCGTGGACTAGCGGACGGATGACGGGTTCTGCACGTATTATCGGTCGCATAGTCGGCCGAAACATCATGCCAAAGCCGGACATCACCATCGGGTCACGGTGATGGAGGCCTTGGTCATTTACCGCATCTACATGGGCTTCGAGATCGATCTTTCTTACATCATTCAGCGGGTCATGCTTGGGACTTGGTTCTGCGGCCTAGCATGCGGAACCTTTGCTATGGGAGGCTTCGACTTTGATCTTCGGGCATTTCGGGGTGAGTTTCGAGGATACTCCGATGGACACTAGATCACGGGGATACCCCATTGGGACTCGGACCATTCGACGGATGAGACTACATCGGTTAGAGAGATCTCCTGGTCCCGGAGGGTGAGGATGATGATGAATCGGAGGATGAGGATGAGGGATCGAGAGGATGGAGGAGAGGATATCGGTCTGATAGTGATGATCGGGCCGGAGATGATCTGAGATATGCGCGGGGTGAGCCCGTGCATCACGAGTTTCCTTCATCACACTTCGAGGCGGGTGGCCCTTCACATGCGGTTCCGGAGACTTCGGATCTTGGTGCACGAGATGAGATCGATGACTTCCATGCTAGAGAGGATGGAGGTCGGACGGGAGAGCAGATGTACGAGAGGATGGAGTCTCGACGGGACGAGGATAGAGCATCGGGTGACTCGGCTAGCGAGAGGAGTTCGAGCATATAGAGATCGAGTAGATCACCTAGATAGGCTGTACCTTAGGATTTCCCATTTATGCATTTCAGATGTAATCATTGTAAAACTTTTGAAATTAATGAAGTTCATTTTGTTTCTCTTTAATTATTGTATGTTATGCACTTTTCTTTTCCTTGCATTAGTGTCATTTGTTCAAGTATAATTATGGTACGTTATTCGAAAATGTTACTGTTATGCCTCAAAGTTCAAGTTTCTAATTCGGTGTTCTATTATTCACTTCTAAGAGTAGAAGAGTCACTTCGGATCGATGACTCGGGGAATGTTCGGTTGTTGCCTTTTGTGGTTAGGATCTCCTCGAACCTTGGGCTCCGATACCATTCAGTCCCGCCCTCCCGGCCGGTACCCTATCGGCATACCCGAGTGTGATCCACGGCCCGAAGATCGGTATCGAGTGATCAACCTCCCACATAAACAATAACATAATCATGAACAACCATAACAAGAGTGCGGAAGATAAATCATAGATTCAATAAAGAAAGAATGAATCATAAACGAAACGGAATAATAGATATAATCGAGTGTCAAACGATAAGTAAAGTGAAGCAAAAATCCCACTTTACATCCAGGCGGAAAAGTAGCTCGAAAGAATAAACTAGATAAAAGCTAATCCCGGTAGCAAGTACATTGGGTAACTAAATTATTCTCCACTTTGTAGACGACATCCTTGTAGGTGTAGATCTCATAAATAGCACAAGGACGCTTCCACTCAATGGTCGGACTAAGCATCGTACGGAGCATAACCACCCGTGGGATCTTGAGTAATTGTGGTAACCGCAATCACCTTCCTGGAGATATGTCTCTTCGCCTTGCGCTTCCTCATAGGGACCGTCATAGTATTCCGTACTGCGGGATAGTCTAACAACATTGTACAATAAAGGAATGAGTTTCAAAGAAACTCGGTAAAGCGATTAAAATCCATAATAACATAAATGGCGGGATTCCGAACAAACATAAATGCAATATGATATGAGACAAACAATGAATGAATGATTCTAACTCTATGTATGCTTGGTCTCTATTGGCGAGACATGCTTTAAGTCATAGCACCGTACTTCTTTAGGAAAGTCCACTCACATCCTCAACCATTTAAGATATCTTGGATTCCCTCCAACCATTTAAGATATCTCGGGCGACCGATTGGTAATGGGTCCTTCATCCCTCGGGACAAACCTTGGCGGGGGTTAAGTCAACACACTCTCTCACAACCATTTGGTATAAGTCTTGGCGCATGTCGGGGTAATACCTAGCCAAATGCAAGTCTTCTACTTGGTTACATCAAGTCAGATCCGGATACTTCCATTCCTCGTCCACTGACGATCCTTTCCGGTATCCTTCACACTAGAGTCCTCATAGTCCACGACTACGGACTCACCAACCCTATCGATCATCCACATATGGTAAACGGGAAGCTCTCACGTCCTTTCACGGGTTGGTTACCGGTCTTAAGCGCCCGTGAGCCCAAGTCTAACCATATGCAACCCTACCAATAAATGGCCCCCACAATGTGATTCTGTCCTCTCACCGGGTTGGTTACCGGTCTTGAGCGCCCATGAATCCCCATTGCTACCACGGGTCGTTCGGTCTCAATACCCCTCCGATTAGGGTCGACATAACGGGACATCCTAGCCAAACACTACTAGACAATCCTATATATGTCATCCAACGGTTTAGGAAGGTGTCCGAGAGGGCATCTCCGGAAACATCCCATAATATTCCCGTAGTAGTCCAAGGACAGAAGTGTCAAAAGGACACCTCTCCTTTCCAAACCATACGTAAGCATACACATGCATCAATTCATATCATCACATATATGGTAACTCCATATATGGAAAGAAATCAATATTTACAATCATTTGTATAACATTGGTAAGTAAATCATACATGAATCAATTCAATATGAATAAGTAATGCTACTGTAATCAAAGTTATGCAACAGTAGTATATCATTGTAAGAATCTAATTTAAGAAACATATTAATGATATTCAAATATAGAAACTAGATTCATGCTATCTATGTAATTAAGGAAATAACCATCCTTACCTTTTATAACTACGCAAAGAATCCTAAGAAATCAAGTAAGATCTTGGCAAACTTGAGAAGAAGGTCCTAAACAAGTATATACAACATATTAGGAAAGATCCCTAACAGAAAATATAGCAAAACATCCGAAAAGCAGACCAATTCGGGGTTCTTTGTACTCATTGGTCGAGTGGATTGGTCGAGTGGTCCGGTCGACCAATCGGTCGACCAATGCGAGACGATAACTTATAAAATCAGAGTTTTGAGATATGAAATCCGAATTTGGTGGTTCAAAAGGGTACTAATCAAGGGGTAGACTACATCGGTAGTATTCTAGCATATAGGGGACCTCAAAACACTAATCAAATCAAGGTATCAAGATCCAAATTAGGAAACAAAAAGTTACCATAAATAAATCAAACATGGATCTTGATGAATTTTGAAATAGAAAACAAGGACAAGAACAATAGGAGGATGGATCATTGCTTTCGGTAATGAAAACATGAAAACATGCATAGGTCTTCATGGAATAAGGCTTAGAAGCATAAATCTAAATAAGGAAATAAAACCTACCATATATGTACTATCATGCATCATGAAGAACACATAGTAAGGTAGAAGAGAACAACTAGAATTCTATGGATTATGGATCATAGAAAGAAAACACAACCATTAACCACTAACATGATCAATGAAAGAAGATCCAAAGAGATCGAGAATTCAGATTAGGAAATTAACGAGAGATTAAATCATGGTTTGATCATGAATCCTTCAAAAGCTTGCAATGATCATGGTTAAGATCATTGTTCTAGCCTTAAATCCTTAGGATGATCATGAGAACATGTTCGAGAGATGTTTGCAACGAGAGGATGCAGCATCTCTTCTCTGTCTCAACTCAAAAAGGAAAGAAAAACAAAGATGGAGGAGAAGAAGAGAGAGTAGACATACCTTTTGATGCAAAAAGAAGAGTTCCGACGAAGATCCGCCAAGAAAACTCCAAGGATGCAAGAGAGATGACTTGCGAGAGGTCTTTGGTTCGTTCCGAGAGGGTTTGGAGGCAGCAAATACGAAGTGGACTCGAGGTTAGACTTAAATAGAGCAAGAATCAACCTAATTGCCAAAGACGGCACCCATTGGTCGAGTGGATTGGTCGGCTGGCCCGATCGACCAATCGGTCGACCAATGCGGGCAACAAGGCCAAAACGAGGGAATTGAAGGCCCGGATCAAATCCAAACCTAAAGAGGTTTTGCACACAAGTCAAGTGACTCACCTAGTAGGTAGAACCCCCAACAACACACCCCCCCACCCCCCCCCCACCCACCTATTAAATCGTCTTCGGCGTCGCTTTACCCCAAAAACACCCCCACCCACCCCCCCCGCGACCCCCCGCCCCGCGCCCCCTCCTCGGGGGGGCCCGCAGCCGACTTCTTACTTTACTTCGGGTCATCGGACCTACAAATAACAAGGTTTCCGGGTCAAGGTTAGGGTGGGTTTCAACGGGCCATAACCAACCCGTGAGAGGGCGTGAGGCTTCCCGTTTACCATATGTGGATGATCAATAGGGTTGATGAGTCCGTGGTCCGGTTGGTTGGTGCCATAGGATACGGACTCTAGTGTGAAGGATACCGGAAAGGATCGTCGGGGACGAGGAATGGAAGTATCTGGATCGACTTGATGTAACTAAGTAGAAGACTTGCATTTGGCTAGGTGTTACCACGACATGCGCCAGTACTTATACCAAATGGTTGTGAGAGAGTGTGTTGACTTAACCCCCACCAAGGTTTGTCTCGAGGGATGAAGGACCCATTACCAAACGGCTGCTCAAGACCGGTGAAATGATCCGTGAGAGAATCCAAGATATCTTAAATGGTTGAGGATGTGAGTGGACTTTCCTAAAGAAGTGCGGTGCTATGACTTAAAGCATGTGCGCAATAGAGACCAGCATACATAGAGTTTGATTCATTCATTCATTGTTTGTCTCATATCATATTGCATTTATGTTTGTTACGGAATCCTGCCATTTATGTTATTATGGATTTTTAAGCGCCTTCTTGGAGTTTCTTTGAAACTCATTCCTTTATTGTACAATGTTGTTAGACTATCCTGCAGTCTTGAGTACTATGACGGTCCCTATGAAGAAGCGCAAGGCGAAGAGGCATATCTCCGGGGAAGGTGATTGCGGTTACCACAATTACTACGAAGATCCCGCAGTGGTTATGCTCCGTACGATGCTTAGTCCGACCATTGAGTGGAAGCGTCCTTGTGCTATTTATGAGATTTACACTTACAAGGATGTTGTCTATAAAGTGGAGAACAATTTAGTTACCCAATGTACTTATTCTTGGGATTAGGTTTTGTCTAGTTTATTCTTTTAGAGCTACTTTTCCGTTGGATGTAAAGTGGGATTTTTGCTTCACTTTACTTATCCGTTTGATACTACGATTATATCTATTATTTTTTTATTTTTTTTTTCTTTCTTTTTTTTTTTCTTCTATTTTTTTTCTCTCCCCCCCCTCTTTTTTTTTTTTTTTTTTTTTTTTTTTTTTTTTTTGGGGGGGTGGTCCCCCCCCACCACCTCGGTTCGTGGGGGCCCCCCCCCCCCGCGCGCCCGAGAGGGGCCCGGCGGGGGCGGCGCGGTTGTTTTTCGGCCCCCCGGTTTTAGGGGGTCCTAACCACAAAAGACAACAACTGAACATTCTGAGTCATTGATCTGAAATGACTCCTCTACTCTTAGAAGTGAATAATAGAACACTTGAATTAGAAACTTGACCTTTGAGGCATAACGAACATTTACGAATAACATACCATAATTATACTTGAACAAATGTCACTAATGCAAGGAAAAGAAAGGTGCATAACATACAATAATTAAAGAGGAACAAAATGAACTTCATTAATTTCAAAAGTTTTTACAAGGATTACATCTGAAATGCATAAATGGAAAATCCTAAGGTACGGTCTATCTAGGTGATCTACTCGATCTCTGTATGCTCTGAACTCCTCTGCTAGGCTGAGTCACCCGATGCTCTATCCTATCTGTCGTGACTCCATCCTCTCGTACATCTGCTCTGTCGACCTCCATCCTCTCTAGCATGGAAGTCATCGATCTCATCTGTGCACCAAGATCTGAAGTCTCCGGAGCTGCATGTGAAGGGCCACCTACCTCGAAGTGTGATGAAGGAAACTCGTGATGCACGAGCTCAGCCCTCGCGCATATCTGCATCATCTCCGGCCTGATCATCACTATCGGGACCGATATCCTCTCCTCCATCCTCGATCCCTGATCCTCATCCTACGATTCATCATCATCCTCACCCTCTGGACCGGGAGATCTCTCGGCGATGTAGTCTCATCGACGAATGGTCCGAGTCCCAATGGGGTATCCACTGTGATCTAGTGTCCATCGGTGTATCCTCGAAACTCACCCCGAAATGCCCGAAGATCAAAGTCGATAGCCTCCCATAGCAAAGGTTCCGCATGCTAGGCCGCGAGAACTAAGTCCGGCATGACCTGCTGAATGATGTAGGAGAGATCGATCTCGAAGCCCATGTAGATGCGGTAGATGACTAAGGCCTCCATCAACGTGACCCGATGGTGATGTCCGGCTTTCGGCATGATGTTTCGGCCGACTATGCGACCGATAATACGTGCGAGAACCCGTCATCCGTCCGCTAGTCCACGGTGTGAAGCATCGACGGCTATCCCATAGCGTAGAGCATATCTCGCGAAGCTCGTACGGCATCGGATGGCTGTCCGGATCTGCTCCTGCGGTATCCACACACCCTGCTTGTGGATAGTAAGGAACAGCAAGATCTCGGCCGGTGTCCGGGTAGAGAAGCGAATCTGAGTCCGGAAGACCACTGCTCCACGAGGACAAGTCTGAGTGGATGTCCACGGCCTCGAGCCTCCTCTGTGTAAGTAAGGTTGCTTTGAAGAACAACCTCACTAGCTCCCGGGTATACCGGCAAATCCTCGGTGAAGAGATGAGTCCACTGTAATGTGTCGAACCTCTGCCCGAATCCTAAAGGCTCCGAGCTGGCGTAAGTGAAGTAGACGTCCCATCTCGATGTTACAATAGCTGAAGTAGGCCTCGTACGGGGAACTCGGCTTTGAGGTGTGTCAAACATGTCCGGTCTCCTAACCTCCTCTCTAGGCTCGAAAGGAACCGACCTCTGCCCCTAAGAGCACCTACGATGCGACCCACGACCTCTACCTCCTCCTCGCCCTCCCCTCGCATGGTGTATCCGTGAAAGAGACAAGAGACAATTCCAATTAGTGCTATTTTAAGATTTGAGCCAAAAGGGTATTTTCGTAATTTTTCGGAAAATTTCAAATTTGGGGGAAATTTGATTTGAACATACTAGCATGTGCGCAATACTTGGAATTTCATGTCTATGAAGTTGTTTTGATGAAAATCGATCGAAAACTTGGATTAAAGCGAAAAATTCAGCAAGAAGAAATTTGGGGATTTTGCAATTTAGGTCAAAATTGGATTTTTGAAAAGTTGAAATTGGTTAAATCAAATTGTATGGACCTATCTACAATGTCATCTTGAGCATGTAGCATTTGATCTCGTGCGAAAATTTCAAGCGGTTTGAGAGAAAACGAAATTTTTCTAAAGATATCGATTTCGGTATAAAACTTTGCGAGATGAGCACCAATGTGTTAAAACTTGTTGTCTATGCATGGCATTGTGTTTAAAACCTAGGGAATATGTTTCTAAGCATTCCTAAGCATGATTTCTAGCATTGGATACAAGTAAAGCATGGTTTTATTGAAATGCAAGCATGAGAAGATGAAAATGGAAGAAAGAATGAGAGATTTACCTTGTTTGTGAGGATGGTGTGTTGTGGTGTTGTTGTTGAAGCACTAAATCACCTCAAGAACACTTGTGGGAACTCTTGGAGATTTTCCCTAGAGCTCTCTCACCTTTGGAAGAAGTTAGAATGAGGTTGGAATGTGAAAATGAGGCTTATAATGCGATTTTTGCATTACATCTTCATTGGTCGACTCATTGGTCGTTGGGTCACTCGACCAATCACTCGACCAATGGTCACGGTGACCTCATTTGCTGTTGAATTTTTGGAAAATGTGATTTTTGCCTTATGGAATATTGTTTGATGACTATATGGATATATTTGAGCATGATTTAAGTTTTCAAATCATTTGGACTTGTGGGTTTATGTTGAATCTTGAAATTCGGTATTTTGATGTTCTCGGTTTTGCGAGAATGGTTACTACGAGAAGTGGGCGTGGTGAATCCGGTGGTCATGGAGGTGGTGAAATACCTCGGGGAGGTGGTGAAGTACCTCATGGAGGTGGTGAGATACCAAATGTTGATCGGGGTACTCATGAGATCCCTGGTGCCCCGAATGTTGGAAGTTTGAGAGATATTGCCAATATTATGGGCAATATGATGCGGCGACAAGCGGCTCGGTTCAACCGAGATGTTGGTGGGTTTCATGACTCTGCATAATGAGACCCGGGCTGGTGCTAATGTGAATCCTCATGCCGCGATCCTGAATGCGGGAGGTTTAGCTGGAACTCCTCATACTACCTTGATGGAGAGTTTTACGAAGATGCAAGTACCCACTTTTCTTGGAGTTACCAAGGACCCCTTGTTTCCTAACAAGTGGCTTCGTGAGTTGGAGAAGGCTTTCCGACATCTGCAATGCTCGGAAGCTCGAGAAGATTTTGTTTCTTTGAGCGAAGTTGCAACAAGAAGCTGATGCATGGTGGATCTCCACTCGTCTGTTTTGGAAGGTTTGCATGCGGGAGTTGTAACTTGGGAGTTATTCAAAGAGGCTTTTTGTATGAACTACTTTCCCGAGGCGGTGAAGGATGCGAAGGAAGCTGAGTTTATGATTCGACTCAAGGAACTCTGTCTGTGTTGGAGTACCAACGAAAGTTCGAGGAGCTTCATTTCTTTGCTCCAGTTCTTTGAAGGAAGACCTCGCCAAAGCAAAGAAGTTCTTCAAAGGACTGCGCCAGCCCATTAAAGCTTACCTCACGATCCGGCCTATAGTGAGCTATGCTCAAGTGGTGCGAGAACTCGAAGAAGTTGGAAGAAACAGAGAAGGAAAGTGCTCGTGTGCAAAAGCCTTGGCGATCAAGGAATTCTGGTTTGGTGGATCGTAATGTCCGTCGTTTTGTGAGACCTACACCCTACCCCACTCCTACCTTTCGGGCTAAGAGTGTAGGTCGGAACACGGGTTTTCAGCAGCCCGGCCGGTTTTAGACGGTATGGCGGAAACCGACCACCAGCAAGTGCAAGTGCAAGTGCAAGTGCAAGTGCAAGGCCTTTTGTTCGAGAAGCCCTCTGTTGCAGCCACCCCTGTTGGATCCGGCAATCCTGTTTGCTTCTCTCTGCAAGCAAGCTGGTCATTTTGCTCGTGCTGTCCCGAGCGGCACTGCCCAGCAGCTTTGCCCGGTGGTGAAGAGTGCTCCTGCTCCTCCCTCCGGTAGAGTTTTCAGTATTTCCGATCTTGAGCGGGATCCAAGCCATGATGTGATTACGGGTACATTGTTAGTCGCTTCTATTTCTGCATTTGTCTTATTTGATACGGGTGCATCTCATTCGTTCATGTCATCTGCATTCATCAAGAAGACTAACCTAATCCCCGAGAAGTTGTCTAGTTGTTTATTGATTAGTACACCTCTTTGGTCTGTTGTGAAACTAGATAAGGGGTTATCTAAATGTCTGTGTTGATTGGTGAGAAGAACTTGGAAGCCAATTTTGTGATTCTTGACATGAAGGACTTCGATGTTATTTTGGGAATTGATTGGTTGACGGCCCACAAAGCTGTGTTCCTTTGTTCCTCAAAGAAGATTCAGTTCCATATTTGTGGAAGTCCGGTCTTTGAATTTCGGGGTGAAAAGAGAAGGGTTTGTAAGAAGGTCTTTGTCTGCCTTGATGCAAGTCTATGCCCTAGTGGATGATGCTTCATCTGAAGGCAAGGGTATAGTGGAGAAAAGAGTCGACGAAGTCGAGGTTGTCTGCGACTTTGTTGATGTCTTCCACGATGATCTATCGGGAGTGCCTCCGGACGAGAGATGTCGAATTCTCTATTGATCTCGTCCCTGGTGCTGCTCCGGTATCTAAAGCTCCGTATAGGATGGCTCCTACTTGAGTTGAAAGAGTTGCAAAATCAGTTGAATGAGCTCATTGATAGAGGTTTCGTGCAGCCTAGTGTGTCACCTTGGGGAGCTCCGGTCTTGTTCGTCAAGAAGAAAGAGCGGTAGTATGCGCTTGTGCATCGACTACCGTGAGTTGAATAAGTTGACTATCAAGAATAGATATCCGCTGCCCGAGAATCGATGATCTCTTCGATCGGTTGAAGGGTGCGGTTGTGTTCTCGAAGATTGACTTAAGGTCCGGATATCACCAATTGAAAGTGAAGTCTAGTGATATCTTCAAGACAGCTTTCCGAACACGGTATGGTCACTACGAGTTTAGAGTCATGCCCTTCGGATTGACCAATGCTCCTGCGGTGTTCATGGACCTCATGAACCGAGTATTTCATGATGTGCTTGATAAGTTTGTGATTGTTTTCATTGATGACATCTTGATCTATTCGAAGAGCGAAGAAGAGCATGCGAGTCATCTAAGTTTCACTTTGCAAAGGTTGCGGGAAAAGAAGTTGTTCGCTAAGTTTAGCAAGTGTGATTTACTGGCTTAAGAGAGTGGTTTTCCTTGGTCATGTAGTTTCAGCCGAAGGTATTCGTGTCGATCTGAAAAAGTCCAAGCTGTGGCTGATTGGGAGAGACCCGAAGTCGATAACGGAAATAAGAAGTTTTCTTGGATTGGCGGGTTACTACCGAAGGTTTATTGAGAACTTTTCTCGGTTGGCTGCTCCTATGACTAAGTTGACCAGGAAGAAGAGAAGTTTGTTTGGTCCGACGCTTGTGAGAAGAATTTCCAAGAGTTGAAGGATAGATTGACAAGTGCCCCGGTTTTGACTATACCGATAGTTCCGGTGGTATGACGAGTTTATACCGATGCGTCAAAGATTGGTTTGGGTTGTGTACTGATGCAACATGGCAAGGTCGTAGCCTATGCTTCTCGGCAATTGAAGGATTATGAGCGGAATTACCCCACTCACGATCTAGAACTTGCCGCCATTGTCTTTGCTTTGAAGATTTGGAGACACTATCTTTACGGTGAGAAGATTGCCATTTTCACGGATCATAAGAGTTTGAAATACTTCTTTACCCAAAAGGAGTTGAACATGAGACAAAGGAGATGGTTGGAACTAGTCTCGATTATGATTGTGATATTCGGTATCATCCTTGGAAAGCAAATGTTGTTCTTGATGCTCTTAGTAGGAAGAACCGGAAGAAGACTTTGGATTTGAATGCTTTGAGTTTACCATTGTGGTCTTCTATTGAGAGTTTTGGTTTGGAAATCGTTCACGAGAATTCTGATTTTATTCTTTACGCCATGACGGCAAGATCTGGTCTTAGAGATAAGATTGTTGCTCTGCGAGTTACGATCAAGAGTTTTTGATCAAGGTTGAGAAGATTTCTTCGAATCTGAGTCGGACCCCGACTTTGGTATATCCATGGATGGTGCTTTGTTGTTTAGAGGAAGAGCGTGTGTGCACATGCAAATGAAGAAGTTAAGAAAGAAATATTGAAGGAAGCACACCGGTCGGTCTTTCTGGTACACCCGGGAAGCACCAAGATGTACAAGGACTTGAAGGAACATTTTTGGTGGATTGGTCTAAAAGCGGATGTTGATGATTTTGTTGCCAAGTGTGAGACTTGCCAACGTGTGAAAGCCGTTCGACAACCTCCATCTGGATTACTTCAGCCCCTTCCTATTCCTAGTTGGAAGTGGGAGGATATCTCCATGGACTTTGTGACTAGCTTGCCTCGGACAAGTAAAGGCAATGACAACTTGTGTGGGTGATTGTTGATAGGTTGACCAAATCAGCCCATTTCATTCCTATGAAGATCACTCATACTCTGGATAAGCTAGCAAGGCTTTATGTGGATAATGTGGTTCGTCTGCATGGTGTGCCATTGAGTATTGTTTCGGATCGTGATCCTAGGTTCACCTCAAGGTTTTGGAATAGTTTGCGAGAAGGCCTTGGGAACCCAATTGAACTTGAGTACAGCTCATCATCCACGGTCGATGGACAATGCGAGCGGACAATTCGGACATTGGAAGACATGCTCGGATCTTGTGTGGTGGATATGGGTGGTAATTGGGATGAACACCTAGCTTTGGTTGAGTTTGCCTATAACAACGGTTATCAAGCCACAATAGGCATGGCTCCATTCAAGGCTTTGTATGGTAGTACTTGTAGGACACCTTTGTCTTTGGTGAGACAGGTGAAAGAAAAGTCTTAGGTCTGAGATGATTGAAGCTACAAGTGCTATGGTAGATATGATAAGAGAAAGGATTAAGTCTGCCCGATCGAGACAGAAATCTTATGCTTGATAAGAGAAGGACCGATTTGGAATTTCAAGTTGGAGAGAAAGTCTTTACGAAGGTCTCACCAATGAAGGGTGTGATGAGATTCAATGTTAAGGGAAAGCTTAGCCCTCGTTACATTGGACCTTTCGAGATTTTGGAAAAGGTTGGACCTGTTGCGTATCGATTAGCATTACCTCCGTCTCTTGCTGGTGTGCACAATGTGTTCCATATTTCGATGCTCCGAAAATACATAGAGAATCCGGAACACATTTTGCAGCAAGCACTGAAGGACTTAGTGCTGATTTGACCTATGATGAAGAACCGGCCGAAATCTTGGATAGGAAGGACAAGCAGCTGCGGAATCGCGCCATTCCTTTGGTGAAGATTCGGTGGAAGAACCATACCCCTGAAGAAGCTTCTTGGGAGAAGGAAGAAGATATGAAGGAGAAGTTTCCTTACCTCTTTGGAAGCACGGTACGCTTTCAATTTCGGGGACGAAATTTCTTTAAGGGGGGAGAATGTAAAACCCAACCCTAACCTTGACCCGGAAACCTTGTTATTTGTAGGTCCGATGACCCGAAGTAAAGTAAGAAGTCAGCTTTGGGCCATCCCGATGAGAGGACTTGGTGTCGGCTTTGAATCCATGAAAGTTGATGATGAGGTTCTATTTATGGAAACTGAATCCGATGAAGATCTAATTAGTTGATGGACTTGGAGTGCTCTCTATCTTGGTTTGAAGGCATTTCTACCTATTAGGTAAGTCACTTGACTTGTGTGCAAAACCCCTTTAGGATTGGATTTGATCTGGACCTTCAATTCCCTGTTTTGGCCTTCTTTGTCGGCATTGGTCGACTGATTGGTCGGCCGGGCCAGTCGACCAATCCACTCGACCAATGAGTCTTGTCTTTGGCAATTAGGTTGTTCTTGCTCTATTTAAGTCCAATCTCGAGTCCACTTCGTATTTGCTGCCTCCAAACCCTCTGGAGCAGACCAAAGACCTCTGCAAGTCATCTCTCTTGCATCCTTGGTGTTTTCTTGACGGATCTTCGTCGAAACTCTTCTTTTTGCATCAAAAAGGTATGTCTACTCTCTCTTCTTCTCCTCCATCTTTGTTTTTCTTTCCTTTTTGAGTTGAGACAGTAGAAGAGATGCTGCATTCTCTGTTGCAAACATCTCTGAACATGTTCTCATGATCATCCTAAGGATTTAAGGCTAGAACAATGATCTTAACCATGATCATTGCAAGCTTTTGAAGGATTCATGATCAAACCATGATTTAATCTCTGTTAAACTTCTAATCTAAATTCTGATCTCTTTGGATCTTCTTTTGTTGATCATGTTAGTAGTAACTACTGTGTTTTCTTTCCATGATCCATAATCCATAGATTTCTAGTTGTTCTCTTCTACCATACTATGTGTTCTTCATGATGCATGATAGTTACATATATGGTAGGTTTTATTTCCTTATTTAGATTTATGCTTCTAAGCCTTATTCCATGAAGACCTATGTATGTTTTCATGTTTTCATTACCCAAAGCAATGATCCATCCTCCTATTGTTCTTGTCTTTGTTTTCTATTTCAAATTCATCAAGATCCATGTTTGAGTTAATTATGGTAACTTTTTGTTTCCTAATTTGGATCTTGATACCTTGATTTGATTAGTGTTTTGAGGTCCCCTAATTGTTAGAATACTACTGATGTAGTCTACCCCTTGATTAGTACCCTTTTGAACCACCAAATTCGGATTTCATATCTTAAAACTCTGATTTTATAGGCTCTACCGTCTGCATTGGTCGGCGATTGGTCGATTGGACCACTCGACCAATC
Organism: Hakea prostrata; assembly: GCF_041222555.1. Lineage (NCBI taxonomy): Eukaryota > Viridiplantae > Streptophyta > Magnoliopsida > Proteales > Proteaceae > Hakea > Hakea prostrata. The sequence goes on along the minus strand of NC_142607.1, from coordinate 43,273,543 downwards.
CACTCGACCAATGAGTACAACAACTCCAGATTTGGTGCATTTCGGATGTTTTGATATCTTTTCTGTTAGGGATCTTTCCTAATATGTTGTATATACTTGTTTAGGACCTTCCTCTCAAGTTTGCCAAGATCTTACTTGATTTCTTAGGATCCCTTTGCGAGTTATAAAAGGTAAGGATGGTTATTTCCTTAATTACATAGATAGCATGAATCTAGTTTCTATATTTGAATATCATTAATATGTTTCCTAAATTAGATTCTTACAATGATATACTACTGTTGCATAACTTTGATTACAGTAGCATTACTTATTCATATTAAATTGATTCATGTATGATTTACTTACCAATGTTATACAAGTGATTGCAATTACTGATTTCCTTCCATATATGAAGTTACCATACATGTGATGATATGAATTGATGCATGTGTATGCTTACGTATGGTTTGGAAAGGAGAGGTGTCCTTTCGACACTTCTGTCCTTGGACTACTACGGGAATATTATGGGATGTTTCCGGAGATGCCCTCTGGACACCTTCCTAAACTGTTGGATGACATATCTAGGATTGTCTAGTAGTGTTTGGCTAGGATGTCCTGTTATGTCAGACCCTAATCGGAGGGGTATTGAGACCGAACGACCCGTGGTAGCAATGGGGATTCATGGGCGCTCAAGACCGGTAACCAACCCGTGAGAGGACAGGAATCACATTGTGGGGGCCATTTATTGGTAGGGTTGCATATGGTTAGACTTGGGCTCACGGGCGCTTAAGACCGGTAACCAACCCGTGAGAGGACGTGAGAGCTTCCCGTTTACCATATGTGGATGATCAATAGGGTTGATGAGTCCGTAGTCCGAGTTGGTTGGTGCCATAGGATACGCTGACTCTAGTGTGAAGGATACCGGAAAGGATCGTCAGGGACGAGGAATGGAAGTATCTGGATCTGACTTGATGTAACCAAGTAGAAGACTTGCATTTGGCTAGGTTTTACCCCCGACATGCGCCAGTACTTATACCAAATGGTTGTGAGAGAGTGTGTTGACTTAACCCCCTGCCAAGGTTTGTCTCGAGGGATGAAGGACCCATTACCAAACAGCTGCTCAAGACCGGTGAAATGATCCGTGAGAGAATCCAAGATATCTTAAATGGTTGAGGATGTGAGTGGACTTTCCTAAAGAAGTACGGTGCTATGACTTAAAGCATGTCTGCCAATAGAGACCAGCATACATAGAGTTAGATTCATTCATTCATTGTTTGTCTCATATCATATTGCATTTATGAGTGTTCTGGAATCCTGCCATTTATGTTATTATGGATTTTAATCGCCTTACCGAGTTTCTTTGAAACTCATTCCTTTATTGTACAATGTTGTTAGACTATCCTGCAGTCTTGAGTACTATGACGGTCCCTATGAAGAAGCGCAGGGCGAAGAGGCATATCTCCATGAAGGTGATTGCGGTTACCACAATTACTCTGAAGATCCCGCGAGTGGTTATGCTCCGTACGATGCTTAGTCCGACCATTGAGTGGAAGCGTCCTTGTGCTATTTATGAAATTTACACTTACAAGGATGTTGTCTATAAAGTGGAGAACAATTTAGTTACCCAATGTACTTGTTACTGGGATTAGGTTTTGTCTAGTTTATTCTTTTAGAGCTACTTTTCCGCTGGTTGTAAAGTGGGATTTTTGCTTCACTTTACTTATCTGTTTGATACTCTGATTATATCTATTATTCTGATTCAGTTATGATTCATTCTTTCTTTATTGGATCTATGATTTATCTTCCGCACTCATGTGATGATTGTTCATGATTATGTTATTGTTTATGTGGGAGGTTGATCACTCGATACCTGATCTTCGGGCTGTGGATCACACTCTCGGGTATGCCAGATAGGGTACCGGCTGGGAGGGCGTGACAAGCATAGCAAGAATGAAGGAAAAGCAAGTATAAATGGGAAGAGACGTTCATGGCAAGGTGTTTGCAAGGTTGCAGCACCTTGGCCATGGTCTCAACAGTAAAAAGAAGAAGAGAAGTGGGTAGGATGGAGAGCAAGAGAAGGAATCATACCTTGGAAGATGGTAGTTGGAGAAGAGAGACAAGGATTCTTGTAGAAGATCATCACCCAAGCCAAGGAGGAGCCTAAGAGGAGCCTTCCCACGTTCTCAGGTGTTGAAATGAGTGAAATATTGTTCTAGGTTCGAGGTTTCACTTAAATAGATGAAGGAATATCCAAAAAGCATCTTTTTCTCGATTCTGGGCAACTTTGGTCGATGGTCCTTGGTCGATGGCATCGACCAAAATGATCGACCCAAACAGGTAACAGGTTTCAGCAGAAAATCCAGAAATAGTTCAGCAACTTCGAACAGGGATTCGGAGGGCTATACAAGGTCAAATTGAGTGAGGTTTTCTCCTACAAGTCAATCAAGAAGTCTAGTTTCCAGAAATACCTTTGGATCAAGCATGTGAGGTCATTAGGTCCACCAACTAAGCTCAGCTTCTTCGATGCGCAAGCAGGATTTGCCAGACATAGTTCAGCAACTTCGGACAGGGATTTGAAGGGCTTTATGGGGTCAAATGGAGTGGGGTTTTCTCCTAAAAGTCCATCAAGAAGTCTAGTTTCAGGAAATATATTTTTATTGGGCACAGGAGTTCATTTTGTTTTTCAACTAATTCACCCCTCTTTGGTGCGCAGATTCAAAACTAACACTGACAATGCTCTCAAGTGAGGGGCATCATCATCAATGTCCAAGGGCTTGGGTTCCGAAACCAAAACATCAACCAAAAGGGTCCACAAGTCTCATTTCCCCCACTTCGGGTTTTCGGACCTACAAACATAACAGGTCCTGGGTCGGGCCAAGGTAGGATAAGGCCAAACATTACAAATCTACCCTAAGGGAAAGGTCTGACATGGCTTCCTAAGGTTTTCAAAGATAATAATATTGAAACTAAAGTCCAACTTTAAGGTCTAATATCAAACAAGTCTTTCTTTATCCCAAAATAAAAAGGGTGTCCGGGCTAGGTTTGGGCTGGATGTTTTAATACTCCCTTGTGATCTTAACGATGGCATTCATAGATGCTGCAGATCCTTCCTACATACCTTGATTAGCAACACCAATAAAAAGGTAGGGTTCTCTGCATGATGTAGCTTGCTTGTACAAGGATGTTTTCTTTAAAGGGCTCACTCCGGAACATATCGTTTCCACATCCTCTTTATCACAGCAGTGAGATATGGAGATTATTCGAAATTTCTTTATGCTTGCTCACCTATTCCAACTTCATATTCCACAAGAATTGTAATATTGATATCTGACTCCAGATTGCATCATGAAAATTACCAGCTCCGGTATTGGTGAGGAGGACCCAGTGGACAAGAAAAGTACTTATGGCATGGTTGGAACTGAAATGCAGGATGTCACAATTTCCTCCCTTCCCTCCCCTTGCGAGGTCCCGCAGGTAGCACAACTAAATATAGTCTCTTAGCTGGTAGTTACGATTGTCATGCCGCCGAGCTCTTAGTCAATCATTACAGCTCCTTTAGCTAATGAAAGGTACAAAGAACTATTGTTTTCTTCCATTGCTATCCACTTACCCCATACTGCCAATCCCGAGCAAGAACCCCTTCCCCCACCTTCCATGCTGCCTACCCTCCTTACCTTACTCCCATGTAAGCGAAAATTGGTGCTCACTGAGATGGAGAATTTTGATATAAGATGCACTGAATCATTGGAAAAGATACTGTTTAAAAAAATAAAGGTGGGTGGAAGGATTGATTCGTTTTCCCCTTCTGAGGTTGAGATGGTTGGTCGGACTCAGCCATCACAGGAGCCATGATCCAACTCAGTCTTAATTGTCGAGGGTTTGGTCATCCCTCAATTCAAGTGGAGCTTCAACGGTTTATTCACAAACTTTGACTATCTTTGTTATCTTTTTTATTTTTGTATGAAGTTAGGTCATCTCGAGTCCAACCCCACCTTATGTGTAAAAAATGGGGCTTTTTTGGTCCCCCCTGGGTTGTGTTTGTGGTTTGCTTTTGTTTTGGGACTCTGCATCAATTAGGATCTTTTGTTAGCATGCCTTGGCTATTGAATGGTGATTGGAATTGTTATGCCTCGCTAACTGATCAACAAGGGGGTGTCCCACTCTCGTGGAAAGATGTCGAACCTTTCTCCACCTTCATCTCAACTTACCATCTTCATAAGGTCCCCACCCACGGCTTGAAGTTTTCGTGGACCAACAAACAATCCGGAATTCATCGAGTAGAAAAGATTCTAGACATGTTTATTTTTAATGAAGATTGGCTTGCTCTCTACCCTGAGGCCAACATTCAACACATTCCATTCTCCCATTCAGACCATGCTCTCCTGGCACTTCATACTGACCCTCCTTTACCTAATGGTGTGAGGCCTTTTAGATTTGACCATTTTTGGCTCCACAAAAGTTCCTATCTTGATCTAGTTGGAACAGACTGGCATGCCTTTCCACCATCCAGTGTGGCATCTCAGGTAATTGACAATCTTAATTCTTTAAGACCACTTCTTATTACCTGGAATAAACAAGTGGTTCAACACTTGGAATCTTAAGAAAAGCAACTCTACTTAGACCTAGAGAGACACTACAACCTGCCACCCTCTTTGAGGCCGCTTGAGTGGTATACCATTGAGAAACACCTCCTGGAATCTCACAAAAAAATCCTCCATCAAATTTACCTCAAATGGGCTCAAAAGTCTCACATCCAGTGAAATTCCAACAGAGATTGTAATACTCGCTTCTTCCACTTGTTTACCTTGAAGCACCGAGCTCGAAACCGCATCAAATCACTATCCTATTAGGGTATGAACCTAACCGACCCTCAACATATCGCCCAAGCATTTCAACAACATTTTCAAAAGCTATATACATCGAGCAATCCATCTTGCCCTGCCAATTAATTTTCACCAGTTAAGGATCGAGTTTTTTCTGAGGATCAGTCCTTACTACTACGCCCTGTTACGGATGCGGAGATAAAGGAAGTTGTGTTCGATTCCAATGGACTTAAATCCCCTGGTCCTAATGGTTTTCCGGGCATTTTCTTTCAACATTCTTGGGTGGATGTCTCAACTAAAATATGTAATATGGTAAAAGATTTCTTTTCTAAAACTCATTTTCATTATGATATGAACCATACTTTTCTAGCCCTGATACCAAAAGTTGACGGCCCAGCTTCTGTGGGCGATTTCCGTCCGATTAGTCTATGCAACATGACATTCAAAATCATTTAAAAAATCTTGGTGAATAGATTGAAACAAATCATGCTGTGACTCATCTCCTTTCAGCAGAATGGCTTTGTCAAAGGTTGACACATTCAATATAATATTCTCATAGCTTATGAATTGATGCACAAAATCCACTCTCACAGGAAATGGAAAAAATGAGTCATGGCAATTAAGTTGGACATGAGGAAAGCCTATGATCGCTTAGAATGGAGTTATGTTGAGTTAGCCCTTGGCAGCTATGGGTTTCCGCCCCAGCGGATTGCTTGGATTATAAGCTGCATTACTACCACCCAACTATCAATACGAGTTAATGGGTCACCTCAGTTGCCCTTCACCACATCAGGTGGACTACAATAGGGTGACCCATTGTCCTCTTACTTATTCGTGCTTTGTGTGGAAGTTTTGACCTGGTACCTTGAACTGGCCCTACAAACAAAAAAACTCCGGGGCATCTAGCTTTGGCAAGGAGGGGAATGCATCTCACACTTAGCTTTTGCTGATGATTTGATCCTATTTGGTCAAGCAACTAACAGAAAAGCAAGAACCTTCCAACACATTATTGCAGAATATTGTTCTCATTCTGGGCAACAACTCAACATCCAGAAAACCCGGGCCCACTATAGTCCAAGCATGTCATCGGGGACGAAGCGTACTCTCTCAACTCATTTCCACATCACAACCACCATGAAACTTGACATTTATCTAGGGATTCCCATAATCCCTGGTAAGTATATAAAGAAGCACTGTGACACCCTCATCAACAAAATAAATAATCGGCTTCAACACTGGAGGGTCAAATTCCTATCCTATGCAAGAAAAAGGTACTCATTCAATCCACTCTTGCTGCCATACTCACTCACTTCATGTCATCCTTCCAATTACCGGTCTCGATCACAAACACCCTTGACAAACTTTCACGAAATTTCTTTTGGTCCAATGGAAATAATAGGCATTTCCACACAATGTCCTGGGATTTAATTTGTAGCTCTACTAAAGCAAGCAGTCTCAACCTCAAAAAAACCGCCACCTTTAACCTTGCTTTTCTAGCTCGGAAGGCATGGGAACTCCTCAATCCAACGGACTCCTTATGGGGCCGCTTGATGAAACATAAGTATTTCAGGAATTGTACCTTTTTAGAAGCTCCAGCATCCCCCGTGGCTTCGTAGGGCTAGAAGTCATTGATTAAAGCAAGGGATCTATAATGTCAGGGCCTCTTCCTTTAGTTAGGTGATGAAAATCTAGCTAGCCCTTGGAACCTCAATTGGGTCCCTAACCACCCTCAGGACTTGGGATGTTATCCAGGATCTTCCTTGCCTCTCAAAGTGTCCGACTTCATTAACTCTGCGAAAACATCATGGATCAGGGAAAAGGTGCTTGATTGGTGGCCTCCTGATGTGGCAACAAAGATCCTCAGTATTCCCCTTCCACTGCTCCCCATAGTAGATCGATTCATTTGGAAGCTTCATTCGACAGGTATGTTCACAGTTAGTTCAGCATATCGACTGGCATCAACTCCTCCTAATACCTCTACCCCATCATCCACTTTCAATTGGCTAAAGTTGTGGCATCTCCCCCTCCCACCTCGAATCCTCTTTTTCTTATGGAAGGCTATCCATGGAAAGCTACCCACAACAGATCTTCTGCTATTGCGAGGTTGCCAAGTGCCCTCCCAGTGCACCACATGTGGTCTCCAAAATGCTTCCGCACAACATCTATTCACATCTTATCCTTTGACCCTTCACTTGTGGCATACCTTACATCTTCATCAGGGAGACCCATCACAACTCTTCAGTCCTCAACTTCAGGCCCTTGTCTCCAATTCCACCCCTTCATTCCCAAACAACCAACAAGCCATTCACACCCTCATAGCATATTGGACTCTTTGGGGTTACTACAACTTTGTCACTTACTCGTCTCAAACACCGCAGTCACAGGATGCACTACAGAGGCTCTGACAAGCTCTCATCGAATTATCCCCATCCTTCTCTCAAAACCACACCTGAGAAGTACAACGGCTCATACGATGGGAACCCCCGATGCCAGGTCAAATCAAACTTAATGTGGACAAATCCTCTTTCTCAGAACCAACTCGATCAGGAATTGGTTCGATAGCACACGACCATAACCATCAAGTGGTCTTTGCTTTTGGCCAAGGAACATGATGTCAAGACTCTCTCATCTCAAAAGCACAAGCCATTCGGCGAGGACTCTCCCTTGCACGTGATTATCAGCTCTCGAATGTCCATGTGGAAAGCGATAATCATGCGCTCGTGCTCATTATTCTCAATCCAACATCCCGACGCAGCTGGAAAATTCACCACTTAATCAATGACATCATCAAGTTAGCTAAATCGCTCACTACATGTACCTTTGCTCATGTTCCCCGAGAGGCGAATTTTGCTACGGACGAGCTTGCAAAATATACTGCATTAACTTAGGATTGGTTTGTGTATAGACATTCCCCACCCTGTTCTTAACTTGGATCCTACTCTTTGATTCCCTTGTGTGTAGGGTTCCTCGAGGCTTTCTTCTCAATCAATAAAGTACTTATTATTACCAAAAAAAAAAAAGAAAAAAAAAAGTACTTTCCCAATTCTGGTGGTAAGATATTTTTGTGCATGTTTTTTTAATAAATACTGTTAAATTAAAATTTTAATGCAAAGAAAATGACCATCAAACCAGGAAAACTAGTAGGAGATCGATTACACGTATCTTTTTTATTTTTTGTTTTTTTTCTTCCTTTAAATTGGTTCAAGTGTCAAACGACTCAAATGCCCCCCCCCCAAAAAAAAAAAAAAAAAAATCCAAGCATCTTTCTTTCTTTTTCTATTTTTATTTTATTTTTCTTTTAAATGGGTTCAAGTGTCAAACGACTTAAACAGAAAAGAAAAAAAAAGTTTTTTTTTTTTTTTTTGATGAATTGATGCTGAGATCCTGCATCAACCATTGTTTTTTAACTTGGAAATGCAAAGTAAAATCTATGTAGAGCTGTGGAGCAAGATATGGGCATGCCACATATGAGTTGTTGGAGGATATTTGATGTGTCAAAATGAATCTTTGTAGAGAAAAACATTTAAGTTGACCAATATTATGTGCGAGTTGGTAACATGAATGCTAAATCTTACTAAACATTGAACTTAGCTCCACTAAACCCTTGATAATGGAGTCTTATTCTCACAATGCAGCCCTTTAATTGATAATAAACATTTTCCACTCTTTTTCACACATGGACTTATGACTTATCTCACGCAAAGCCTAGTCTATGAAGACCATAACATCTTGGCATAGCCTTTGTACAAAAAACATCTTGGCATAGCCATAATCTGATGAGTTTCAATCAGAAATAACTCTAAAAACTGTTTGAGAATCTCGGTTAGGTTCGATTTGGTCTCCAATATAATGAGTCAGGGCAAAGTTTCAAGTTAACAGGAAAAAGAAATCTTGTTTAGGGATGAAATAGACATATTTGCAAGTAATGTGTTACTGACTCTGAGACGAGGGTAAAGCTGGATCAAAGAGATAGTTATGGTAGGGTAAATGCCTAGCAAAATTGGATGGCTTGTTTAAAAGTCAAAGTTTCTTGATTTTTAGGTCAAGATTTAGGGTTCCTAAACAAGAATCTCAAAAACTAGAGTAGGATTTTTTAGAATCAGGTGAATTTGTAATGAAGTTTGGGTTAGGTGAGGAATATCTATATGAAGTTTGAGGGGATTGTAATGGTTCAATCCTCAGATCTGTGAAGGTCGAGGTGGGGCTCGATGGAGGGTTTCTAGCCTTGGAGAAAAAAGAACTCAGGGGAAAGATTATATGAGTTTTTTGGGTTCTTGTTTTAGATTAGGGTTTTGTGACCTCAAATCTAAATCGGACCACTTTGAAAGCAATAAGACAATGAACTAATGTTATAAATGGAATGAAAAACCAAAGTAGCTCAATTATAAGTTGATAGTAACTTACGATTTATGTAGTACTATGTTCTATTCTTTATTAAATATTGGAAATTTTTTTTTGGGACACACCAATATGATTGGGGAAAAGTAGACACGCTAAAACTTTGCCTAATCAACTGATGCGTCCAAAATCTGCTCAGCCCTTAGATCTCCTCGTGATGACCTGCAAAACGAAAGCGTCAGATGTAGCCCGACCGCAGGGGTCGGGAGTCCACCTCCGAAGGCTAAGTCAGTTGATGAACTTAATCACAAACGGCTCTGCTAGAAGCACAGAGCTAAGGAATGAAGAACTGGGAAAGGTGACCTAGATCGTAAGCCTCAGATAGTTTACGTCTATCAGTATGTATCTGAACCTGAGTCTCAGATTGTGTGTTTTCGATCCCCTCACCTTGTATGGTAGTGAGGTTTATATAGAGTGTACCTTCGAATCTCCTTCGTTGGATGCACTTGAGCCTTCTTCGGGTAGTCGTTGGATCTTAACATTTAGATCCGTTGAGCAATAGACTTCTACTAGTTTGGACTAGTAGAGGACTCCTGAGATAACCCTTTAGGTTATGCGATGATTATCCCTTCGATAATGATTAGCCGCAGCCGTCAATTCGAGTCTGCCATCATTAGGGTAATTACTCTAATCCATAAGTAGGATTAGGGCGTGCTTGTAGCTGAATAAGCTTTCTTCCTCAGCAAGCCATCTTCTGGATCCGGTTCGCTCGAGAGCGAGTCGGTTCCCTCTGTCTCGACTGGGGTCGAGGGTGAACCATATGAACCCTGTTTGATCATAATTTCTCCGTATCACGAGCCCCCCAAACCAAGCGTTCGGTCGATCCCAAGGGCTTGGTTTTTAACTAGGTTCTTCGTTAGGCGATAGACTCTGCGTGCTCCATTAAATGTCATATCACATTTAATGCGGTGGTCACTTTTCCTCGAGCGTTGTGAGGGTAAGGCCACGTGTCTCCTTGCAGTCGATCTGTCGTGGCTCATGTAATCCAAGCGACGGTTTCAGAACGCCTGTTTCGGATTCGTGAGTTCAAACTTTCAAAACGTCTTTCAATCTCGATCGTCGATTTTGAATCAATCTCGATCGTTCAGATTCTCGAACACTCATGCGGGTGTTTTAAAAGCGGTTCGTTGTCTTCGTAGGTTTCATTCTTCCTGTCTGGAATTTGAACCTTTGTTGCCTGCTTCGCGCCTTTTTGCTCTCAAGCTTTTGCCTCACTGAATCAGTAAGTTTACTGGTCTTTTTCTTTTTTAGTTTACTGAAACAAGTAATGGCGGATAATAGGGCTTCTCTGGTACCCAGTGTTGGTAATAGTAGTGAAGCTTTTGCTTCTCCTGCTTCCGAACAGTCGGATAGTGATAACAAAACCCTAACTGTCCTCTGGCGTGAGTTTGCTGAAGTTTCTCAAAAAGGTTTAGAGAGAAAAATCGAAACTCCTTCCGCCCTCCTCGAGTCTGGATCTTCCAAGATTCTCGAGTCTTCTAGGCAGCCTTAAGCTTCCAGGTTCGATGGTGGACATGGCTCTATTCCCTCCATTTATAATGAGGAAACCCTTCTTTCAGCCATCCAAGATTTTGATTTTCCTTCCTCTTATCAGGTTAGGGCTCCCCTTTCTGATGAGAGGGTTGATTCAACCCTTTCGGGTGAATTTTCTCTGTACATAGATGCACTGGAAAGCGGGGTTCGCTTTCCCTTTTTTAATCCTTTGTTCTCCGCAGTTCTGAATCATTGGGATATTTTTCTCGGAATGCTCCTTCCCAATAGCTGGCGTCTCATCATCGGCTTCTTGGGTTTGTGTTTTGAACTTGGCATTACGCCATCTCTTTCTCTCTTTGTACATTTTCATGTTCTTTCTATCTCCCATCCTCCCGGATGGGTTTTTCTGTCCAAACATAACAAGGCTGAACTTGATTGGAGGGGCAGCATCCTTGCCAAAGGAACTTGCCCTTCTAACCACAAAAAATGGCGCGAACGATACTTTTTCTGTCGAGCGCCTCCATCGGATCTTAACTTCCCAACCGCCTGGAGGCGGTGTACTTCTTCTTCCGAGAATAACCGAGGCCTCCCCTTATCCAAAGAAGACGAGGCGGCCGTCAGGAAGATCAAATCCATTCCATGGTATCAAGAGATACATGGACTTGAGGTGGAGTATAACTCCATTCTTCAGTACTGGGGCTTGGCTCATTGTGAGCTTCTAACCATCATCCTTTAATTTTACTGAAGTGATATGTTTTTAATTCTGACTCTTGTTCTTCTTTGCAGTGCCTCCAAGAATGAACCCCGAGAACCTGCGAGGGAAGGCCGCTAGGGCCGTTGCGACAACTGAGCAACGATCACCCAGAGCCTTGACCGTAGATCAAGAGGCTTCTGTTCCCTCTCCCGACCCTTCTTATAGGGGTATCAGGAATATCAGGCCCGTGGTTGATGCTTCGGGTAAAGGGAAGAAGCCAGTGGTGGAGAGGTCCAATGTCTCCTCCTCCACCCGAACCAAAAGGAGGCATGATACAATTGATGCTTCCTCCCATAAAAAATCCAAAGCTTCAACGGATTGTGAGGAGGTCTTCACCCCCCAGTGGACCCTGAAGTTGACCGACAGGGTGACTCGGGACCTTGAGAAAGCTGCTGAGTGGAGCTCCCTCAGTCTTATTCCTTCTGATCGCCAGGAATTTGAAAACCTGGATGACGTTGCCCTTGTTAGTCAATCCACAAGGTACCGGTCTTCTTGCTTACTTATTTTTTCATAATTTCTTATGACTTCTTCTGATATTTTCCGCCTTCCCAGGAATGCCGTGTTGAGCTTCTATCAACACATGGAAGCATTGAGCCGGGTTGGCCACAATAGCTCTTTGCTGCACACCTGTGAGGAGAATTTGGCCAAGGCCAATTCTGAGATAGATCGGCTGACTGCAGCTGCTGAGGAGCTGCAGAGAAAGCATGAGGAGGAAGTGATCTCCCTCAAGGAGGCCCTTGATGCTTCAAAGGCTCGGGCCGCTGCTGCCGAGCGCGAGGCTAAGAAGCAAAAGGAAGCTGCCACGTTGTTCGGTGACAGGCTTGAATTTCAATGTAGGAAGAACGAAGAATATCTGAAGTGGGCGGTCCCTAGCAAGCCCGAGCATATCAAGCTAGAGCTTCGGAAGGAGTGTGTTCGAAAATACCTGAACAGCGTACCTTTCTCCGAGCTACTAGGTGCCTACAACATTCAAGCTTATCGCTTGGGGCAGAATGACGGTTGGAAGCGAATTCTCGCATCAATCCCTTCCTTCGATACTGCTCCCTTTCGTGAGGTGTGCCATAAAGAGGTCTTCGGGAAAGTTGGCATGGATCTCCCAGACTGGGCTCAGGAAGAAAATGATCCTTTTCCAGCTGACCCTCAATATGAGGCATACTTGGCTGACAAGCTGGCGCTTCCAGAGGAGAAATCACAAGCCGAGTCTCAAGTTGCTGCTATAGAGGACTCAGTCAATGTCATTCTTGAGGAAGGCTCTTCTCAAGATCTTGAGAAAAGTCCTCCCGACCAGGGTCCCTCGGGCAACAATGAAGAAGAGGCTTAGGGAGTTATCTTTTTTTTTTTTTTTTTTAAAGATTGACCTCCTTGTTAATGAATAGACCTTTCTTTTTCATGTTGGCCTTTCCAATTCCCTGTCTCCTGCCGAAATCTTGTCTTGAATATCAAAGTATAAATGATAAAACTTATCACTCAACTTCACATTCTTCGACGAATAATAATCTTGTAGAAATATTGTGAAGATGCGTTTCGGAAAGATGCATTAATCTTCCCCACTACTTCATTTATTGCAAAGTCCACACGTTTCCCTTCTGCGAAGTCCAAACATTTTCTTGCTTTTGTATACCATTCACAGTTTCCAATGAATCGGAAATACACCCATTATTATAATGGCGGTGCGACGATTGGAGGTATCTCTGCATCGAGTGCTCGCTTCCACATGTTTCCATGTGGCATCCCTCCGACCGTTGATCTTGCTTTCTTCGGATTTCGAAGCGTCATTTTGATCTGGGTCGTTGGTTGTCCTTAGCTTTCAACCGTCGTCTTAATACCTGAGGCTATTTAAAGCCTTCGTGGGTACTCTCCATTTATCCTGCTATCTGCAAGTTAGATTTGCTAAAGTGCTAAAGCAACATTCCGTCCTTCTGCCTGCTTCCGTATTCCTTGTACTCCAACAATAGCTCTATCAACTTCTGAACAAGTGAGTTTTTTTTTGATTACTCATCCCTTTCCCCACTTCCCCGTTGAGTAAACTGCACAGTAGTAGTACTTGGGGTTTAGTTAATCGGGTTTTTCTGAAGTGATAGAGAACTAGGGTTTTCCCTTTTTTTTGTTGTCGTTGGATATCTGTACTGATACGGCTTTTCTGTTTGCATAGTGGCTCCCAAGATCAACCCGAACTTTATCAGAGCGAAGTCTAGCAAGAAAATCGTTCTGTCAGCGGTCGTTGGGGCCAGTGAGGTGGTTTCAGCTAGTGAATCCTCCAAGCGTAAGGCGACTGCTGTTGGTGAATCTTCAAGTCAGATTCCCACAGTTTCTATTGATGCCGCCCCTACGCCTCTTTTGCCCGAAGTGATCGCTCGTCTTTCCCAAGAAGATCTTGATCACTCCGTTGTTGATGGCGCTGCTGACGCCCCTGCTGCAGAGACCGTTGGTGCACCCCCGAAGGAGACTCTTCGGGCATCTGAGGCAACTATGTTGGCGTCTGATGAAGGTGTGGTCCCAGCAGGCGCTGCTCCTATTTCCAATTCCAGTGCTTGTTTGGCATCCTCCTCCTCTCCTTTGGAGTTGGAGGATTTTGCCACTAGGAAGCGCCGTCGGGTGACAGGTGATGCAGCTCATCCTTCTCTTGGTGTAGCTCATCCTTCTCATCCTTCGCCCGAATTAGTGTCAAACGAGTTTGACAGAGCGTTGGAATGGGGCACTGCTGCTCGAATGACTTCTAAGAGCGCAGTGCTTTCCAAACTCTCAGATGAAGTCTTTATGAAGTCACTGGTGATGTAAGTCTTTCTTCATTATCTTTTGATTCTGAAAAATTACTCTTCTGCTCCTTTTTAACTCGGAAGTTATTTGCAGGAGTCTTACTAGTAACTTCCACCACCAAGTGGAAGCAGCCTCTAGGTTCAATAGGTTGAGCAATGAAGTTTCCAGGCTTCGGGAAATCTCTGAAGCTAAAGATGCTGAGATTGCTCGCCTTCGGAAACTAGCTTGGGAGGTTGTAGGAGAAAAGAATTCAATGATCGGTCGTCTTCAGTCGGACTTGGATGATGCCAGGGAGAAGATCCGGCAACTGGAGCGAGCAGTTGGAAAGTCAGGAGCCAAAGGATCTGAAACGTTACCCCAAAGGCAAGTTGTCGTTCCTTTGCCCGAATCCCTTCCAACTGATGTTCGCAGAGCCTGCGTCTTCAAGTATTTACATAGTAAGCCCTTTGTTGATATGCTTAATGCTTATAACTTGCAGGCGTACCGGGATGGTGAGAACGGAGTATGGGAATCAATATTAAGGAAGGATCCTCATTTTGATACGACTCCCTACAGTGTTGTTTGCCATCCTGAAGTATTTACCGACCTGGGTATTCCTCCTCCTGACTGGACCAAAGATAAGATTGATCCTCCACCTTCCGATCCAGATATTATGCATTATCTGGAAGATTCTCCTGTTTATTCTCCCTTGGAAGAAGTCAATTATGACGAGCTCGTCTTGAATGCAAGTTTGGTCGAGGACCATGCTTCTCCTGGACAAGCTGGACAAAGAGTATGAAATTGCGGAGGATCTTATGCATACCGAGATATTTTTTGTAATCCTCATTTCTCCTTTTCCTTGAATCCACATCAATGGTTGACTCATATGTTTGTTCTAGCAAAGTTGTGTCGATCTTGTATAACTTCTTAACAGTCACCGATGATGACTTTCTTTTTTGACCGAAGATTGTATCCAGCTCTTGTAATTGTTTTGATACTGGCCTCTTTCGATCTTTTGAAGAAATAAGAAATTAACTTCATCTTGAACTTTGCTAGCCACTTGAATCGCTGTTGCATTAGGTCTTAGTTGTTTGAAACAATGCCTTTACTTAAAGATTTCCGGAGAAATACAATAAGTCTGAGAAGGAACTCACTTGGGTTTTAAACCGATGCCTTTACTTAAAGATTTCCGGAGAAATACAATAAGTCTGAGAAGGAACTCACTCGGGTTTTAAACCGATGCCTTTACTTAAAGATTTCCGGAGAAATACAATAAGTCTGAGAAGGAACTCACTCGGGTTTTAAACCGATGACTTTACTTAAGGATTATTCGAAAATTCAATAAGTCTTGAAGGAACTTACTCGGGTTTCATCCGATGCCTTATAGTTGGATCTTGTTCTTGAATGTGGTGTATGATGCCCCCCAATCAAAAGATAGTTTGTTGAAAGCCAAAAATTGCATTGATTGAGTTGAAAATGTTTACATTGCGAACAAAATTGAAATCATCATCAAGGATAAAACTTTTTGAGATGCCTGGCATTCCACGACCGATCCAACTCTTTTTGGGTGTTGATGTTCTTCAGCCTGTAAGCTCCTGAACCAACTGGTTTTACAACCATATAAGGTCCTTCCCAGGAAGGGTCCAATTTTCTTTGGTGACGCGGGTCGGAAGCTAGGGTGTTTCTCAACACCAAATCTCCGGCTAAGTACCGACGATTCTTCACTCGAGTATTATAATGAGACGCTATCCTTCTTTGATAATGTTGAGTTCGTGCTATTGCCTTTGCCCGAACTTCATCCAACAGATCAAGACTATCAAGCAGTCCTTGTTCATTTGCTTTTTCCTCGAACTCACGATCCCGTAATGTCCCCACCATTATCTCCACTGGTGCCAATGCTTCGGATCCATATGCCAACCTGAATGGAGTTTCTCCTATGGGTGTTCGAACCGTAGTTCTATAGGCCCACAGTACATTATGAAGTTCTTCGACCCAAGAAGCTTTGTCAGCTTCGAGTCTTCTCTTTATTCCTTCCAGTAGCGTTCGGTTAGTAACCTCTACCTGTCCATTGCTCTGGGGGTATGCCACTGAGGACATACGATGCTCGATCATATATGTTCCGCAAAATTGCTTAAATTGCGAACAGTCGAACTGAGTACCATGGTCAGTGACGATAATCTTTGGAATCCCAAAGCGATATATGATTGACTCAAGCACGAATTTCTCCACTTTTTTCTCAGTAATTGCTGCCAGTGCACTGGCTTCAACCCATTTCGTGAAGTAATCAATTGCTACTATCAGATATTCCCGTCCGCTTGACGCCTTGGTGAATTTGCCCATGATATCAATTCCCCACATCGCAAAGGGAATGGGATCCAGAATTGAAGTCATGGTTTCAGCCGGGCGCTTCGATACTGTAGCATGAATTTGACAGTTAGCACACCGACGAACATATTCCATAGCAGCCTCTTGGACCTTAGGCCAATATAACCCAAGTCTCAGAATTTTGTGAGCCAGGGCTCGTCCACCCATGTGAGCTCCACAAATTCCTTCATGAACCTCAGCCAAAGCTGATTTTGCTCCTTCGGGCCTATAAATCTCATAAGGGGTCCAGAATAAGATCTTTTGTATAGTCTCCCATTCTGAATGACAAATCTAGCTGATCGTATCTTGATCAACTTTGCCTCTTTCGGATCCTCAGGTAATTTGTCATCTCTCAGATACTCGATTATCGGATCCATCCAGCAACGCTCTGCTTCAATATAAGAAATTTCTTTCTCATGATAACTTGGAAAAGTTATCTCTTCAATATAGACCGAAGGGTCTAGATTCTTTTCTTTGGCATTGGCTAGTCGGGATAGCTCATCTGCCACTGAATTTTCATTCCTCGAAATCTGAGATATCTTCAAATTCCGAAATTGGTTTTGAAATGCCTGCACTATCTCTCGATATTTCTGCAAGCGTGGTTCTTTAATACCATACTCCCCCTGGACATGGTTGACTATAAGTTGAGAGTCACTATAAATAGTAACATCTGCAATAGACAATGCTTTTGACAACCGAAGTCCAGCTATCAGAGCCTCATATTCTGCTTCGTTATTACTTGCTTCCAATGCAAATCTCAAAGCATATCGAATAATAAATCCTGCTGGACTTTTTAATAGAATTCCAGCTCCTGCTCCATCTTTATTACTCGAACCATCCACATATACCTCCCAAGTGGTTGGTATAATGGGATCCTCGATGGTGGACTCCACCGGTGCAGTAGTTTCTACTACAAAATCGGCTAATGCCTGAGCCTTGATTGCAGTTCTGGGCTTACAGCTCACTTGGAACTCGCTGAGTTCAACCGACCAGGACACCATCCTTCCAGACAAATCAGGTTTATTAAGAACTTTACTAAGAGGAAAAGTTGTAAATACCTCAATTGGATGAGCCTGAAAATATGGCCTTAGCTTCCTGGCGGTCATCATGAGAGCCAGAGCCTGCTTCTCAATCTGCGTATCTTGTCTCCGCATCTAGCAACACGTGGCTTACATAATAAATCGGCCACTATTTTTTATCTTTTTCACGAACAAGTACTGCACTGACCGCCGAAAGGGATGTCTCTAGATATAGCTGTAATATTTCCCCCTTCTCTGGTCTGGACAAGATCGGTGGTTGTCTGAGTGCTTCTTTTAACTCCTCGAAAGCTTTCTGGCACTCTTCGGTCCATTTTGGTTCCTTGCTGCACTTCAAGTCTTCGAGTGCCTTGAAGAAAGGCAAACACTTTTCTTCAGACTTGGAGATGAATCGATTCAAAGTAGCAACTCTCCCTGTTAAACACTGCACATCACAAACAGTTTTGGGAGCCTCCATATCAACCAGAGCTTGTATTTTGGCAGGATTAGCCTCAATTCCTCTCTGTGATACCATGAAGCCCAAAAATTTGCCCGAGGAGACTACAAAGCACACTTTTCTGTGTTCAGCTTCATTTGATACTTTCGCAGTACTGAGAATACCTCAGTCAAATCTGCAATATGATTTGCTTTTGTAAAGCTCTTCACTAGTGTCACATCCTCCCAGCCGGTACCCTAACTGGCATACCCGAGAGTGTGATCCACAGCCCTAAAGATCAAGTTTAGGAACGATCATATCCATTTAGCACAATAACATAATCAAAAGCAAGGACAAATCATTGAATTCTAATAAGTTAATAATAAAATTCAAGAAAAGATCTCAAAAGAATCACTAAGAATATCAGAGTGCGAAAACATGATACCAAATCAAAAGACAACTATAGAGTATAGCGGAAATATACTCCACAACATATGCGGAAGGTAGATCGAATCTAAATAAACCTCTAAGCTAATACATGTAAGGTAAAAGATAAGTCTAGAAGAAACAAGAGAAATCTAATCCACATCTTCAGTCGGCTCTTCTTCATCTTCAGTCTTCGTCTTCTTCACCTTGCGCTTCCTTATATGGACCGTCATCGTATTCCAAACCTGCAGAGAAGTCTAACAACAGATATGGTACAAAAGGAGTGAGTTTCGAAAGAAACCCAGTAAGGCAGTTAAATCCATAATAACATAAATGGCAGGATTTCAAAACAAACATAAATGCAATATGGTATGAGACAAACAATGAATGTATGAATCTAACTCTAAGTATGCTGGTCTCTATTGGCAGACATGCTTTAAGTCATAGCACCATACTTCTTTAGGAAGGTCTCATCACACAACGCCTTTTGGTAGTGGGTCCGGCATCCCTCGGGACATTCCATGGCTGGGGGTATAGGTCACCGCTCTCTCACATCACCATTGGTCTAAGTACTGGCGCATGTCAGGGTAAAGCCTAGCCAAATGCAAGTCTTCTACTTAGTTATATCAAGTCAGATCCAGATACGTCCATTCCTCGCCCCTGGCGATCCTTTCCGGTATCCTTCATACTAGAGTCCTTATAGTCCTTGACTACGGACTCATCAACCCTATTGGTCATCCACATATGGTAAACGGGAAGCTCTGACGTCCTCTCACGGGTTGGTTACCGGTCTTGAGCGCCCGTGAGCCCAAGTCTATCCATATGCAACCCTACCAATAAATGGCCCCCACAATGTGATTCCTATCCTCTCACGGGTTGGTTACCGGTCTTGAGCGCCCACAAATCCCCATTGCTACCACGGGTCATTCGGTCTCAATACCCCTTCGATTAGGGTCTGACATAACGGGACATCCTAGCCAAACACTACTAGACAGTCCTAAATATGTCATCCAACAGTTTAGGAAGGTGTCCAGAGGGCATCTCCGGAAACATCCCATAATATTCGCGTAGTAGTCCTAGGACAGAAGTGTCAAAAGGACACCTCTCCTTCCCGAACCATACTTAATCAATCACATTCACAAATCAATCATATCATACACATTTACAGTATATAGAAAATATACCATAATAAGATTCATCTCATATACAGTTGACAAATAAAGACTTTCATAAACTAAAGAAAGCAAGTAAATAATGCTACTGTAATTGAAGTAAATACAGCAGTAATATATTCATAAAAGAATCTAATTATGGTAACAAATCTGAAAGATTCTAATATAGAAACTAAAATCACACAATCTATGCTATTATAGAAGTAACCATCCTTACCTTTTATAACTTGCAAAGGAATCTTAAGAAATCAAGTAAGATCTTGACAAACTTGAGAAGAAGGTCCTAAACAAGTGTATACAATATATTAGGAAAGATCCCTAACAGAAAAGATATCAAAACATCCAAAACAGACCAAATTTGGAGTTGTTGTACTCATTGGTCGATTGGATTGGTCTACTGTCCCAGTCGACCAATCAGTCGACCAATGGAGACAGTGGCCTACAAAATCAGAGTTTTAAGAATAAAGAACCGAATTTGGTGGTTCAAAAGGGTACTAAACAAGGGGTAAACTACATTGGTAGTATTCTAACATATAGAGGACCTCAAAACACTAATCGAATCAAATTTTCAAGTTACAAATTAGGAAACAAAAAGTTACCATAATTAGATCAATCATGGTTCTTGAAGAATTCAAGATACAAATCATAGACAAGAACAATAGGAGAATGAATCATTGATTTTGATAAAGATATCATGGAAGGCATACTTAGATCTTCAAGAAAATAGATCTAAGAACATAAATCTAAATAAGGAAACAAAACCTACCATAGATATATCAGTCATGATTCTTGAAGAAAGCATGGTATGGTAGAAGAGAAACAACTAGAGATTGATAGATCATGGATTATGTAAAGAAAACACAGCGATTGACTACTAATATGATCAATATAATAGATCTAAGAAGATCAGAATTTAAATCAAAAGATGAACAAAGACAAGATCATGATTTGATCATGATTCCTTCAAAATCTTGCAATGATCATGGTTAAGATCATCGCATTAGCCATTAATCCTTAGGAAGATCATGAGAGATAAGTTCAGAGATGTTTGCAACAGAGAATGCAGCATCTCCTCTACTGTCTCAACTCAAAAAGGAAAGAAAACAAGGATGATGAAGAAGAAGAGAGTGTAAACATACCTTTTTGTGTAAGAACACGAGTTTTGACGAAGATCCGTCAAGATAAACACCAAGGACGCAAGGGAGATGACTTGCAGAAGTCTTTGGTTCGTTCCAAAGAGTTTGGAGGCAGAAAATACGAAGTAGACTCGAGATTGGACTTAAATAGAGCAAGCAAGACCTAATTACCAAAGACAGAACCCATTGGTCGATTGGATTGGTCGACTGGTCCAGTCGACCAATCAGTTCAGCAACTTCTAAACAGGGAATTGAATGCCCAGATCAAATCCAACCCTAAAGGGGTTTTGCACACATACCAAGTGACTTACCTAATAGGTAGAAATGCCTTCAAACCATGATAGAGAGCACTCCAAGTCCATCAACTAATCCGATCTTCATCAAGATTCAGTTTCCATAAATAGAACCTCATCATCAACACTCATGGATTCAAAGCCAGACACCAAGTCCTCCACTGGGATGGCCCAAAGCTGACTTCTTGCTTTACTTCAGGTCACTGGACCTACAATTAACAAAGTTTCTGGGTCAAGGTTAGGGCTGGGTTTCACAACTAGCATGTCGTCAACATAAGCTTCAACATTCTTTCCTATCAGCTCTTTGAAAATCTTGTTGACGGCCCTTTGATATGTTGCTCCTGCGTTCTTCAGGCCAAAAGGCATGACCTTATAATAATAGCTTTCACGATCAGTCATGAAAGCTGTAAACTTCTCATCCTCCTTATTCATAAGGATCTGATTATACCCTGAATAGGCATCCATAAAACTTAGAGTTTCATATCCTGCAGTCGCATCTATCAAGAGGTTAATCCGAGGCAACGGATAGCAATCTTTAGGGCAAGCCTTGTTAAGATCTGTGTAGTCTGTACACATCTTCCACTTCCCATTCGCCTTTTTTTACCATTACCACGTTGGCCAACCAAGTTGGGCATTCAATTGGTTCTATGAAACCATAATTCTTGAGTTTTTCAACTTCGCTACGAACGGCTTCATACTTTTCAATGGAGAAATTTCTCCTTTTCTGTATCACTGGTTTCACCTTAGGATCTATCCAGAGTTTATGCTCTGCGACAGCCCGATCGATTCCTGGCATATCTTCAGCAGACCATGCAAATACGTCTTTATTCTGTTGAAGAAATAACTTCAACTCATCTTTAAATTCCTCCAGCTGTTCAGACCCGATATAAGTAATCTTTTTCTCATCCTCGGTACACAGCTGGATTTGTTCCAGCTTCTCCACTGGTTCGGGTCTTTGCATCTCTGCTTCTTCCCGATCGTCTCGAACTTCTATAGGTAGGGCAGTTACCTTCCTCGGGCCCTCCTTGTCTTTTAAATAGGCAACGTAACATTGCCGAGAGATCCTCTGGTCAAAGGAGACTTGACCAATTCCCATATCAGTCGAGAATTTTATCTTCAGGTGTTTTGTCGAAACAATAGCACCTATCTTGGATAAAGATGGTCGCCCGAGGATAATATTGTAAGCTGGCAGTTCCCGAACCACTAAAAAATTGATTCGGACGGTTGTTTTCTTAGGAAAACTTCCAATAGATAAGTCCAACTGGACCGATCCTTCCGCCACCGCAGATGACCCTGCAAAACCATATAGATGTGTGGATGAAGGTTTCATCAAGTCCTGGTCCACCTTCAATTTTTGATACACTTCGTAAGAAATTAGGTCAGCTGCAGATCCTGTATCAACCAAAACTCTATGCACTTCCTGACGTGCAATCTCTACCTTGATGACTATGGCATCATCATGAGGTAAACAAACATCTCTTTCGTCCTCCTCGCTAAAGGTGATAGAATCTTCACCATTCATCTTTTTCCGCTTCTGCGTCTCTCCGGTTCCGACAAATTTGGATTTTGTTTTCAAACTTCGGAGTGATTCGGGCTCTGGTCCCCCGAAGATGGTAAGGATCGGTGATCGAGTAGCTTCAATCACCTCCTTGCCCTTCTAAGACTTCGGGGCCTCCCTTGATCGTTCTGAACTAACCGAACGATCCCTTTTAGGAACAGCCACGCGTGGCTCACGTGGCTCCTCCCTCCTTCTGCTAACAAAACTGGACAAATGTCCCTGAGATATTAATCTCTCAATATCTGCTTTCAGATGACGACAGTCATTTGTATAATGACCATAGTCCTTGCGGAATCGGCAATACTTTTCTCGATCTTGCTGCTCTCCGGGTTTCAAAAGAATTTTAGGCGGCCACTTCAAGATATTTTTTCTTTTGATGATATTTAAAATATCAGCCCGAGGAACATTCAATGGAGTGTACTCACTTTTACCGGGAGACCTTTGGCGCCAAGCCTGAGATTTTCCAACCCGATCACGGACATTTTTCTTTGGCTTCTGCTTCTGCTCAGGAGCCTTCTGTTCCTTATTGGAGACTTTATTATCTCCTTGGCGCGCGTCTAGAATCTCCATGACTTCAGCCTGCTTCTGGCATCTCTGTACCAACTCAGCATAAGTCGCAGGCATATCCTGTAGTAATAACTCCAGGAGTTTCCGATTAGTGAGTCCCGTGAATAGAGCAGTTTTGGCTACTTGCTCATCCAAATTTTCTATCTCCATCGTTACTTTGTTGAATCTTTTCAGAAACTCTCTGATTGATTCGTTCTTTCCTTGTCTGACAGTAAACAAGGTTTCTTCCGTTTTCTTGACCTGTATTCCACTCTGGAATCGCCCTATGAATTTGTGCGCCAATTCATCAAAGTTTACGATCCTTCTAGAGGGGAGGTTCGAAAACCATTTTTGTGCTGCTCCAGTTAGAGATGAACCAAAAACCCTGCATAAAATTTCATTAGAATTACCTGAAACTGCCATGGTCTGTTGGTAATAGCCTATGTGAGCTGTTGGATCTCCGGAGCCATCGAATGTAGAAAAGGTAGGCAAATGAAAATTATGGGGAAACTGATATCCCGCAATTGGCTCGGCAAAGGGGGTCTTCCGAATGACTGAGTAAATATCCTCAGCTATCCTGCCCTTAGCCAACTGCCCTAATTTCTCATTGATGTTGGCCAATTCCTGACCAATCTGGGTCGGGTGATCTTTAGCAATATGATCACGACCTCGATTAACACGATCATCCTGTGCTATCCGATCATCACGAACAGCCCGTCCTTCCCGAACATTCCGCTCGTCGCGAACTGCTCGATCATCGCGAACGGTTCTTCTGACAGTTGGTGAGTGAGTTCTTACCCCTGTATCCAACCTTGTATTTGAATAAGTTGTACTCTCTTGTGGTCTGTCAAACCGATCGTCTCGCCTAGGTTGATCGTCAATCCTCCTAGGTCCTCGGTCTCCTTCACGAAAATTCTGACCGATATTCCGGTCTTCAGCCAATCTTTGATCACGTGGTAACGCACGTCGCCTTGAATCGCGTTGATCAGGTTCTTGTGGTAAAACCACTCGTCTAGTGAGCAGGAGAAGTGCTTGGCTCACCTCCAAAAGTTGAATCTTTACCTGATCCAATTGATCTTGGAATGTGTCAGGAGGATTACGTCCTCTCTGACCACCATCTACCTCAATAGGATTTTGGCTTCCCTGGGGAATATCTGGATTATTCGCTCCAGGGACCTGAACACCGGAATTGCGCTGTGCAGCGGCTGCTGCTGATCTAGTCACCATGGCTTTTCAAGTCGTTTTCCCACAGACGGCGCCAAATGATGCATCCAAAATCTGCTCAGCCCTTAGATCTCCTCGTTATGACCTGCAAACGAAAGCGTCAGATGTGGCCCTACCGCAAGGGTCGGGAGTCCACCTCCGAAGGCTAAGTCAGTTGATGAACTTAATCACAAACGGCTCTGCTAGAAGCACAGAGCTAAGCAATGAAGAACTGGGAAAGGTGACCTAGATCGTAAGCCTCTGATAGTTTACGTCTATCAGTATGTATCTGAACCTGAGTCTCAGATTGTGTGTTTTCGATCCCCTCACCTCGTATGATAGTGAGGTTTATATAGAGTGTACCTTCGAATCTCCTTCGTTGGATGCACTTGAGCCTTCTTCGGGTAGTCGTTGGATCTTAACAGTTAGATCCGTTGAGCAATAGACTTCTACTAGTTTGGACTAGTAGAGGACTCCTGAGATAACCCTTTAGGTTATGCGATGATTATCCCTTCGATAATGATTAGCCGCAGCCGTCAATTCGAGTCTGCCATCATTAGGGTAATTACTCTAATCCATAAGTAGGATTAGGGCGTGCTTGGAGCTGAATAAGCTTTCTTCCTCAGCAAGACATCTTCTGGATCCGGTTAGCTCGGGAGCGAGTCGGTTCCCTCTGTCTCGACCGGGGTCGAGGGTCGAACCAGGTATGAACCCAGTTTGATCATAATTTCTCCGTATCATCAACAATCGCTCCTTTTCCCGATAGAATAAATTTGTTAGAGGGAATGAAGAATATACGTTTAGTTGCATTATTCTAAATCTTACAAGAAGGAACTCCAGGAGGAAGACAGAAGATGAAATATATAATTTTCACACGTTCCTCCTTTCAGTTTCAAATGCATATGTGAAATGATAATATTTTTTCTCATTAAAAGAGCAAAAACGAAAACAACAAACAAGTAAGGTTACAAAATGATTGAACAAGTCAATATTAAAGGACTCGCAAGGTCCACTTTCGTAGCTAATGGGTTTCTATGGCAAGTTTAATGCCACTACTTATTTATTTCATAGCATGTTGTCTTCATCAAAAAAGGCATGAAAGTATTTATAATGTATATTCTAAGTATAAGACTTCCATATATTTTGGAAAAATAATATGCCCTAGCTGCATTTTAGAGGCTGAGGACTTCAAGTACATATTGAATTAGTCAGAGATATGCATGAATTTCAAAGTCCTCGACTGCATGTTTGTTTTTTGGCCAAATTTAACTTCTCGTTTTTTTTTTTACATTTTTTTTATGAGGTTCATCCGGGCCAGCTTGCGCGCACCACGATTACATCCTCAAATTAATGCCACCGAATGGTGCGAACCCAAGACCTCCCCTCCCGGTAGAGGCTTTAACCGCTTTACTAACCCATCATTGGCCTCGACTGCATGTTTGATTTCTAGTTAAGTGAATAGCATTTTGCATGACAAAAAATGCCATGCAAAATTCATTTATTTAAATTTTTATTGTTGAATTGTTCAATCAAATTGGTGGGATACAGTCTCACTTCTTCCTTTTTTTTTTTTTTTAACCATTGTTTTAGGTAATACATTCTCGTACAATGAGAGAACATACTATCTTTTCACATGTACACTTGAAAATATGTGAGATGATGGTTTTGCATGATAACATAAATGAATAACAAATAATTAAATTTCAAGATATTCATTTACGAATATATATATATATATATATATATATATATATATATATATATATATATATATATATATATATATATATATATATATATATATATATATATATATATATATATATATATATATATATATATATATATATATATATATATATATATATTGGTAAAGTATATTTTCGGAAACTTTTGTTTATAAAACTTTTCAGGAAAGAATTAGGAGAAATTAAAAGATGGAAAGTGAAGATTCTAAATATAAATATAAAGAGAAATTTGATTAGTTAAATTTAGATAATCATCTGATTTATTAGTAAATATAGCTAATCGCTCAACTACTTTTTTTTTTTTTTTTTTTTTTTTTTTAATACAAAGGGACTTTATTAAGCAGGGGTGGGGATACTAATATGCTTTAGCAAGAGTCAAACCCACGACCTCTTCACTAAGAGGTGTTGATTTCATCATTAGAACAGCTCTGCGTTGGCCTAATCGCTCAGCTACTACGATCGCAATATTGCTAGCCCAACATGGGCCATGCTAGTAGACATTTCTACTATCCTAGACCAGCCAAACATAAGTCTTGAGTCTT
This sequence comes from Hakea prostrata, assembly GCF_041222555.1. Lineage (NCBI taxonomy): Eukaryota > Viridiplantae > Streptophyta > Magnoliopsida > Proteales > Proteaceae > Hakea > Hakea prostrata. The sequence goes on along the minus strand of NC_142607.1, from coordinate 43,246,940 downwards.
GATGAGATCTATTGTTGTTTTGTTTTTTATTTTATTTTATTTTCCAAGACATATTTGACGTAGATTGGAGACTTAAATTATCTCCTTTCACAAGCATGAACTTTGCACCTATGACACTATAAATCCATTATTCTCATGAAATATTTTCACAAATCGGAGCTTCCACATTTTCTCTATACATTCTTATATATTCTTAATTTTCCAATGTATACCCCAACTTCCAGAATGAAAAGCTTCCTATTAACCATCACTTTGGCTGGACTTTTAGCAAGTCTGATGCTAGAAACTGCCATTGCTCAGACTTGTGGATGTGCCTCAGGCCTTTGCTGTAGCCAATATGGATACTGTGGAACCGGAGACGCCTACTGCGGCACCGGTTGCCAAGCAGGTCCTTGCTATTCTTCTACTCCAACTCCGACGTCTGTGGGTAATATAGTGACACAATCATTCTTCGATGGGATAATCAGTCAAGCTTCCTCGACTTGTGCCGGCAAGACCTTTTACACTCGTGATGCATTCCTGACAGCACTTAATTCATATCCTAGCTTCGGCACCTCTGGGACAACTCTTGAAAATTACCAAGAGATTGCTGCCTTTTTTGCCCATGTATCACACGAGACTGGTGGTAAGTGTTTCTCATAAGAAAAAAATCTTCCGTATTGTTGATTTCTTCAAACTTGTTGATTTAGGGTCTAATTTTTTAGACAAAATCATGCATGTATATATTTGTAAGTGTGTGTCTGTATGTGCACAGTTTTCTGCTACATAGAAGAGATAGGTGGAGCTTCTCAGAATTACTGTGATGCAACAAACACACAGTACCCATGTGTTGCCGGACAAGGCTACTATGGCCGTGGACCGCTTCAGCTATCATGGAATTACAATTATGGTGCTGCTGGTAATAGTATAGGATTTGATGGACTAAATGATCCTGGAATTGTGGCAACCGATGCAGTGACTTCCTTCAAGACAGCATTGTGGTTTTGGATGAACAATTGCCACTCGATCATGATTTCTGGCCAAGGGTTTGGGGCAACCATTCGAGCCATCAATGGTGCAATTGAATGCAATGGTGGAAACACAGCAGCCATGGAAAATCGTGTTCAGTATTATGAGACCTATTGTAGCCAATTTGGTGTGTCACCAGGTAGCTACCTCACTTGCTAAGATTGTATGTATTGTTTTTATTAAATTTCTCAAATGATGGGAAACAATAAATTAAGAATTGATTGTCAATCACGTCCGCGGTGAATAAGTTTAATCACCTTAATTGTATTGTTTATGGACTTGAAAAAAAGTATATATATTCTTATACAGGGATAGCTTCCATACTAAAAGCTATGTTTTCCAATATTGAATTGTTCAATGTACTTTTCTTTGTTTCTTTAAGTGTAAGGAGTTGTTCAAACTAATTAATAAATTAGCTAGTTGGATTCAAGTTCGTTATAGTATAAATCCACCCTTTCCCACTCCTCCAAGTACCGGACTCTTTTCCTAATTTTGGCATACAACTAGTAGTATTGATGAATATAAATGAGAGACTGCAGCCTCTTATTTTTTTTTATTTTTTTATTTTTTTTTACTTTTAGGGCTCATGTGTCACATTAGACTAGATTTAAGAGGAAATGATGAATACATCCTTAGTTGTATTATGGTTGATGCGTCCAAAATCTACTCAGCCCTTAGATCTCTTGAGAGTAACCTGCAAAATCAAGCGTCAGATGTGGCCCAACCGCTGGGATCAGGAGTCCACCTCTGAAGGCTAAGTCAGTTGATGAACTTAATCACAAACGACTCTGTTGAAGCACAGAGCTAATGAATGAATAACAAGAATACGATTCAGATTGTATGTATCTGAATGTTTTCGTCCATCCCTACCTTGTGGGTAGGTGATGTCTTATATAGAGTGTACCTTTGAATCTCCTTCGTTGGATGTATTTGAGCCTTCTTCGGATAGTCGTTGGATCTCAACAGATAGATCTATTGAGTGATAGATCTCTACTAGATTGGACTAGTAGATGACTCTTTTGATAATACGATCGTTATATGGTAGTTATCCATATAATAGCGATGAGTGACAGCCGCCAAACACTGCTAGCCGTCTTTAGGTTGATTAACCTATTCCGATCGCATCGGATTAGGGCGTGCTTGTGACTGAGTTAGTTTTCTTCCTCAGCAAGCTATCTCCTGGACCCGACTCACTCGGAAGTGAGTCGATTCCTTTCTTCCCGACAGGAGTCAAGGGTCGAACCAAGTCTGAACCAGGTTTGGTTATATTTTCTCCATATCACGAGCCCCCCAGACCAAGCGTTCGGTCGATCCCGAGGGCTTGGTTTTTAATTGGGTTTTCCGTCGAACGATAGTTTTGCATAATCCTCAACCCACTAAATGTCTTATCACATTTAATGCGGTTGTGTCCCCTTTTCCTCGAGCATTGTGAGTATTCTCACTTTTTGTGGGGGTGACGCCTCGCGTCTTTTGTAGCCGAAACTATCCTTGCTCATGCAATCAAAACGACGGTTTCTGAACGCCTGTTTTGGATTCGTGAGTTCAAACTTTCGAACTGTCTCCAAATCTCGATCGTTGATGCTAGATTCATCTCGATCGTACACGTCCTCAAACACTCGTGCGGGTGCTTAAAAGCGGTTCGTTGTATCCATAGGTTTCATTCTCCTTGTTTGGAATTTTGACACCTCGTCGTCTTCTTCGCGCCTTCACGATCCTCTTGTTCTCGAGCTTTCTGCCTCAGTGATTCAGTAAGTTTACTGACTCCTTTGCAAAGTTTACTTTCGTCTCTAGGTTTTTTTTTCTCCAGAAACCATAATCAGACTTTTCAGTAATGGAGGGCGGTAGGGTTTCTTCTGAAATTTCCCCTGTACTTAACGCCGGTAAAGGCGATAGTGGTGATGCTCCGATCAGTCAGATAGCGACAAGAAAACCCTAACTGCTCCCTGGCGTGACTTCGCATAAGTTAGCCAACAGAGAAAAGCAGAAGAAAAAGCTGAGACTTCTTCTGCCCTTCTTGAGTCTGGACCGTCCATGACTCCTAAGGTGACCGCCAAATCTTTTGGGCAGTCCAAACAACCCACTAGGTCCGCTGGTGGACTTGGTTCTATTGCTTCCTCCTATACTGAGGAAAACTTTCCTTCAGCCGTCAAATGTTTTGACTTTCCTTCCTCGTACCAACTTAGGGCTCCCACTTCTGATGAGAGGGTTGATTCGATCCTTCCGGGTGAATTCTACCTGTATATAGATTCACTGGAAAGCGGAGTTCGCTTTCCCTTCTTTAATACTTTGTTTTTTGCCATTCTGAATCATTGGGATATCTGTCCCAGAATGCTTCTTCCCAATAGCTGGCGTCTCATCGTCGGCTTCTTGGGTTTATGCTTTGAACTTGGCATCATACCTTCACTTCCTCTTTTTGTACATTTTCATGTTCTTTCTATTTCCCATCCTCCTGGCTGGGTTGTGCTTTCTAAGCGCAACAAAGTTGAGCTTGACTGGACGGGCAGCATTCTTGCCAAAGGAACTTGCCCTTCCAATCATAAAGGGTGGCACAAGCGGTATTTTTTCTGCCGAGCGCTTGAATCAGATCATAACTTCCCGACCGCCTAAAAGCTGTACACTTCATATTTCTGAGGGTAATCGGGTCCTTCCATTATCCAAAGAAGACAGAGCTGCTGTCGGGAAGATCAAGTCAATTCCATGGTATCAAGAGATACATGGATATGAGATGGAATACAACTCCATCCTTCAGTACTGGGGGCTGGCTCAACGTGAGGTTTCTAACTGCCACGTTTCACTTTCTTGAATATACTGCGAACTTTTTTCAACTTTCTGACTTTCGTCTTTCTTTGTAGTGCCTCCAAGAATGAATCCAGACAGCCTTCGGGTGAGGGCTGCCAAGGCTGTTGTGACCGCAGAGCAACAGTCCCCTCGAGCCTTGACTGTAGAACAGGTAGCCTCTGTGCCACTTCTAGACCCTTCTTACAAGGGTATCAGGAACCTGAAGCCCAATGGTTGAGGCTTCGGGGAGAGGGAAAAAACCAATGGTGGAAGAGGTAGACATCCCCTCTCCCATTCGAACCAAAAGGAAGCATGACTCGGTCGATGCTTCTGCCCCGAAGAAATCCAAAAAGAATAGAGATTCTGAGGAGACCTTCGTCCCCTAATGGTCACTGACGCAGACAAACCGAGTCACGCAGGATTCTGAAAAGGCCGTTGAGTGGAGCTCTCTCGGCCTTATGCCTGCTAACCGTTAGGCCTTTGAGACCCTGCAAGATGACGTTCTCATTCGTCTTTCCACAAGGTATTATTTTTTTTGAGCTTTTGCTACTCGCTTTGTAATCTCTCCTGAGATTTTCTGGATAATCTCCTGTCTTTCCAGGAATGATGTGTTGAGCTTCTATCAACACATGAAGGCACTGAGCTGAGTTGGTCACAGCGGCTCCTTGTTGCAGACTTGTGAAGAAAATCTGGCGAAGGCCAATTCTGAGGAAGACCGGCTGAGGAAAGCAACCGAAGAGTTGAAGGAGAAGCATGACGAGGAGATGAATTCTTTAAGGAAAGATCTTGATTCGTCGATCAATCATGCTGTTGCTGCCGAACGTGAGGCCAAGAAGCAGAAGAATGCTGCTGTCGCGTTCAGTGAAAGCCTCGAGTTTCAGCCAATGATAACGAATGGCTGAAGAAGATGACCGTTCCTAGCAAGCCCGAACATCTTTCACAAGATCTTCGGAGGGACTGCATTCGAAAAAACTGTGTTGCGGGCTGTTGTTATTAGGAAATTTGCAGATTTTAATCTCTATTTTTCTATTAATTTTGGTATCCTAAATCTCTGGCTTCCAAATTTACCCTTGTCCTTTTAATGTAAGAGTAGTTCAACTAAGAACCACTGCATAGTAGGATCATAGATGAGATTGAATGGATTAAGGTTCCATCAACGAATCTCTATCTAATCAGATCTCATGCAGCTGTTGTAGCTCTGCCAAGCAGCATTGTAGTGATAGGAATCTAAAGATCTCAACCAAATTGTGATCTCAGCAGCAGCTGATTTGATGAAATCCTAGGCTGGTAAGAGATCATCTAGTAGCCAATTCTAAACAGGCAATTTGAATGAGTACTCAAAAAATGACCATCTCTTCAGCACCCAGCAAGCTGCAGGAACGGAATCACCACATTACCTGACCTACTGAATTGCCTTAATAAGGTTTTATAGGATTCACCATTTTAACCTGTCAGATTTGTCAATGACAAACCCCCAGCACAACTCTCCCCCCCCCCTTCCCCCTGAAAAGAAAAACAAAATCTCAATTGTCTCTTCTATTACAGCATTGTATTGTTTAAAAAAAAATGCACAAAAATAAAAAATAAATAGTAACTAACTAACATATTCGCTGATTACTAAATAACAATAATAATAACTCCCTATAAACTCTTTAACGGAGAGAAGCACTAGAAAAATCTGATAATAGAAAGCCTAAGACAGAAACCACTAAGGCACTAACTGATTTTCCAAGCAAACTAGTAACATAAACAAAGGAAATTCTAAAACAACATACTCTGGAATCTCCTCAGCAGAATCTATCAGCCAATCATATTTTTTTAATCAAATTATCAACTCCATGTGAATTAGTTTGCACATAGACAATACTCATGTGAATAATAACAATGTGAAACAGTAAAATAGACTAGATTCTGGCCAGAATTTTGCCTGAAATCTTCCTAACCCTTCTTGTGATTTCTTTGACTAAAAGTGAATTTTCCATTTGCTGGCTGAATATTTAGAAACTGAGCTTGCAGCAATCCTCAATATGACCCTCAGTGAATTGCAAGCAAAAAAGATATTATTGAAAAACCATTTCCAGCTCCTCATCTGAGGCCTTGGCACCAACATAGACACATATTAAAAAGTCACCGAAACTATGAAGTGCTAAATAGGGTAATATTATCTAGTGCACCAACATATAGCCAATATAGGCATCACCTTCAGGATGCTGAAACAGACATGGTGCAACTGCACTATAAGTCTGTTTACCAAAAAGAGAGTACATGGAATATTCTCAAAAATTCGACTTAGACTTGAGACACCGAGGAATCAGTACTTAGGACTTCGACTTAGACTTGAAACACCAAACTTAAGATGCCAGTGAGATGCATAAGTTTAATGTTGTCGTTCCTAGTGTGTGGAGTCTCATATTATTCATTCTTTGGTTTCCTTGCAGATGCGTTAGCTTGAGAACATGGGGATAAAGAACTCAAAATTGAAGATATGGTTGGATAAAATAATTTGAGAGCAAGGGAGATTTTTTGTTTGAAACCTTTGTTTTTTTATATCTTTTCAACGATGTCATGGAGACTTACAAACTTTTTGACTTTTAGAATCTTGAATGGAGAAGTCTTATTATTTTTATTATTTTTTTGTGTGTTTCCCTGTTATATATTATGAGTTGTCAAAGCAAATATGCAATTACAGGCTACATGGTAGTATTTTTTTGGGAAAAAAAATTCTAATGCCTACGGACATACCAGATTGTAGGCAACAATGCATTGTTGTATATTTGCCTACGGTAAGCAAGTGAGCTGTTGCAAAAAATGCTTGCTTTACCTATGTATATTTCTCTACAAAAGACAACTAAGCCATAACAAAAAAATGCATACTTGTGTTTACATCTTTCCCTACAGAATGTAAGAGCTGTAGCAAAAAAATGTTTAACCCTACAACACTTATAACCCATAGGAAGAAATACATACCTGGCCCGAGGGGAATAATCTGTAGTCATATATATTTCCCTACGGAAGGCGATGTCTCCATAGGGAAAAATATTTAAACCTAAGACACTAAGTATCCATAGGGAGAAGTTCCCTACGAGGTTATTCTCAACAACTTTGCTATGGACATGGTTCGTCGGCCATTTATTTTTGGCTACGGACAAAATTAGTGGCTACAGAATTTGTCCGTAGGGAAAAATGCGATTCTTGGTGGTTAAGAAAGCTATCAGTTGAGAGGACATGAGAGCTTCCCGTCCATTATATGTGGACAACCAATAGGGTTAAGAGTCAGCATAGTCCAAGCTGGTTGGTGCCATAGGATACGGTGACTCTAGTAGGGAAGGATACCAAACCAAGATTGTGAGATGCATGAGAGGAAGTATCTGAATGTAGGTTGATGTGACTGAGTAGTTGACTTGCACTGGGCTAAGTATAACCTTGACATGCGCCAATATTCATACCAATGGTGGTGAGAGAGCGGTGACCTACACCCCAACCATGGTGATAGTTCGAGAGGGATGCCTTGACCCCTTACTCGGGATCTCAAGACCGGTAACCAACTTGTGAGAGATCAAAGTGACGATACCTTCCCAGAGGAGGCTAGTGTTCCATCTTAATGTGTGTTTTCTATTAAAGACTAGCATCCATTAGAGTATAGTTGCATTCTTGCATTTTGTCTTATATCATATCATATCATATAATGTATTGATTTGGATTGCGATTGGCTATTTGTTTGTGAACTAATCGCTGAGTTCTTTTGAGCTTATCCTTTGGGGACAATGTTGTGTTAGACTTTGTTGCAGATATAGATGTTACCGGAATCCAAGAACGAGACATCGGCGGTGTACAAGGTTTTGGCGACTATGACATTCATGGTGAACGTTCGTGTCTTGACTGCACATACTAGAATTAGCTCAAAATTCATGAGATGATCTATACCATTCACGATACAGAGATTCTTTAATTTAAGAACTATATTTTACTTAAGGATACATACCTAATGTAATACTTAGGATAGATTTGACCTTACGTTATTTCTTTTTAGTTGTATACTTTAGGTTTGGCATTAAAAACGCGCTCTGATTATGGTTTTGAGATCCTTCTAAGATCCTTAACATTTGATTTTATTCTTTATTAACATTAATAAATTTATTTATCCTTTCTCATGATTGGACTATTGTGTGGAATGGTTGGTGATTGTCTAAGACCTAATCTGTGGGGCTGTGGATCACACCTCTGGGTGTTCGGATAATTGGGTATCGGTTGGGGGTATGTGATAGTTGGGATAAAGGAATGAAAGATGAACTCATGACCCAATTCTTAGAGCAATTGGAGAAAACTAATAAAATGCATAAGGAAATTGTAAAAAATAATGAGACATTTTTTATTTTTCTTCCGCTCGTACACTTATTTTAAATACTCTTAGCATTCATTTTGAAAATTTGGAACCTTTATTTCCATTATTAATTAATGAAATGATTATTCCTTGCTCTTGATTATAGGATTGTGTGCCTTATTTATTACTAATAGTGTAACTTGATCTTGCTGCTATTGGATCACACCGACAGATTGTTGGGGCAGATCTGATACTGTCGGGTGGGGTGTGACAGATATGGCATGATAAAAAGGCTATATTATAACTTTCTCTCTTTTAATTTGCATAAGGGTATTTTGATCATTTAACAATGAAAGTTAACTGGGCTTAATGATATTACTTTTACTTGTGACCCATATTTTTATGGCTGGCATTACATCATGACTAAATATAAGGAGCATGAACCAAATTGGGTTTTCCATATGCCCACTGGGGCTCATAGAGGGTCCATGGCCTATTAGGGTTTTGAGCGGGTTACTCGTCAAATCCCTCCTCTATATATACACATATATTGTGGGGAAGAGGAACCAGCCGCAGAAGTGGTTGCAGCAGCTTCTCTTTCCCCTTCGCTCTCATTCTCTTGTTTCCTTCTTCCACACTCCCTTTCCAATTGTGAATTTTATGTATGTGTCGTTTGGGAATCCATAATGTTCTTTCGGATCTGAAGAACCAAGAATTCTATGAGGTGAGGCTTGTTGCATTCTTCACATAGAAATATATTCATCTAGAGTTTACTCATTTTGATTTTTCTTTAAATGAGATTCAATTGTTCTATTCTTTTTTCTTCAAGTTTGAAAAGGGGGGGGGGGTGGTTTGCATGGTAGACCATCAATTCAAAGTCCTAGAGCAAGGTCTTTGGCCAGCAGTAGACCTTAATGGAAGTCTGCGCATGACATCATATGGGAATAACCTAGAATGAATTTCTCTTTTAATTCTTAAATTAATAATTGTATTTGCATCCAATAATGAACCACTGGCTAATATCATTTTTAGGTGAAGGAAAGATCGAGTGATATGATTCACGACATTAATGGTGAACACCAGCAGGGATACAAATTTGCCTTGTTTGGTTATCAGGTTTGCTCTGTCTCCGATTCCGTTGCAATAATATAGTATGATTGGTTTCAATACAACGCATATTTTTATACCTATTATATATGTCCTTGTATTCTGTACTTTAGAATTGGCAATTGGAAGCATGAATAACCATTATTAGAAGAGTAGTTTAGAAAGTGGTCATTCTTTTTATTATCAAAAAGAAAGTTAGATCTTTGTCATCCTGTAACTCCAGGATCCTAGAGAAACCCTTCCAAAGATTAACTAAGGAATGAACTAAGAAAGATAACATTAACGGGGACACCACATCAAACCCTTGAACTACTGATGAAATAATAAAAGTTACATAGAGTTCAATCAAGTTTAGAAAATTTTAATATGAAGGAACAAAAAGGACTTGAAATCTCCAGCGGACATCAAATAAGAGCACTTAGATATCCCAAGACAAACTCAACACAGTGGAGAAGATATGAGATTCAGCTGATTAGTTAGAATTGGAAACCATTACCCACATGTTTTTTTTTTTTTTTTTTTTTTTGGGGGGGGGGGGGGGGGGGAGGTTATCAATGATGAGGATCCTTTTCCTGGCTTACACTAAAGTAAAGTCCAATTCTACTTAAAAACGTCAACAGCCCACCCTTCTAGAATGTGTTATCCATTCCACAAACGCACAAGACACCAGGGTTTTTTAGTGAAAATTTGAAAAATGCTCCTTCGATTGTTCTTCTAAGATTTCCCAATGGGCATCCATCTACATTCAACTTAGTCAGATTGTATATTAGACTTTTTCGTAACAGCTCAATCATCATTGGCGTCCTTTGGTCTTTTAGTTTTAAAACCAATTTGCATTGCCACCGTTGATCTTAAACAGACTTCACCTGGCACATTACTGATTGCGATGCTTGTTGCAGATCTTTTACAATTAGACTCCTTGTCATCAGCTTCGGGTCGAATATTCATTGACTTCTTTCATCCCAAAGAAAATGAGGAAATTAGTCTCTCCACAAACTCACAAGCACTACGACCTACATTTTAGTTTCCACCAAGATAACAAACCCTTAATAAGCATGAGTATTGCCATTAGATCTTGAACAACTTAATGTTGGGTTTGGGTATGTCTTGTATTCTACAGGTCCATATAATTAGAATTTTGCTGTGTTTGTAACTAGAATGAGTTTTGGGTCAATTACTTGTATAGGGACTGAATTGTAATTGTATGGGAATTAGGGTTTGGATTTTCCCCATAAATAGTCTCAATGGGATAACCTAGAAAAAGGGAAAGAAAATGGTAGCACGTGTGAGAATGGTGGGGGTTTACAGGAAATAGTCGAATCTCTTTCTCTCTAGTGAACGTAGGCAATCATGCTAAAACATGGTAAATTCCTTGAGTGTGCTTTGCAATGTGTTATTCTTCGTGGTTGTGCATCCTTTCCCAACAAGTGATATCAAAGCAAAGGTTGGTAGATTGTCATCGAAGGTAAGAGAAATCCAAGAAGATGAGGATCAGTGCAAGGAGATCGAAGAACTCCTCAAGGTATAAATCAAAGGTACGATTCTCTGGTATTAGAGATTGTGAAATTGTATTTTCCCCTTTTTATACAATTGTAGAAGGTGTTGGAGCATCTAGGAATAGGAGGATCTAGGATCATGAAATAAAAAAGAAAAAAAGAAAAAAGGATTCTTCGTTGGTTGAAGATGGTGGCTCCTACAGAGCGGTTTTGGAAGAAAAAAGAAAGAAGGAAAGGTAGTGATTACTCTTTAAAAGAGTACCATAGTTTTGAATATGAGAAAGTGGGAACATGAAGGTGGACCCGGGAAAAAGAATTTGGTGGGGAAGTAAAACAAAAGAAATTTCCTTTTTGTTCTCATCGAATTTTGTTTAGTACAAATTATTTTCCACAAAAAAGAAAATTAATTTAGGTTGATGATGGGTACAAAGGACAAGTCACATGATGGTGTTGAAGACTTCAATCCATAAAACTTTTCAATGGTTATAATGATTTCACCTTATGGCAACAACTAGCGAAGAATATTTTTATGTGGGAGGGGACTGTTAGGCCTCTAAAAAAAAATCAGGAAGGCCAAATATGATGGAGGAGTGGCATGAGTTGAGGGATCTAGCAAATAGTATGATCCAGTTATATCATGTGGATAACGTTCTTCGAGAGATCAGTGGGTTGGCAGAGTTAGAGGAAGTTTGGGGAAAGCTAGAGAGAAGGTACAATTTCAAGTCATTAACAAATCGATTATTTTTTAAGAAACAGTTACATGGTCTTCGGTTGTCAGAGGGAGTGAAGTTTGACAAGCACTTCTATGAGTTCAACAGGATTTTGACAGAGTTGTCGGTTTTGATGAGGACATCAAAGAGGAGAACATGAGATTACCTTGGTTGGCATCACTACCTCAATCATTTGGTCACATTGTGACTAAATTACTATCTGGTAAGGTTACATTGATATTTAATGATGTTATCATTGGATTGTTGATATTTAAGTCCATTGACAGTTATACTATCTTTCTTGAATGTAATATTGTGTCCTGGAGCTCCAAAAAGTAGGCCATAGTTGCTCATTCAAGCACTGAATCTGAATAGAGAGCCGTAGCCAATGCTGTTGTGAACTTACTTGGCTCCAATCTTTCTTGTAGGAACACTATATATTTCTTCTGGATCCTCCAATTTTGTGGTGTGACAGTGTTAGTGCCACATGCCTTATACCAACCCCAATCTTCCATGCTCAAATCAAGCATGCTGAAATTTATTTTCATTTTGTCCACGATAAAGTTGTTGAAGGGTATATTTATGTTCTTTTCTTGTCTACAAAGGATCAACTCACTAACATCTTCATGAAACTTCTCTCTTATCAACGCTGTAGTAGTTTAATGTCCAACCTTAAGGTCACTTCACTGCCCTTGAGGTTGAGGGGGTGGGGGTGTTAAGGATATTTCTAGAAATTCAGCCCTAACCCTAGCCACCACTACTCCTTAGGCTTATGTGGCAAGGGTTTCCTCTCAAAAGCTTGCACAGTAAAACCCTAGCTCCCACCAACTCTAAAGTGCATGAAGGTGACAAGGACTAGCTACCTTATCCATAGCTCATATGAAAGTGACAAGAACTCTACCATATTCTAAGTAGTGTTTGTAGCTGATCATAATTCTTGTGGAACTTGAGCCGATATTTTAGGTAATCTCAAACTCTTATCCTGTAGGAAACCCCTAAACTCTACAAGACTTGTAATACAAAAACTCCATAAGATCACAATTACTAAAGTTCTAGAGACTGAAGAACAAGGACTTTGGTCCTACTAATTCTCTATAAAGATTATGTAAAACTTTATTTGAATATAGTGGAAAACATATCAAAGTCTCCCGTGGACGTAAATTGTATTACTCAATCGAACCATGTAAACTCTTGGTGTCATCTCTCTCTCCTCTCTCTTCTTCTCAAACTCAACACACTCCACTAACCCTTATTCAAGTCTCTAATACCATATCATAATTATTCCATTATATCTATATCAAACATCTTAGTTCTTATCTTTAGTAGATGGGGGGTCAGCCTCAATAAAGGATAGTATGTCTTTAGCCAATATTAATTTGAACAGCTTGGGCATAGGAGATAGTTGGCGTTATCATTAAGCTTAATTGATGTTATTAGGGATATTTCTGGAAAATCACCAAAACCCTAGCCGCCACTCCATCTCAAGCTTATGCAGCTAGGGTTGCTTCCAAGAGTTCCATCACTGTTAGAATTGCCACATTTGATCAAACACCAGTTACTACATTCAAGGCTTTCAAGAGTTCTACAGCTGTTAGAAGTCTCACAGCTGATCAAACACCAGCTACCACGTTCAAGAATAACTCTACATTGGTACTTACAAAGACTCTAGTCAACCCAAAGAAGAGTTTGATACTGATTGGTACAAAACCCTAGTCAACGTTTTATGTAATCTAAAACACATATCTTCATGTAAACGAAAACACTGTAACTCAAAAGTCCTAAAACCACAACTACAAGAGTCCTAGAACACTGATGAAGGACTCTATTTCTATATAAAGCCATGTATACAACTCATTGTAATCAATGTGAATAATATACTTGTTCTCTCTCTCTCTCTCTCTCTCTCTCTCTCTCTCTCTCTCTCTCTCTCTCTCTCTCTCTCTCTCTACACGCACTCTCTCCTCAACGTCTCTCTCTTCTTCTCTCTTTCTCTCTTCAACTATCACTATTTAACAGATGTGATGTGAATATTGAGTTGTTTAGATGAAAGAGAGGGTGCAGTGGTTTCAGTAGGTGCTTTGGTGGTCATAAGTACAATAAGACCTGAATAAGACAAAACAATAGAACTGGAAGGCAATCTCTGTCCCAATCCAAACTACTATTTTTTAGAAATAATAGGGCAGCAATAGTGACAATTCTCAAGAAACAATTATATTTACCAGTACCACCAAAGAGTTGGCGCATTGGCAATGACCAACGCCTTTTAGTGAAGAAGTCAAGGTTCGACTCTCCCTGGTGGTAAATTTAAATTATATAAAAGCCACCCTGAGGATGTTGTTGAGGTGTCCATAAGCTGGCCTTGATGAACCTTCGATACAAAAAACAATTATTTTTACCAGAAGCATTACAGATTTGAAGTCAATTCTGGTAAATAGAGTGACAGTCATAATCGGCAGCTGGTATATCAATTGATAATAATACACAGGAGTACTAATAGCTCTCAATGCTATATTCGAAGTTCCAATATACTGGCATAGCAAAAGTCATTCTAGTTAACATAGATGTAGAAAATACTGGGATAGCAGCAACAGCAATGCACATATGCTATCAGCATTAAAACATGTGGGTTGCAGTGACAGTAGTATTCATAGCAGTAGTAATCATGTAGCAGTAAGGGTATAGCTGATCGTAGGATCTGATGCTAGCTCTACTTCAATGACTCCAAAATTTCTTTCAAGAAAAAATTTCTGATCGTAGTTCATGATCGCAGGAAGGAGTGAGCCTGCCTCAGCTTGACAAAGGATACATTCGCATGAGGTGAGTTCTGCATGCATGTTCGATGTTTCAATTCTTTCTCTATTTGTCTTAAAAGAAAAATAATATGAGTGAAAGCTAACCTGATTTTTGTTTTACCTTTTCGTTTTGGATCTTTTAGAAAAGCTCCTGGAAAAACTGATGAACCAATGGTTCTGATAGTAATATACCTGGCTAGAGAGTTTCGATTATCTGATGCAGAGGTGAATTTCGTCATCCCTACTATTTTTTCTTGATAAAGTAGTTTTTATTTTCTTCTTCCTCGAGGTAATCAGATTTGTTTCAGAAAATAGAGCTTCTGCTCATTGGTGTTTTTCTTTTTTTTATTTTCTTTTACGGGCTTTGGTTTAAGTTTTCTAGTGGGTTTTGTGTAATTGGAGGACATGCAGATGTGGTAGGGTAAGAAGTAGATCATGGGGATCCATTCTATAGATTTATGAATGAATAGGGCCTATAGAAACGTAGAGTTCTCTCATTAGTAAAGAAGAGAAAGCAGAATGGTTTATACTCCTTACTCCTTTCCTTGTTCTTGAGAATACGGTCTGGTCAAGAAAATGAGAATACCCTCACTGGGTTGCTTGCCTATCCTTTTCTAGCTAGCAATTTCCTGGTCTTATGTGACAGAGAAATGATAAAGATAACCCTCACTTGGTTGTTCCCCCTGTTATAGGTAGCCATTTTATTGAGAGAGAGAGAGAGAGTCAATGTAAAGGTATGCATTTTACTGCTTTACCAGAAACCACCACTAGTAATGTATATTTAGTGGCGATTTAAAATAAAACACCACTAATTAGAAAAACACATGGGTTTCGAATGGGAGGAAGAGGGGCAGGTGAAAGATCTAGGGGTTTAGTAGCGGTTTTGTAAAACCGTCAGTAATTATTAAGATATTAGTGGCGTTTTTGTTATTAACGCCACTAAATATCAAGATATTAGTGGCGTTTTCAATATTACCACCACTGAATATCAATATAGCAGCGGTTTTATCATAACCACTGCAAATAACCCTAGATTTTGTCATCTCCGTTTACCGCTGGCTTTTCCCTCACTCCTCCCGCCCAACCCCGCCCCATTTTTTCACTATTTTAATTTTCGATTTTCATTTTCAGCTTCTCCTGTCAGTTTGTGTTTCATTTCACACGACAGCTTCAGAACTTCAAAGAGATCGAAAGGACTTTCCGGGTGAGAAATCCACTTGAAATTTTGGATCAGCTTCACCACCCACAAGCTTACGGTGACCATATTGAGGTTCTTCCCTGGACAGACCTGACGACCCGCACTAAATGTAGCTAGCCGGAGATCGGTCCCCTTGATGTCGATGTCGTTCTCCATGAATCTTTCCGGAGAACCATCTGTGTCTCTTCGTCTCGTTGCTTTCTTTACTTGAGAAGCTGGTGAGTTGTTTGTTGTTGAGAAGCTGATTTCGATTAAATGATAGATTTTGATTAAATAGATTAAATAGAGTTTAGACCTGGTTTGTGGATGATAGATTTCTTCGGTTTTCTCTTTGTTCAACATCGATTTTATTTCATGCAGATATCGAGAGGTAACTGATTGCACTTTTCCAATCTGGAGCAAGTTTTTAGTCTTCTACGAAAAGCCAAAGATCCAGTTGTTTGGTTTGGTACATCGATTTGTTTTCAAGTTTATTTGAATCCAATTTCTTCCATTTTTGATTGAAGAGAAGATATCCGTTCTCAACGTTGGTCATTGTATATCTCGCATACAAAACTTGGTAATTCCTTGTTTTTCCTTTCGCATACAAAACTTGTTAGATTAGTCTGTCATCCTTTGCGATGGAAGCAGGTTTTGTGGTTTTTTCATTGTTAGATTAGTTTGTCATCCTTGAATGTTTACTCTGGTTTGGCTTGTGTGAATCGTGGAGCTAAGTAGTAACGAATGCCATTGTTTGGATTCTCTAATGCTGTTTGCCTTTAGTTTATTAATTGATTGATCATTGGATCGGAAAATCATTTTCTGGTGGGTTTGGCTCCACTTGGATTGTGTTTTTGCTCATAAACATAAACTTGTTTATGGAATGCAGAATCAGATTTTGCAATTCCTTGCTGCTTTTCGTTGTGATTTGTTTTGGTTGAGTTGGGACATGGATTTATGTCACATGAAAAGAACCCATGATTGATTACTAGTTAGATCTGGTATCTTTTTTTGGCTGGATTAGTAAATTTTGATCTCTTTAAGCGTTTTTTTCCCAATGACAATGTTGGGGGCAGAGGTGCTTATTTTGAAAGTAACAATTATAGAATTTTGTAGTGATGACATTTTCAAGGTTTTCAAAATTTAAAAATTGAGCAGCAATTTTCTGGATTTAGTGGATAAGTATTTTACATGAACAATTTAAAATTTTCCCGTTCTCCTTGGATGATGAACCAATGTGGAGCCAAGGTTTTCAGTCTCCATTGGTTCTTGTTAGGATCAACATAGAATTGAAAGAAATTGGTCAAAGGACAAGAGTCGGTTTGACTTAATGGAATCAGCCTGACTTGGTTTGGCTCAATACATGCAGAGTCAGGGTCAATCTGAAGCCGCCGTAGTTGGTTGTGAGTTTAATCAACTGCTTACACTTAAATTTTCAGGTCCATATGTGGAGCTACTATTGGTAATCCATTAAATAAAACTAGTGTTATTTAATGAGGTGATAAATATCTATTTTTGCATGCATGGGGGGCATGTACAATGTGCGTGTGAAAGAGATACTTATATAGGCCGGTACTGTTCTGTTCTTTAGCAATTCCTGTGAATTGAAACTGCTGCACATTTTTGAGTTTTGTCCATGGCAAATGCAAAATGGTTCAGCCAGTCAGTGGCTTTGGGTAGTGTTGCAAAAAATATATTGTTAATATCGCCCTCAGTAAAGAGAGAAAAAAATGATTATTGCAACTACTTCTAACAGATTGTTTCATTATTCTACATTTTATGTGAATTGAAGCAACTTTACGGTTTTTAGATTTGTCAATGCCAAATGCAAATGTCTCTGCCTGGGAGAATGAGGATAGCATTGCAAAAGCCTATCCATAAGATGTATCCCAGTGTACTAATGTTCTACTATTGCAGGGGCTGGGAGTAGCAAATGTACACAGCCTTACCCCCTGCTCTGCATGAGGGCTGTTTGTATTTTTAATCCTTAAATGCATATGAATTCTATATTTTCATCACGTACAGATATCAGGTCATGATTGCCTCCCGATTTCATTCTGATTGTAAGAACTAAATAAATCTCTTCCTGATCAGTGGTAGTGGTAATCATCACCGGGTCATAGCTGTAGGTAGCACGCTTAGATGTGATTTCACCACATGTATTTTCTATTGTTTTCCTTGAAAAGAATATGAACCGTAGTAAGACCATCTCTTTGTTGGAAGGGATATTAGTAAATGAGTAGAAGTAGATTTTTTTTTTATTTTTGGTGTCCCTTAGGTTCACTGTGCAGCTATTTTGATGGGTGGTCTTTTCTTTTGCTGATTACAGGAGCTCACAGATAAAAACAAGCATCTTAATCTTGTTGTAGATCAGCTTTGAGAAATTATCATGGATGTTATCCACATTACAGAGCCTTTGTTCCCTTTGATACCTCAAAAGTCATGTATGCCATGGAAGCTGCTTGTCATCTGTTTAGACTTTAGAGGACTTCTAACGTGGTGGGATATTTCTTATAAAACTAAAGCTGTTGAATTTCTGAGGTTAAGTAAAACCCTGGGTCATATATTCTTAATTTTGTTTTGGTTCGAAGCATGTGAATTTATGATATAGGTTCCCTGGTTGTACTACAATCTTCTGCAATTTGAAAATAATCCAATTTAAGAATAATTTTTTCATTCTTTTTTAGTGGTAAACCACCCAAAGAAAGGGAAAAGGGCAGCACATGCAATGATTTGTCCTTCTCTCTCCACAACAATGAATGAGTCCAATGCTTCAAGTAGCTGAAGTCATGGAACATATGATAAGCAAAACCTCTTGGTCCCAGTTCCAGGAAAGAAAAATAGATAGTTGTTATCATGCTCTGCCTAATTAATTCACAATCTAAGTAAACAGGTAAAAATTATCATACACTTTGGATGAATCAGACAAAAGGAGAAAAGTGAGGCAAAAGCATAGCACTCACCTCTTCCTCAGTCCTTTGAAGCAAAGTCCCAAAATCTTCTAGAGGCTTTATAATTTGTTTAATTGCAGGGATATCCGTTACTGAAGCTGCTCGTGTTCCTCATACAGATCACTAAGAAAATGGAAACAAAAAGGGAATGGCTTTATCATTAGTGGGAGAGTGGTTTGGCTGAATAACATCATATTCCTTCATACGTGATGTAAATCATTTCCAGGGGCAGCATAGGGTGTAGGATCACTTTCCAAACCCTACAGCCCCTAATCATACCCTGGGTATTAATTTTTGATAAAATTCATGGAATCCAAGTTAGGGGTGTCTTCGAGTTCAACATATTAGTAGGACCTTAGATCTCTTTCATTTTTGCAATTGAGTAATTATTTTGTAAGTTATTAAAGAGTTTTTGATAGTGTTGCATTCCTAATTGTGAAGGAATCCCTAGTTCCAGTCTACTTTTTGTAGGGACTTCATATCTACTCTTAGATTCGAAATTGGATCCTTCTAGAATGAGATACGGTGGAATCCTTATTGGAGTCAGGGTCTTACTTAGAATTGGATTGTGAGTGAATCCAAGTAGTTATCTTAAGTTGAGTCCTACTGTGTTTTCTTCTTAGAGGCCATAAATGAGCTTCATTCTCTGTGATCAAGTAGTTGAATTGATTAATAAAAATAAGATTGTGAACCTGGAGGAAAATAAGTCATGGGTTTCCTTCCTTTGGGGAGGCCTACGGCAGCCATAAAGTGCGTGATTCTTGCAGCTTCTTCAATTTCCAGCAAGGTTTCTTCAACTCCAGCAGCTCCCTTCCATTCCCAAGAAAGTACAACCTACCCCATCTGTTTCTTCATCTTTTCAGCAGCAGCAATTCCCCCTTCCCTCTAAATTCCTAGACCCCCAACTATTAGAACAAATAACAAGAAGTCACAAACAGAAACAAAAACAAAATGAAAAGGACACAGAAAGTTAATGTGGTTCACACACCAATGCTTTGTACTACATTGACAGGCAAAGAACTTTCCACCATGTAGAAGAAGAAAATAAATTAGATCTCCCAACCAATCGTCGATACAGTGTCACAAAACTCTCCTCCAAAACCCTGAGGTTAAAAATCACAAATCTCACAATGGCTTCATTGGAGAATGTAGGTACATATTTATACATGTTAATCGGGTAACAGGTTGACCCATTGGGTCGCATTCTCCATTTCCATCACAAATCTCCCGAATTAGGTAAGTCAGCTATAAAATCTTACTCCCATCTTATCTATGTTGGAAGACATGTTGTGTTCTAGCCTATTCTAGTATTCATTAGTCCCTAATCAGTAAGATGTAGATTTGTAGCACTTTGAGATAATGTTGGAGAGGTGAAATTTGATTGTTTGGTGCCATCCTTTGTTTTTATTATATTGAAGTTCATAGATCTAAAGTTTCATGTATTATGTTGGACGGCAGACATGCCCAGTTGTGCAAATCACTACCTTTGAGTAAGAACTCTTTCTGTCTTCGTTAAAACTATTACTCATTCAAGTCTAGTTGATGTAGTAGTGCTTGGTTGGGAAAATATGACCAATTTTGGAGACCTAAACCTAGATGGAACCAGTCCAACCTAGGTTTCTGGTTCTTCATAGATTAGGGAATGCCTTCTTCATACTGATACTGTTCTTGTTGAGTAGATTTCGTGTTGAAGGAAAGAATGGAAAAGCCTTTCTTAATAAACCCCACTAGGACTAGCAATAATCACAATTTATACCAGCATTTTGAATATTATAATACAATTAAATTTCGTAACATCTATACTATTTTCTTAATGTCGTTCTTACATCATTTATAAAAATTGTTTTTATACTTAAGAAACTACTTAGAATACTATGATCTAGATGTGATAAATTTAAGATGATATACACTCTCTAAGGTCTCCTGGTTATATGTTAACTTTAATGCTTCTCAATTGAATGTTTAATGATAAAGTTAAGTTATACATGTACATGTTCCCATTTATACATATATGAGAGATTCATATTTTATGCTAGTTTCATTAAATGGATAGGCATTGGATTACACAATCACGAGACCCTGGATACAGTGTAATAATGGAATAGAGAAAATTGCACTGGCACCCCCAAAATGGAGGCCTTAAAGTACTGACACCCCACTTTATGTTTAAAAAACACAAAGACCCAAAATTGGATTTTTATTGGATATATTTATCAAATTTTATCACTCAAAACAGTTAAATCAATGTTTATTTTGTTTCAATTCAAAAAATATCCCTATAATAAATAGTATCTGGACTGGTTTTAGTGATAAATTGGACAAATATATCCAATAAAAATTTAATTTTGGGTCTTTGTGTTTTTTAAACATAAAGTGGGGTGTCAGTGCTTTAAGGACTATTTTGGGGTGTTAGTGCAATTTGCTCAATGGAATATATAGAGGGTGTCAAACAATTCTTGGAGTTTGCATTTTCACAAGTATCAACTTTGGAGAAGGTTGTATGCTCGTGTATAAATTGCAATAATCGATTGCCAAGAACACGGGCTGAAATGTTTGAACATTTGATATGTGATGGAATTATATGGAACTACACAGTTTGGTGTTTCCATGGGGAAGAATTTGCAAATGTTGAAGAAGACAACAATCAGGTAAATGTTGAAGAAGACAACGGTATTGATAACATGCATGACATGTTACATGATGCATTTGGCAAACATACTGGGATAATATGTCTGGAGGAGTGGGGGTTAATGCCACATTAGATGTAAGTAATGATGTAGATATATTTGAAAGATTGGTGCAAGATGCAAAGATGAAATTATATCTTGGATGCAATGAATTCACCAAGTTGGCTTTTATTATTGAACTATATCATATAAAATGCCTTTGCAAGTGGAGTGATAAGTCAATTTTTTTTATTGTTGGATTTATTAAAGAAAGCACTTTCAAAAGATAATGCTCTACCAAAGTCACTATATGAGGCAAAGAAGATACTTAAGAACCTAGGGCTTACTTATAAAAATATTGATGCATGCCCTCATGATTGTATGTTGTACTGGAAGGAGGCATCCAATGCTAAATCATGTGTAAAATGTGAAATCCAGCCCTATCCTAACCTTGACCTTGACCCGAAAACCCGGTTGTTTGTAGGTCCGAAGACCTGGAGTAAAGGAAGAAGCCAACTATGGGCCATCTCAGTAGAAGACATGGTGTTTGACCCAGAACCCATGGAAGTTGATGATGGAGTTCCATACTTGGAAGTCTGTGCAAATTTGGAAAGAAAACTGCAGCTTGACAAAGGTGAGCCTAATTGATGGACTTGAAGTATAGTTAGATATGATTCGAAGGCATTTTTCTATACTAGATAAGTCATTTGTTGTATTGGGAGAAGCCCATGAGGTTTGGACTTGAGTTGGGCCTCCAATTCCCTGTTTGGACCTTGCTGACCAGCTTGGTTGATTGATTGGTCGATTGGGCCAATCAACCAAGCAGTCGACCAATAGGGTGTTAAATCCGTGAAAATCCAATTTTAGGGTTTTTCACTTTCTATTTAAGTTAACTTCGTGTTTCTTAGTATCCTTTGCCTCCAAAACTCTCTGAGAACGTGGGAAGACTCTTTCAAAGCTCTCTCTGGTGATTTCGAAGAATCTTTGATTAGATCTGAAGCTTCTCATCTCCGATCTATCAATCCAAGGTTAGTAATCTTTTCGGTGTTGCAAATTATCCTTCTACGATCTTATTCTTGATTAAGATTGGGAAGAAGATGTTGCATTCTTGCAACCATCTCTTCCATGATCTCATTCTTTTCTTAAGCGTTTATGATCAACATTATAATTTTAACCCTAATCCTTGATAGACCCTTTTGAAACCCTAATTTTACCCTTTCTAATCACTTTCTTAGTATGATTGAATCCAATTCTCATGACATACTTGTGTTTGATTTTGATTACCTTCTTCTAGAATTAGATATAATCTCCTTTAATCTTTTCCGTGATTTCATAGTATATTTTCATTGAATTCTAGGGTTTTCACCCAATTGGGGAAACCATGATTTCAAATTAAAAGGTAGTGTTTTTAATCATTATTAAGGCCTAATCTATATTCCTTTAGTGTTAGAATACTATTCTAAAGGTTCCCTCCAAGTTTTGTGAAGTTTCGAATCTTGTAGATTGAGTTTCGGATCAAAATCCACTAATTTGCTTCGTACTGACTCAGTTGGTCGACTGGGTCAGTAGACCAACCAATCGACCGAGCAAGTCAGTAGCTCTATTTTTCGCTCAGTTTGATTCATTTGCTCTCCAATCTTTTAGGCTTTTTTCCTAATGTTGTATCTATGATTGTCTATGGTTTATTTGCTAGGTTTGGAACCTCTCTCTTTGATCTCTGGATAATCATCACCACTAATTAAGGTAAGGACAGTTATCTTCATAATGACATAGATTGCATGTATGTTGTTTTTGATTTCAAAAACTCTTAGATATGCTACTGATACTATACTTTCTACTATGATGCACTGCTACAAGTCCAGTAGTACTTTACTTGTGTTTTCTTTTTAACTATTCAAGTATATATATGCATACTTACTCATGTATGTTGTTAATGAATTGATCATGTTTTTACATATTCTCTTATATGATGAGATGTCGGTTATGTATGATGTGAATGATCTGAGAATGTGATTGATTAGGTATGATTTGGGATTGGGGAATGTCCTTTTAACATTTATGTCATTGGATATCAGAGGGAATAGTATGGGATGTTCTTCGAAGATGCCCATCTACGCTTTCCCGGATTATTGGATGTCATACCTAGGGCTGTCTAGCAGTGTTTGGCTAGGATGTCCCCATTATATCAGACCCAATTCGGAAGGGTATTGAGACCGAATTACCCGTGGTAGCAATGGGATTCATTGGTGCTCAAGACTGGTAACCAACCCGTGAGAGGACAGGAATCATATTGTGGGGGCAATTTATTGGTAGGGTTGCATATAGTATAGCGCTCAAGACCGGTTAACAACCCGTAAGAGGACATGAGAGCTTCCTATCTATTATATGTGGATGATCAATAGGGTTGATGAGTCCGTAGTCAGGGACTATGCTGACTCTAGTGTGAAGGATACCGGAAAGGATCGCTAGGGGCGAGGAATAGATGTATCTGGAACTGAGTTGATATGACTGAGTAGATGATATGCATTGGGCTAGGCTTAACCTTGGCATGCGCCAGTACTTAGACCAATGGTGATCTGAGAGAGCGGTGACCTAACCCCCAGCCATGGATTGTTCCGAGGGATGAGGACCCACTACCAACCGGCGTTGTGAGATGAGACCCTCCTAAAGAAGTACGGTGCTATGACTTAAAGCATGTCTGCCTATAGAGACCAGCATACATAGAGTTAGATTCATACATTCATTGTCTGTTTCATATTGCATTGCATCTTGTTATGTTTTGCAGCATGTTATTTATATTGCCTTACTGAGTTCATTCGAACTCACTCCTTTTTGTGCAACCTCTTGTGTTAGATTCCTCTCAGGTACTGATTACTATGAAGGGCAATATGAAGAAGCACCAGTTGAAGAAGCGTACTACACGCAAGGTGTTGGCTACAATGAAGATCACATTGATGATCCCATGTTTGGTCACATTGCGTACTACAATTAGACCTAATGTGGAGTGGGAACGTCTTAGTTGGATTGATGAAGTCCACTATTTTGAAAACGTTATCTATAGAGTAGAAGACTCTTAGCTTAGTTTGATTTCCATTCCTTTACTTTCTTTTGAGAACATTTGTATTTCTTTTAGACTTATGTGCTACATTTTCACTGTAACTATGGAGTGAGATTCTGCCTCACTCTACTCCTTTTGATGTTTACATCTAGTATCATTTTTCTGCACTCTGATTATACTGTTATTCATTTCCTTATTTGGATCTTTTATTTATAGTATTATACATTGATTATATCTGTTCATGATTATGTTATTGCTTATGTGGGAGGATGATTTCCTCGATACTTGATCTTCCGGGCTGTGGATCATATACTCGGGTATGCTAGATAGGGTATTGGCTGGATGGATGTGACATAAAATGTGGCACTTCAAGATATGACCCTAATAATCAAAAAGTCCCAACAAAAACATTATGCTACTTTCCCTTAAAACCAAGATTGTAGAGATTATACATGTCATCAAAAACATAATCTGCTATGGTTTGGCATAAGGAACATCGTATTGATGATGGGAAAATACGTCATCCTGCAAAATCAAAAGCTTGGAAAAATTTTGATCGAAGAGAGCCATTATTTAGTGAAGACCCACGAAATGTTAGACTAGGCCTGGCAAGTGATGGATTTAATCCTGTCAATTTGAGAAGTGGTAAAAGCTATAGCACATGACCCTTTATTGTGGTCTCATATACCTTACCACCATGGATGTGCATGAAACAAACATATCATTTGTTGACATTGTTGATTCCTAGACCCAAAGAGCCTGGTAATGATATTGATGTGTTTTTACAACCTTTAATAGATGAGTTGAAAAAACTGTAGAAAACTGGGGTTGATGCCTATGATGCATATAAGAAAGAGTCATTTCGACTGCATGCATGTCTTTTGTGGACCATAAATGGTTTTCTAGCATATGCTAATCTATCAAGTTGGAGCACAAAAGGTGCATTTGCTTGCCCTTATTGCAATGAGCTTAAGGAGTGAGCTTGGTTAAAACATGGTGGGGAGTATTGTTACTTAGGCCATCGTCAATTCCTTCCCTCAAATCATAAATTTTGAAAAGATAAGAGATGTTTTAATGGATCAACAGAGTATAGGGATGCACCCCAACCTCCTTCAGGAGTTTTGGTGCTAAACCAATTGGAGGATGTTGATTTCCCTGGATTTGGTAATGATACCATGGAGAATGATGACAAAAAGAGAAAAAGAGCTCAAGTTCAGCAAAAGCCATTGCCATTGAGTTGGAAGAAAAAAAGTATCTTCTTTCAACTACCATATTGGAAAGATAATCTACTCCGCCACAATTTAGATGTAATGCATATAGAAAAGAATGTATGTAATAACATTATTTATATATTGTTGGGCATTAAAGATAAAACCAAGGATCACATCAAAGCTCGTCTAGATTTGAAAGAAATGGGAATTCAGCCAGCTCTTCATCCAGAAATGATTGAGGGGAGGACTAATAAAATGTTAATACCTCCGTATGCTACACGTTGTCAAAGGAAGACAAAGACCCAGAATAGTGGTGCGGTAACTCATAGTGTTGCTAGTAGTAAAGACCCAAGGCCTATTGAAGGAAATGTCACTTATTATGGCATACTGAAGGAAGTTATTGAGATTGAATATTTAGCAAATCTCAGAGTTGTTTTATTTTGTTGTGATTGGGCTGACATTGAGAGAGGAGTGAAGAAAGATGATATTGGGTTTACCCTTGTCAACTTTAATTATTTGATGCATTCTGGCAAAAATGAGATGGATGACCCATTTGTGTTCCCTACACAAGCAGAAGCAAGTGTTTTATGCACCGGACCCTTTGAGGCCTGATTGGTTGGTAACTTTAAAATCATCAGTACGTGATAATTATGATATGGAAGGTGATCTCACTAAAGATACAAGTCAAACATACCAACAACTCTCTTTTAAATAGTCAAAATATTGGACAAATGGTTGTTGGTGATCCCAGTCTTAACTGGACAAGGACAAATGTGGATGGAATAATAGTTGACACCCCTGTGGAGTTGCTCAATACAAACCCAATTTTAAATTAATATATGATTAGATGCGCTTTTGTTGGTTGGTTTGTGTTTTGTTTTTCAGTTGTAAGTAGTTTACTATCCTTAGTATTTCATTTTCCAACTTTCCTAATGCATTTTTTTGTGTGCAAGATATCATATTCAAATTTATCTTCTTTGTTTTGTTTTGTTTTTTGTTTTTTGTTTTTTTTGTTTTGGGTTGAAAGAAATAGATAAAATCTTACATGATAGAACTACAAATACAATTTTGTGGTGAGAGTATTTTTGTTCCTAGATCTATGCAATTGGTGCCTTTCCTTGCAAGATTCTCTGCCCATAATTGGATGTTGCGATCTTGGTAAGGTATAATTCATTCATCTTTAAGCAGGACCAAGATGGTAATAATTGGCACAATATATTGTGAATATCGCTACACTTCGATCGGGAGAGGGAGTATTTGGTCCATCTGTTTGACATTACTCCAAATTGTGTGGATTTGTCTTTTTTCCTTATTCATTCGACCCAATCCCCAGGCCATTCCCTCTAGAGTTGCTTTAGTTGTATAAACACCATCCACAGATCCCTGTTTTAGAAAGGTAATCATGCCTTTCTCGAGTAGTCCCCATATCCAACCGGTGTTGTCTTCATAAGTAAGTTGTTCCCCTGCACAGATTAAAATTGTGTTGTATTATATTGATAGTCAAGAAGAGACTTACAAATACACAATTGCTGTTGATTTATGATGGATCCAACATGCTCCTCTGTTGTGCTGTTTGGGTATAGTTGCATGTCAGAAGCCCATTTGTTTATAAACTCCATGCCCTCAGGAGGATTTAGAGCTTTATTATTAAAGACAGCTTTATTCCGAAACATCCAAATAATATAACATGTGAGAACAAACATTTGGAAACCATTTAAGCGTAGCTTTATCCAATCCAGCATGAAGAAAATGAAGGCAGAATTGCAACATATTATTTTTGGTGGATATGATCCACCCGAAGACCTAACGGTCCCGACGCCCAAATCCTCCGACTCCATTTGCATTCCATAAACACATGCCAAATCATCTCCTCGTGTTCGGCACAAATAGGACAATCAAATTGGTCTTTGTCCATCGACCAATGGTCGCCTTGACTGGGATACCTGCATGCAGACACCGCTAGAATTTTTTTTTTTTTAAAATTGAGGGTGAAGTGGCAACTTCCAAAAGAAACACCACCAATTTTTATTGTAATTACTACACATTATATTTTTGTGTAATAATTCTACAGTAAGCCAGTTTGGTAGAGAAATCACCATTCACAGAGAGTTTTGAAACCCAACAATTGGGTTCCCTATTGAGGGAGATATTATTGATAGCAAGTTGAGCTTGAAGAGAGAAGGAAGCTCTAATTTCATCTGTCAACAAGGGTTGCTGTTGGATTACTTTATCTAAGCTAACAGCCCTTTGTTGAAAATGGGTATTAAGCTCACCGATGGTGTGATCCTGTGTAGATTCCACCCAGGTGTCAAGCCAAAAGGAAGTAGATTGTCCATTTCCTACCTTCCGAAACACCATACCTGCAAGGGCTGGGATGATTTTCCTCAATCCATTCCAAACAATTGATCCCTTTTTTTTGGAAAATTTTGGATCAAATATAGATGACTTAGGAAAGTATTTTGCTTTAAGGCATTTGGCCCACATAGTCTCTGGCTCCTTAATTAGCCTCCAACCTTGTTTGAAGAGTAAAGCATGGTTCACATCCTCAAGCTTTTTGAATCCTAAACCCCCCCTTTTCTTTAGGCATACCCCCTTTTCTTTAGGCATACAACACTTATTCCAAGCTATAAGTTTGAGGTGTTTATCTGAATCAGTATACCCAAGCCAAAACCCTGTGACACAACGAATCCATTTTCCTGCAAACTTCCTTAGGAAAAAGAGAGTGTTGCATATGATAAATGGGCAGGGCAGCTAGCACAGATTGCATAAGCACTTGTCTCCCAGCATAAGACAAAGAGCGAGCTTTCCAGCCACTCAATTTTTTCTGCATTTTAGTTAGGAGAGGCTGCAGATCTTTGATTCTATATCTAGAAGGAAAGAGGTCAGTACCAAGGTAGAGAGCCTTTTTTCCTGACTGTTTAATTCCCAAGATACCAGCTAGTTTATATTTGGTTTGCTGGTTCACATTCCTGCTAAAGAAATTTTCACTTTTCTCCAAATTAATGACCTGTCCTGTAATGTTAGAGAATAGATCAAGAATAACTTGAAACACACATGCATTCTCCACATTGTCTCTACAAAACAGAAATGTATCATCAGCAAAGAAGAGATGAGAGATTTCAGGAGCATTCCTAGCAATCCTTAATCCTTGAAAGGCATTGACACTTCGAAAACTGGAAAGTTATCTTGATAATACCTCCATAACAAAGAGAAAAAGGTAGGGGCTTACCCTTGTTGAAGACCACTATTGCTAGAAAACCAAGAAAAAGGAGACCTGATGCGGATCACTTATGCTTGTGGATCCGGCTGAGTCACCTCTCGTATCCGGGACGGTGAGTCCTGCAAAAAGGGTTAGATGCGGGCCGGCTTGTGCGCCGGGCAACCACCTCCGATGATGAAGTCAGAATACGAAGAGCGAGAGGTCTCGTGTTAAAGCTACACAAGAATAGACTCAGTGTGTATTGGTTACTTACCGGAGGGGTAGATCTGTGCATTTATAGTATGGATATTACCTTTTATGTATTTGGTAAGTCAGCCAGACAAGGGCTGATGTTTCTCCGCGGATCATGCTCCCTTGTTGTTAGTCCCATTCAATCAGCTGCTAAGTTGACTTTCTATAACAAGGATGATTGCCATATCTGTGGCGTACGTTGCGCTTTTGGTCATGGACGATCGGCATCCTTCCCGATCAACTGTCATGTGGAGCCCCATTCGGTCCAGGCCCGATCAGGTTTTGTCCTGTTGAGACCGGGTGAAACCCGGCTAATATGACAATGTATAATATTCGGGTTATACCCGTTTGGTGCTCATCTTTCCGTATCATAAGCCCCCTATCCTGATCGTTGCTTGCGATGTTCGGGATAGCTAGATGGTTGGAGCGAGTTGTGCCTCGGGAGATTCCAGGAGTTCCCTTTCCTCGGGAGATTCCGGGAACACCCTTTAATGGACGCATTAAATGCCTGCGAACTAAAGTGACCAGCCGTTTTTCGTAACGGCTATCCTCCAGGACTTCGCCCAACCTAGGATTGACACGTCAGGTGGCTAGGCGTAGGCTCATAATGAGAGCCTCGGGGGAGGCGAACCGTCTCCATTTTGTAACCGTCGATCATCAAGAGTCGTAACCGTCTGATCAAGAAATGTAACACCTCTTCCGGCAATATAAATAGGGGCCTTCCCCTTCATTTTCTTCCCACTGTTTTCTTTGCTCTCGACTTAGCAACGCTCCCGACTGACTTCTGAAGCTCCTCAAGCCTTCCCTGCTTTTAATCAGTAAGTTTCCTTTTCTTATGGCCCCGAGGAGATATAAGGCCCCGAAGAAGCCAAAAGTAAGCTTGAGAGGGTTTAGGTATCAGAATAAGGTTCCCGTTCCCATCTACCGTGATAGGCGTTGTCGGGCCGAGGGTTATACTAGTGAGGGTGATAGCGATCAAACAAAAAAGTATAATCTGACCGGGGATCGTCTGAAAGAACTCCATGAGCAATCTTCTGACGAGGAGAAATCCAAATCTAACAGCTGCTCCACCCAGGACGACGATCTTCGACTCTATAATGAGATCCAGGAGATGTTCCGCAAGGACAAAGAGAAGCAAGCGATGCAAGCCCTGACTACGTCCCTCGTACCCGATGAAGTAGAAGGGGAGGTAGATGCCGGGGTAGAGGCCGAGGAAGAGGCCGAAGTTGAGGCCGAAGTAGAAGCCATTCCTAGTGTAGATTCTCGGGAGGGTCCCGATCATAGTTCAAATTCGAACCCTGCCCCTGCTTCTGATTCCACTACTCCTTCTGCCCAGAGTGCCCTAAGACCTGAGTCTATGGCCACTTCCCGAGATCCCCCTGCTGTATCTTCCCAAGCTTTCCTTCGGACGGATGTCCCGTCTACCTCCCGGGTATCTAGATCAAAAGCTCCTCCTCGTCCACCTTTTCAACGTCCCAGCGGTTTCCGGGGGGCCATTCCCCGTAAACTTGATTGTAAGAAGCTTGACTCCGCAGCCTTAGAACTACTTCGCTCAGAACCCTTAACTCCCTGGCATATTAACTTCGTCCAGAACTCTTCGGGACCTGAATTCTATCTCTGCTCCCTGTTTCCCGAGGATCTGGATAGATTTTTGAGTAGTTTTGGTATTCCTGAGGGATATCAGGTTATTATCCCGACTGATAGCCAAAGAGTGAACAGTCCTCCCGAGGGATTTTATCCCTTGTATTATGATGCCTTCATCGGGGGGTTACGTCTCCCGTTGCATTATCTTTTTATAGATGTGCTTGACCATTACAAGCTTAGCCCTTCTAATTTGAGCCCGAACAGTTGGAGGATTATGATCGGGTTCGTCGGCTTCTGTAAGTCCCTAGGGGTCTTCCCGACTTTCGGCTTATTCCATCATTATTACTCCCTTCATCCTCACAGCCAACGTGGTTGGTTTTTTCTATCCAAGAGAATTTCCCCTTCTCAAGGGAATTTTATCTTAAAGGACTCCCTCCCGTCTACCACCAAGAAATGGCGGGAGTTTTATCTTTTCTTTAAACCGCCTTCTCCCGAGCCCTTCCGTACTCAATTTCAAGAAGTTCCCAAGGGGAAGATCGACCGCCTGAATATTCCTGTCGACCTACATCCCGACGAGGAAAACTATGTTGACATAATAAACATGGTTGACGATGACGAGCTCGCAGTCCATGGGTACTCCATGGAGTACGAGTCAGTTCTTCGGCTATGGGGTTTCTCCCCGAGTAAGTCTCTGTTTTATTGTTTTTGTGTCATCTATGTTGTGTTGACCTGATACGTCTTCTTTGTTTTCCAGTGAGCCAAAATATTTCTGAGGATGATCTTCTGGCAATGGGGCTCGGGAACATGGACAAGGCAAGAAGACGGAAACCTGTGCCTTCCAGCAAACCTCCTTCGGGAGTGCTTAAAAAAGCCCCAGCACAAGTTCCTGCGGCTGCAAAGGCGATTGCCCCCTCCAACCGACCATCTCCCGACAAGAGTCTGAAGAAGAAAGCTCCTTCCTCGGGAGCTGAGAAACGTAAAGCGGACGGCCTTCCTCGCCTTCCAAAAAGGGTTCGTATCGACGAACCAGCTCGGGAGGTTGCCCCCTCTTCTTCGGCCGGTGATTTCGGTTTTAACACCGTTTTCAGTGATTTCGAGTATGCCGAACAGTGGCTAAATGAAGCTACAAACGATGCTGATGCAACGTATCTGCGCAATCTCCCGAATAGGGAGTTTTTTAATGAAGGATTCAGGTACCTGTCTTTTTCTCCCTTTTTCTCCCGAATCACTATTATCACTCTTCTTACCCGGTAATCTTTCTTCGAGATACGTTGCTGGTGCTGTACACATATTTTCTGAGTCTCTTCGTAGGGCTCGGGACCAAGCAAAGCAGTTAGCGCTGGCCGAACAGCTCCACGGGGAGTCGAACGTTCGGGCCCGCACTGCTACCACTGAAAAGGAGGAGGCGGAGAAGAAGCTGAAAGATGCCGAAGAGAAAGCGGCCAAGCTGAAGAAGGAAAGGGATGTCCTTTCCAAAAGCAAAAGTAAGTATAAAGGGAAGGTTAATGACCTGGAGGAGAGAGTCGGGAAGGTGTCTGAGGATTTGAGGGCGTCTGAAGCCCTCTTATTGGCGGAGAAGAATGAGAATGCCCAGCTGAGAGAGAAGTTGAAAGAGCTGGAGTCCTCGGGTCCTGAAGCCTCTAGACGAGGTGTGTTGGAGGAATACTTCATGACTCAAGAGTTTAAGAGTCTCACCTTGGCTGTTGCTACTCCCGCCTTTAAGAGAGGTATGCGAGTTGCCTTTAAAAAGGCTCTGGAGCAAACAGATCTTCCCCGTCCCCTAGAGTTGGAGAAGCTGTTGGACCCTTTGATTTATGATGAGCTCAAATGCCCTCGTCCCGAAGGTCTTCCCGAGCTTGAAGATTTCCCTTTTCCCGACGCTATGGATTATATTGATCCTCTTCCCCAACCATCCCCTGAGGTCGAAGTAAGAGGGGAGGGTGAAGATGAAGAAACAATAGCTCGAGAAGAAGTTAGTGAGCTGCCAGATGAGCATGATCGGGGTGAGGAAGAGGTTCAAGGTTCCCCTGCCGATACTGTAGGTATGCTGGAGTCCCTTGAAGGCGCGACTGAACCAGCTACTGGAGAAGATCTTCCCGGGAGTCCTTCGGTGAAAATTGACTAAAGCTTGATACCGAATATTGTAATTTTTTTTATGAATGAATCAAGTTTTTTCTCTATTTTTGTTGCACAAACAACTTCCCCCTGTGGATTAACGAGATTAACCCGAGTGATTTGTATCTCCTAGATGTAAATTCCTTCAAAAAAGGATTTGTTAAACAAATGGGAGTGAACCCGAGTGAGTGGTATCTTTTAGAAAAAGATGCAAATCCTTTAAAAAGGAATTATTGATCAAACGAGAATGAACCCGAGTGAATGGTACCTTTAAGAAAAGATGCAAGTTCCTTTAAAAAGGTGTAATTAATCAAACGGGAGTTAACCCGAGTGAGTGGTATCTTTCAGAAAAGATGCAAGTTCCTTTAAAAAGGAGTAATTAATCAAACGGGAGTTAACCCGAGTGAGTGGTATCTTTAAGAAAAGATGCAAGTCCTTTAAAAAAGGAATTATTGATCAAACGAGAATGAACCCGAGTGAATGGTATCTTTAAGAAAAGATGCAAGTTCCTTTAAAAAGGAGTAATTAATCAAATGGGAGTTAACCCGAGTGCGTGGTATCTTTCAGAAAAGATGCAAGTCCTTTAAAAAAGGAATTATTGATCAAACGAGAATGAACCCGAGTGAATGGTATCTTTAAGAAAAGATGCAAGTTCCTTTAAAAAGGAGTAATTAATCAAACGGGAGTTAACTCGAGTGAGTGGTATCTTTCAGAAAAGATGCAAGATCCTTTAAAAAGGAATTATTATTCAAACGAGAATGAACCCGAGTGAATGGTATCTTTAAGAAAAGATGCAAGTTCCTTTAAAAAGGAGTAATTGTAAACGGGATGGACCCGAATTTATTGTATCTTCCTTAGAAAGATTTGATCTGGTAAAAGACGGAGGCACAGTTGGAACAGACCCGACGTCTATGATGGTTATTGGTAGAACTTTCTCAAATTGGTGGAATGCCATGAACGATCAATCGGTTTTCCGCTTTCTACATTCTTCAGTCGGTATGATCCCGGCCTTGTTTCTTTTTCTACCAGGTAAGGTCCTTCCCATGTTGGAGCTAGCTTTCCTTGATTTCTCGGGTCTGAAGCCCCTGTACGTCTTAAAACCAGATCTCCCGATCTATATCTTCGGTTCTTAACCCGAGAATTGTAGTGTTGTGCTGCTCTTTTTTGATACAATAGATTCTTCTGTTGTGCTCTTGCTCGGGCTTCTTGCAAAAGATCTAAATTCTCCCTTAGTCCTTGATCATTTTGTTGTTCGTTAAACGCATCATAACGTAACGATCCAGCCAATACTTCCACGGGAGCTAGGGCTTCAGTCCCATAAGCTAAACAAAAAGGGGTTTCGCCAGTTGGGGTTCGCACCGTAGTTCTGTATGACCAGATGACGCTCGGGAGTTCCTCGACCCACATTGCCCGATTATCCTCCAACCTTTTTTTGATCTTATCGAGAAGCGTCCTGTTGGTGACCTCCACTTGTCCATTGCTCTGGGGGTAGGCAACCGAAGCGAATCGATGTTCTATATGGTACCTCATACAAAAGGATTTGAACCCGGTGCCTTCAAATTGTTTGCCATTGTCCGTCACTAATATCCGGGGTATCCCAAACCTATATATTATCTTCTCTTCAAAAAACTTTTCCATCTGTTTCTCCGTGATGGAAGATAACGGTTCAGCCTCGACCCACTTTGTGAAGTAATCTATTGCAACCACCATATACTCCCGATTCTTAGGAGCTTTCGGTAGTTTCCCGACAAGGTCCATTCCCCACATCGCAAATGGCGTCGGGTTGGAGACGGATATCATGGGGACCGCTGGTAACTTTGGGACATTAGCGTGTTTCTGGCATCGTTCGCACTTACGGACATATTCAATCGCGTCCTTTTGTACTGTAGGCCAGAATATTCCCGACCTTAATACTTTTTGTGCCAATGCCTTCCCGCCCATGTGTGCGCCACATATGCCCTCGTGGATTTCAGCTAGGGCATAACTTGCTCGGGATGGCCCAACACATCTCAAGAGAGGATTCGTGAAGGACCTCCTATACAGCTGATCCCCGACCATGGTGAACCGAGCGGCTTGATTCCGGACTCTTTTTGCTTCCTTTGGATCAGTCGGGAGAATGTCATCCCGAATATACGCAATCAGAGGCGTGGTCCAGTCTGGTTCCTTACTGATCTCAAAGGTTTCTACCTCCTGGATACTCGGGCCACTTAATTCTTCAATGTAAACCGCCGAGTCCAAGTTTTTGTAGTTTGCCATTGACAATCGGGAGAGTTCATCCGCGTTTTCATTTTCTTTTCTTGGTATCTGTCGGTATGTTACCCGTTCGAAGAAAGTTTGAAATTGTCCAACCTTGACTAAATACTTAGCCATTCTTTCATCCTTCGCTTCATACTCCCCCTTGATTTGGTTGACAACCAGTTGAGAGTCACTTCTTACTTCTAGCTCCCGAACCCTGAGAGCTCGGGCCACTCGTAAGCTTTGCTATGACAGCTTCGTACTCGCTTCATTGTTTGAGGCTGGGAATTTAAACCTTATAGCATAGCTAATAGTGAAGTTCTCGGGACTACAGAGGGTCAAGCCTGCTCCCGATCCTGAAACATTGCTCGAACCATCAACATGCAGAATCCACAAGTCGGATACTCCAGCCGTTGATACTGGGTCGCTCCCCCGTGGTAGAGTGCTTTCGACAACAAAGTCGGCCAATACCTAGGCTTTTATGGCCGTCCTCGGTCTAAATTCGATCTGGTACTCACTAAGCTCCACGGACCACCCGACCATCCTCCCTGCCACATCAGGTCTTTGTAGTATTTTCTTTAATGGAAAATTAGTCGGGACTATTATCGGGTGTGATTGGAAGTAAGGCCTTAGTTTTCGTGATGCCACGAGAAGCGCCAACGCCTGTTTATCGATGTCCGGGTACCGCTTTTCAGCATCTATAAGCACATGGCTCACATAGTAGATCGGGTTCTGAATGGTATCACCCCGAACCAAAACTGCACTGACCGCCGTTGGCGAAATTGCCAGATAGATCGTAAGGACCTCCCCAGACAGGGGTCGGGCCAAAACAGGTGTTGTCCCGAGATACGTTACAAGATGATCAAAGGCCTGTTGGCATTCCGGTGTCCAAGTGACTGTTCCCGAGCTTGACGTAGTCTTCAAGGCTTTGAAGAACGTGTTGCACTTTTCCCCAGCTCGGGATATGAACCGGTTCAAAGCGGCCACCCTCCCGGTTAAACACTGGATTTCTTTTATTGTAACTAGTGGTGTCATCTCGATCAGTGCTTGAATCTTTTCTGGATTAGCCTCGATTCCTCTTTGGGAAACCATGAACCCAAGGAACTTTCCCGAGGAAACCCCGAAGGCGCATTTTTCAGGGTTCAGGCGCATTCGGTACGTCCTGAGAACATCAAATGTCTCTTCCAAGTCAGCCAAATGTCCTGCCCGAACCAAGCTTTTTACAAGCATGTCGTCTACATAGACCTCCATGTTTCGCCCGATTTGCCTTTGAAAAATTCTATTAACAGCTCTCTGATAAGTTGCCCCTGCATTTTTCAAGCCGAACGGCATTACTCGGTAGTAATAACTCTCCCGATCAGTCATAAAGGAAGTGTGTTTCTCATCCTCCCGACTCATCAAGATCTGGTTATATCCCGAGTATGCGTCCATGAAACTAAGGACTTCGTGACCAGCAGTGGCATCGATCAGAAGATCAATCCTCGGGAGAGGGTAGCAATCCTTAGGGCAGGCTTTGTTCAAGTCAGTGTAATCGGTACACATTCTCCATTTCCCGTTTGCTTTCTTAACCATGACTACATTGGCCAGCCAGGTCGGGCATTCGATTGGTTCTATGAAACCCGACCTCTCTAATTTGTCAACCTCGACCCTGATTGCCTCGTGCTTTTCAATCGCAAAATTTCTTCGTCTTTGGATGACCGGGGTTGCATCCTTCCGTATCCGAGCTTGTGCTCGCTACCCGCCTGTCTATCCCGGCATATCATTTGCCGACCATGCAAAGATATCCGCATTATCACACAAGAACCGGGTAAGTTCTTCCTTGAAATCTTCCGGTTGTTCTGAACCAATAAACGTTCCTCGGTCAGGAAAGGATTGACTAAGTTGGATCCTTTCCAGCTTTTCCACGGGTTCCGCCCGTTGCATGCTTTCCTCATCACGATCATCCCGAACCTCGACGTTCATGGCTGTTCCCGAACTTTCTGGCTTACGCTTTTCCTTCAAGTAGTTTGTATAACATTGTCGGGAAGCCGATTGATCTGAGCAACATTCCCCGACTCCTGATTCGGTCGGGAACTTTAACTTCATATGTCTGGGAGACACCACTGCTTCAAGTGCATTCAATGTTGGTCGTCCCAGAATGACATTATATGCCGACAGCTCCCTGACCACCATAAAGTTTACCCTAACCAAAGTATCTCGAGGTGACTTTCCAACTTTGAGATCCAGATGGATCGTTCCTTCTGCCACTGTGGATGATCCCCGCGAAACCATATAGTGGCGTTGATGATGGTGTCAACAAATCATCAGCCAACTTCAATCTTCTCAAGGCATCATACGAGATGAGATCGACGAGAAGATCCCGTGTCCACCGTAACTCGGTGAACCTCCCGGTTTGCTATTTTGACTTTGATGATAATCGCGTCATCATGTGGTGACGTGACACCCTCTAAGTCCGCGTCCGTAAAAGTTATTGGCTCGGGACATGCCGGATTTTGCCTTTTCTTAGGCAAATGAACAGCCCCTACGAACCGAGCCTTTTGCTTTGCCTTTCTGATTGATTCCACAGTTGGTCCCCCCATAATCACGTACATAGGTGTTTCTTCCCGATCCGCCTTCTACTTTCCCTTGTCCGCTTTTTTGACAAGTTCTTTTGGACTTGGAGATCGGCCTCTTTTCTTTGGCGCGGTCGAGTACACTCGGCTCTTCCCCGATTGCTTTACATACCGACCCGGCTTTCCTTGTGGAATCAATTTTTCTATTTCAAACTTCAGATTCCGACAGGCATCCGTATGATGGCCGTAATCCTGGTGGAATCGGCAATATTTCGTCATATCCCGATCTTCTGGAGGTGCACGTATCTTCCCGGGCCATTTCAACTCCTTTTTATCCCGAATATTCATCAGAATTTCTGACGGCTTCGAGTTAAGAGGAGTATAGTTCACTTGTTCACGCTTCCAGTTACTTTTTGACCTCTGATGCTTGTCACTCAGGGATGGTTTATCCACGTCCCAATCTGATCTTCTGTCCCGATCTGCTTTGACTCGAGCATTTATCACTTCATAAACACTGGCTTGCTTTTGGCACCTGCGTAACAGCACCCCGTACGTTCTTGGCTTATCCGTCAGCAAGACTTCTAGAAGCCTTTGGTGGGTAATGCCACTCCAAAGCTCACTATATGCAACTTGATCATCAAGTTCCTCGATCTCGATGGCAACTTCGTCGAATCTTTTCAGATAATCCCGAATGGACTCATTTCGTCCTTGTTGTATGCCAAAGAGATTGTCGGACGTCTTTTTACTCCCGATCGCGCTGCGGAATCGGGCTATGAATTTCTGGGCCAACTCCCGGAAATTATTTATTGATGCTGGTCGTAGACTACTAAACCATTTAATAGCCGGGCCCTTGAGTGACGCTGGAAAAGTTCTGCAGAGCAATTCATCCTCCCGACCTAGCACAGTCATTACTGATTTAAAGTAGCTGATATGCTCCTTTGGATTTGTTTTCCCTTCAAAAGGGGTGAAGGTCGGCATGATGAAATTTCTAGGGAGAGGCATGTTCATGATTTCATCCGAGAACGGCTCCCGATCTACTACGTCAAGATCTTCGTCATGATCCTGGTCTTCCAGCTTTCGTTCGACCTCGGCCACTCGCCTTCGCAGCCGGTTTTGCCTTGTTCCATCTTCATCGGACTCGACACGCTCCCCCCTCGACCGAGGGGTCGTAGTCTCCTTCCTTTGGGATGGTGCCCGAGAGGTCGAAATTCTCGACCTTGAAGGTTGGGGTTGGCTTTCCCCTTCTTCCTCCTTATCCACGATCTCATCGACCTCTTCCCGACGATCCCTGGGGGGCAAGGATCCTGTTTTAGGCGGCAACGAAATACGCTCTAAAGCACTGATCCTTGTCCCATTGGGCGTGGTTTGGCGCTTGCTACGATCGGGTTGTATTTCCCTTTGTTCCCGAGTATTTTTTGTTCTCGGGATGCGCCTTGGATGTCGGGCTCCTCGTATCGTCCTGAAGGCTTTCATTAACCTTCCGGACTGGGTATTACGCCTTGGTCCTTGTTCGACCCCAATTTGATGGACCAAACCGCGTAATACCCCTTGCATTTCGAGCATACCTTTGCGTATCTCGTCCATATCTGCCATAATGGCCTGGTCTCGGGGACCTCGCGATGTTCCTTCTTCATTTGGATCGTCCAGAACCATGTTGTTTGGAAGTACCTCTTGTTCCTCGTGAACCGATGGATTAATCATTTCTTCGGGAATTACTCGATCATCCCTTGTACTTTCTTGTCGGGAACGTCCGTTAGTTCGTCGCACCATGACTTCCAAGCTTTGTCGTTCCCACAGACGGCGCCAAACTGATGCGGATCACTTATGCTTGTGGATCCGGTTGAGTCACCTCTCATATCTGGGACGGTGAGTCCTGCAAAAAGGGTTAGATGCGGGCCGGCTTGTGCGCCGGGCAACTGCCTCCGATGATGAAGTCAGAATACGAAGAGCGAGAGGTCTCGTGTTAAAGCTACAAAAGAATAGACTCAATGTGTATTGGTTACTTACCGGAGGGGTAGATCTGTGCATTTATAGTATGGATATTACCTTTTATGTATTTGGTAAGTCAGCCAGACAAGGGCTGATGTTTCTCCTCGGATCATGCTCCCTTGTTGTTAGTCCCATTCAATCAGCTGCTGAGTTGACTTTCTATAACAAGGATGATTGCCATATCTATGGCGTACGTTGCGCTTTTGGTCATGGACGATCGGCATCCTTCCTGATCAACTGTCATGTGGAGCCCCATTCGGTCCAGGCCCGATCAGGTTTTGTCCTGTTGAGACCGGGTGAAACCCGGCTAATATGACAATGTATAATATTCGGGTTATACCCGTTTGGTGCTCATCTTTCCGTATCAAGACCCATTGATTTTGACAGAAAAAGTGGCCGATGAAATCAGAGTATTAATCAGATCACAACATTTGTGATTGAAGCCTAAACAATGCAAAATTTTCAACAGCAATCCCCATTCAACTCTATCATAGGCCTTGGACATGTCAAGCTTGAGTGCCATAAACCCCTGCTTACCCCTAGTATGTGACAGGAAATGAAAGACTTCATGTGCCATCATAATGTTATCATGAATTTGTCTAGAGGGGACAAAAGCTCCTTAAAATGAAAAGATAAATTCTCTCATCAAAGGTCTCATCCTACGGGCTAGGATTTTAGCAAGAATTTTATAAGACACATTGCACAGACTAATGGGTATGAAATCAATCACTTCAGAAGGGTCATCCTTTTTAGGTATAAAACACAACAGCGTGTGATTAACACCAAAATGTAAAGTAGCAGAACGAAAAAAAATTATGTACAAATGTAACAGTTTCATTAGAAACAATTTCCCAAAATTTTTGCAAGAAAACCTCCTGAAATCCATCAAAACCTGGAGCTTTAAAAGCCCCAATAGAGAACACAGCAGACTTAATTTCTTCCACATTAGGCACATCAGCAATATCAACATATTTAATTACAGAGGGAGCAGGCAAAAACAAATCACTAAGAGAGCTATCAACAGGCCTGGGAGAAGAATATATTTTAATCATGTAATCAGCAAAACAATTGGCAATCAATGCAGGTTTAGAAATGAAACCACCCCCATCAATCCGAAATTCAATTCTCCTTTTTTGTTGTTGATACATGAAGAGAGGTGATAAAATCTTGTATTTCTATCACC
Source organism: Hakea prostrata (assembly GCF_041222555.1). Taxonomy (NCBI): domain Eukaryota; kingdom Viridiplantae; phylum Streptophyta; class Magnoliopsida; order Proteales; family Proteaceae; genus Hakea; species Hakea prostrata. The sequence goes on along the minus strand of NC_142607.1, from coordinate 43,206,556 downwards.
ACTCGCCATGAAAATTTTCCTAGCTTTTTGGAACCAGAACATTTCTTGGGCATTGTATATCCAACTTAACTAGGGCTTTTTATTGTTATATTCAGACCAGTTTGGGGTAGGGGAAGATTCAATGGCCCAAAGTTCTACTTCAATTCTTTCTACAAGAGACTGAACATTCCCTAACTTCCCATTATTCCACTTCCTTAAAAATCTGGCAAGGTCAGTAAGCTTTTGGTTAAGAGGTGCATCACCTAGATTTCTCCAATTGCTAGAGATATCCTGAAAAATATCTGGATGATCATGCCATGCAACTTGATAGTGAAATAATTTCCTGCCACTTAACAGAGAAGGGTTAGTATTAAGGAGGGGAGCGTGATCAGAACCAATTGCTGCAAGTTTTGAGCGCTTTAGATTTGGAAATAGCTCCAGCATGGTAGGAGAAAAGAACACCCAATCTAGTTTTTCCTTTGTTAAGAACGGGGTTTTTTTTTGTGATTAGACCATGTGAGAAGTGGCCCAATACCAACTAGTTCTGCCAAGGAAAAGGAATCGATTAGGTTTTGGAGAAACGGGAGAGCAGGTGATGGTCAAAATAATCCTCCACACTTATCCGAGGCTGACATAACTTCATTGAAATCACCGCAAAGTAGGAAAGGTTCAAATATTGCTTGGATCGATTGTGTGAGATTTTCCAATAGGTGATTCGATCTGGATATTGTGGTGGAGCATAAATAAAGACAACCACAAAAGAAAGATGCAATGAATGGAATTGTATATCCACAAAATTAGAGGAAGAGAATAAGACATTGAATTGGATAGTCATGCGAGCAAGAACCCACAACCCTCCTTGAAACCCCCCCCCCCACACCCCCACTAGGAATTTAAAAAATATAAGAAAATTGATGGATCTGTTTCCCAAATTTTGGCATTATATCCAGGTAAGATTTACATTACAGAACATCAGGATTAAGCTTGCTACAAAGTTTTCCTAAACGCTGAATGGAGAATTTGCCATTGATGCCCCGTATATTCCAAGAGAGGATCATCATCTTTACTTTAAACAAAAAGGTAGATAGCCAAAAGGTATTACACCAGTTCTCCTTCAAACTCCGCTTCCACTTCAGGCAAAAAATGATACTATAGAAGCGTTTGCAACAGGAAATTAAATACGCTAACTGGAATCTAACTAAAAACCAATAATTAGTTCTGATATGGTTGAACGGAAACAGGGAGCACCTGATAAAGCACAGACATAACATCAATTGCCAAAAGCTAATTAGCAAAGAAATCATGGATCCAAGAAAAAAAAAAGCCCACGGTATTTGCTAAAACCAGTGAAAAACCAAGAGAAGAAAGGATAGAAAATCGTATAAATGCAGAAGATGGAAATCAAGAGGTGAAAGACAGGGTTCACCTGGTTTTCCATCAGAGGTTGATTTGTAGTCTAGTTCTGGAACAAGGCTGCCAAAAAGTTGTTCAGAAAAGTATTTCCTGCCTTGTTAAGGACTCGTGAATCAATGTCACATTTGATTTGGTCAAGCAGGTTATCAGGATCAGCAGTCATGGTTAGCAATGAATCGATCTATGTTTTAAAGGCCTAAAAGGATTGAAGATTGGGGTGGGCAGGGGTTGGGACTGTATCATTTGATTAGGAGGAAGATTTTGGTCCAGTCCATGAGACCTCTTCCATTTGCGGGCGTGTTTGCTGGGTCCAGAACTCCAACTCTCAACATCTTCAGAAGCAACATCATCAATATTTTTGGAACCATCACCATGTATACCACCGATGTCAAGATTGTGGTGGTTACAATACACATGGTAAATATTGACTGTCTTGGCATTATCAGTCAGTTCTTTCTCCTTTATCCCGAGATGTTTATGCTGTCTGCGGTCATGTCCATGTCCATCCAACTCGGCAGCTTTATGGCCTTGATCAGAGCCCAATATATTAGAAGATTTGAGTGGCTCCTCAAAAAGAGATGAGAGAAAAAAATCCTCAGGTTGATCACCTTTGTCATTGCTAGCAGCTTCATATTTTTCATATGGTAACATTTCTCCATCTTCTTTAACCCAAGCTTCATCACACTCCATTAAAGTGGGTCCTTGAGACGAAAGTTTTGTGGGCTCATGAGTCTTTAGAAGATCAGAGATCTTGGAGACATTTTTGGCTTTGAAAGCCAGAAGCTTCTCCAACGTCTTTGAAGATAGAACTTTTGAGGAGCTAAAACGAATAGGGTTCGCTTTAGCTTTTTTTAAGAATCCAGGTAAATTGAGTTCCTTGTTAGAGCTACCATCAGCAAGCTTTCTGAAGGGACAATCACCATCAGAGTGAGTTAAGCGACCACACCGAGTGCACAAAATTTTGACTTCAAATTTGCATTTCAGATGTACAAATTCACCATTATCAGTTCCTAATGCCACCTGAAACTCAACTGCATCGGCCAGATCAAACATGATTTTTGCTCTGGCCACACTAGAAGAAATTCCAAGCTCTTTAAGATGCAGCTGAACATCTACCACCTTGCCAAGCTGAGAAGCAGTTTCAGTGATTTCTTTTAGAGGAGTAGCAGTTGTCCCTCACATTATGGAACTGCACCTAGATCGCCACAGGAGGAGCTGGGTCGCCAAGGAGATAAGAGACAGGAAATGGTTCTAACGCCATATGCAGCAGCATACTATCAACCCAACAAGGAGCTCTAGAGAGCACAACATTCCTTTGATCAATTGTTACAAATTCTGCAGCAAAGAATCCCTCATTGAAACAGCAAAATCGAGTTGCACCAAGATATTCCCAGCATGAAACTAGCCTTTCTGCCAACATCACAGAGTTGAAGTGCGAAGAAGAAGAAACTTTTGGATAGCCAATCACATGACCAAAGAAGGCTTTATCATTTCGCTTACTAGGAATTAGCTTTGACAGCAACCCATTGAACAGAGACACACCAGCACCAGTGATTCTACATACGGCTGCACCTGAGACTCGAACACCATCGATAGCTCGCGCCGGCCTAGAGGCTGCAGGAGACCTGCCCAATAGTCCGGCTTGCGAGTGGCTTCTTGAAGATGTTGGACGAGTTGGAGGAGAAGCTCCGGAAACGACCCATTTTGCACCACACACAATCAAGAGGTGAAAAACGCAGAGCGGTTAGAGTAAAAGAAGCACAGAAGAAAAGATAGAAGAACACAGAAAAGGAAAACGGAATCAGAGCCCAAAAAGGAAATTAAGGCCTTTAGATTCAGAGACAGAAAAGGGGCCAAAGTGTTAGAACCGCCAATGAACGAAAAAGATAAGAGGATGCAGTACACATCCATCGTTATCCTTTCTTAAAATAGAGGGGACAAGAAGTAGGTAAAGGCTAGTCTTAAATGAGGTGGTTGAGAGGAGTAAAGGAGGAGGAGAATCCAGCTTGTGGAGGTGGCAAGAAACGGCAACAGCAGCAGCTTGTGGAAGAACCTGACGACAAACTCACCCCAGATTTCTTACCAAGTGAACCCTAAAGAGAAAGAGAAATTAGAGGAAAAGGAAGGAAAATCGTGTGAAAGAGAGAAGAGAACAAATCGGCTACAAGATTACATCCATTTAGTGCAAGATCTGTTCATTGATTTGGTTGGAGAGAATCTGTGTTTGAGTAAATGCTTGCAGAAGATGCTACTGTAGCAGCGGAATAGATGAAGCTATTCAAATTTGTCTTTGTTGATACAACTCACTCACCATCTTATTCTAGTTGTTTGCTATTTTAATGTCTTTTATAGTTGCCTATTATGTTGTAATTGAATGTCTAATGATAATATAATGTTATATACATCTACAGGTTTTTCTTTGTTAGTGTTTCACTTTGTGACTTTTAATGGATCCAGTGGATTCTGCTCCTTCTTCAAGCACTTCAACTCTGAGTGAGGATGCTTTTGATATGCTTATAATTTTTTATTTATTTAAATTATGTGCCTTTGATTTGTTTCTCATAAATTGGAATTCAATTGTAGGGAAACGTCATAAGAGGGGTCCAAATGTGTATTTGAAGACGCAAAGGATGGATCCGAAGGAAATAAGGCATGTCATGGTTAATGTATATGGACAAGGGGATGATGGCTACGTAGCAGAGTTCATTACTTACCTAGGGACACAGGTAAGAAATTGTTCGAACCTCCCCTATAACTATGACGATTGGAGGAAAGTACCCATTCACTACAAGGAAGCATTATGGAATAAAATCCAGGTAAAATGATTAACAATCTTAATTGCATTAGTATTTACAACTAAGATGTTTCTTTTTTGATAAATAATTATTTTTTTCTTGCAGAAGAGATATCAAGTGGATGCTTTGGGTAAGAAATGGGTATATGTCAAAATGGGACTACAATGGAAGGCCTTTAAAAGGGAACTAAGAAAAGAGTTTTATGATGATGTTGGTAGTATTGATGAGGTAATCAATACTTGTCCAGCGGTGGTTCCATTAGATCAATGGAAAGAACTTATAGACAAATGGAATAGTGAAAAGAACACGGCAATAAGTTATTTATTTGTGAACATACATTTTATAAGTAAGAGTCAATGTTATACAATGTTAATCTTTTAATTGTTTTGTTATTATGCAAAAGATGCGTCATGTTAATATTGACATCAGAAATCTCCAAAAGATGACTCATACTTGTGGTCGAAGAAACTATGCACAACAATTTCGCACGAAGGCACGTCTCTGAAATGTCACTCTATTTAAATTATTGTGAACATGTGTGCAAACTATTAGTTAACATTTTTATCTTTGTTTATTTATTTATTTTTTGTTGGATTTCTTTAGAAAAAGGAGCATCCTGAAGGTTTGGACCCTACAAGGATACAGATGTTTTTCGAAACACATACAAAGAAGGATCAAACTCCTGTTGATCCTACTTTAGCTGAAATAATGGTAAGTATTTATGTATAAGATTAATGTCTGCATGAATGATATGATATGATATTGGAGTCTTTAGTGGGCTAACTTAGTTGAGAAATGTTTAATCAGAGAGCGACAAACGAAGAATTTGTTAATTTGCTTGAAGAGAATCGAAATGACGTTCCAGTCTTCGAAAGTATCTTCACCACTCATTTGGGACCAGATACCCATGGTCAGGTACGTTTGTTAGGAGCGGGAGTAAGTCCAAAAGATTTAGGGCTAACAAAAACCCAACAAAACAAGGAATTGGATGGTAGACTTGCAGAGTTGACTAAAAAAACTCCAAAAAGTTGAACAAGAAAGAGAAGAGGAAAAGAGGCGAAGAGAAGAGGAAAAGAGGCGAAGAGAAGTGGAAAAGAGACAAAGAGAAGAAGAAAGGAAATTAAATGCTCAAAAGTATGATGCATTGCAGGAGAAGCAAAATTGTTATTGGACAAGAATCCTATATTAGGTAATGATAAACCATTATGTTTCATTTTACCTACGTATAATTTAGGTAAGAACTAAGCAGGTATAATTGATTTGAAAATTAACTTTTATTTATGTTGTAATTGACCAATAGCTAATCAAGTTAAATAGGAGTGTAGGTAAGACATTATTCATCATTACTTTTTGTGCTTATTTAACTTGCATAAATTAATTTATTAGTTGCTTTATTTTATTAATTGGTGCATTTTCATTGCAGGGAATAGGTCTCTCGGTCAGAATTTTTGGTGTTGGCATTGCCACACGCTCTATCTTCCATATTAACAATTATTGGATGAGTTACTTTTTATGTGGTTTTTATTTTTAAAAGAATTATTGTTCTTGTGGGTCTTTTTGGAGATATAATATTCACCTGGAGAATCTTGCGTTCTTTTGTTTTCTTGTTCTTCTTCTTGTGGGTATCGAATGTTCATGAACATCCAGGTATTGAGTGGGATATCTTGGGTGATTGTGGAGGAACCTCAGACATAATAGCATTTTCTAATCCATTTGCAGCTGCTACAATGCCCTACAAAGTTGCCCCAGCTCTTATGGACACAACAAAGGCTATATGGGATAAATATGGAGATACTAGAGTCAACAGTGTTCTCAATCAATATAGTTCCGTTCTGCAATTTTTGGTCTTATCTGCAAAGTAGTTCTTGAGACGCACAAGATAGGCTACAATAGCTTGGATAGAAAGACAGTAAAGAAGTGGCAATAAGAAGTGTTGGATGCTGAGCAGAGTGGATGGGAGGTTGGTTGGTTAAGACAAAGGGTTGAGGAAGTCACTTTTAATATTGCTGCAGCTGAGATTCTTTTAGAAATGAAGATGAAGAGAGAAGCTAAGAGAGCTAAGTTGAAGAGGTTTGATGAAAAGATCCAAAGATATCTTACCATTTCAAGTATTTTAAGCAGAAAAGCTTATAAGTTGAAGTGGCTGGAGGTAAGTTGTGATTTATAGCACACACATATATTTGTTGAGATCGCATTGGAATTCGAATGTGGGATTATAATTAGCATTTAGATGAAACTTATATACATTAGTACTGTTCTAAGTTTTAACTTTCTTGGTTTAGTGTGGTTGTGATGACCTAATGACCTCCTTCTTAATTATATTAGGAAATGCCCGGTTAGCTTTGACAGTTATATGACTTGTCTCTAGAAGTTTATAAATAACTGCTATCAATGTATGGCCTCTGTTTTAAGTGTGCTTTGCTCTTTTTCTGTTGCATTTGGTTTTATGTTTATAACTTCCTGTCTTTCCAAATCTGCTTTTCGAATTTTAGGTGATAAGGGTTCAGATTTGACATGTATGATATTGAAGCCAAAATAATTGAATAAGTCTTATGCATACTTGGTGTACCTTTGTACTTTTTCTTTCACTAGAAAAGTTACATGTGCATTTGGTCTTCTGGTGATAGTTATATGAATACCATTTTAGGTGATGTTGTTCCGATTTGACATATATGATTTGAATGTAAATTAGATATAAATCGACTTTGAATAACTAAATTACCAAGTATCCCACTAACCCTAAAGACCTAAACATATCCCCACTTCAATATTATCATTCTCTTCACCTCCATTATTCCAAAACTTCAACTGCTATTGAAGATAATTGTGAGATCTTAAACCTTCACCTTTTCAATCAACTATGCAATGTTGTAATGCTGTAATACAGTACAAGTTAGTTAGGGAGATCTTAGCTAAGATTTCTTTTGATGACTCCACAGTAATTTAAGATTTCTATCACCTTCTTTCAATAAATGCATCTTGGCCTTTTACTGAAGTAAGAAGTCTTGTAATTCTAAGGAATTTAGAAGCCTTGTTTGCATTTCTGCCTCCTGATCAAAGAGCACATCAAATATCCCTTATTGACCAATTAGTAACTGAATTTTTTCTAACTCCATTTCAGCATGCTTGACTTTTAGAAAGATATTGGTGAAGGTCTCCTTTGCCCATGCTTCCAAGATACTTCTTAACGTTCTCAGTTTTTGAAATAGAACAAAAATAAGAACACCCACCATTGGTTCTTTCCAAGACTCCTTGACCACATCTAAAATTTTTTCACTACTAATCCAAAAAACTATTAAATCTATAAGATATGTTTAGAGGTTTCTCAACTCGTGCAGACATCACTAGAGTCAGATTATGCTCTGAAGGTTGCACAGGAAGAACACACTGCTTCACTTCACTAAAACATTCCATCCATTCTATTTACAAATGCTTCTATCCAAGACTGCTGATGCATTCCCCCGGTGGTGATGGTTCGAACATGTGAATTTTCTATGCATTGGCAGAAGCTCCAAAAGATCACATGCGTCCACCATTGCCTAAGAGTCCATAGTAGCTTCAGATAAAAAATAATTACTGCTGGAGAGTATTCTTGCTGTTTTATTTTCAGTAAATCACATCATGGAATTGCATGGTTCTTACTATATTTGTATGTGGGTCTATATTATGCTGGAAATTAAATGGTTCTTACTTTATCCTTTAGATATAACCACTTCTATGAACAATATTTCAAGTGCCAACAGAGAGCAGTGTACAGAAATCTGCATTCAGCCTTTATCACTTGCAATAATTTGTGCTTTCTTTTAGTTTTGGCTCTTGTCCTGATTGGATAGAACTGCGTAATTTTATTGTTAGGTTCAGATCTGCAGACACAACATCTTTTTTCCAATTGGATATCTAATGAAGCATTCATTTGTCCACTTTTGTCAGATGTTTATTGATTATGATGATTATATGAGGAGTCCATACTTCAGGGATCAAATACGCAATTTAAATAAAGAGGTAGTGAGATTGAGGTATTTGAAAGGAAGAGAAGAAAAAGATTAATCAACAGCTTATGACACTCAGATCTCTTGTTCCCAACATCACAAAGGTTAGAATCACTTTCTAAGATTTTCTTTTTAGAAAATTTTGTTCTAAGAGAGTCTGTTACAATGTGTGGTGCTGGCATTGCAGATGGACAAGAGATTGATTTTGGTTGATGGTTTTGCTTATCTGCAAAATGTATTCCAAGAGACAGAGAACAAGCTAGAGGAACTCAATCTGAACTCTAATCCATCAATGGTTACTGCTGTACCCACCTCCTCCTCTTCATCTTCTTCAGGTGATCAGAAATCTTGTACTAACATTGTGGAAGATGAAACTCCACCGCCGGCAACTACTACTGTTACTCCTGATTCCAATCGATATGCATTAGTTCCCACAGTAACCAAGGTCAGTTTCCATTAACACAATTCTTTTAGGGTCAATTGTGTTTGTGAAAATGATCCCTGCCCACTCTGTTTGATGTCTCTTCTAGTGCTTCCATTGAATAAGTTCTTTCCTATCATGGGTTCCATTTGTGAATGATTTTGGTATCACAAATGAGCTTCTTTTTGCAATGCACATCAATCATGCTATTAGATATCATTGGTTCCGTATGTCGATGCTTTTGATTTCATAAATGAGCTTTGCCATTGTTCTCATTGCTGGATAGTTGATGCAAATGCATAATAATTATTGATGCATATGCATGAATAATTATTCTAGTAAATCAAAAAATTTGTCCCCCCGGACCTCGGGCCCTCCTTGAGACCATTCCCTCCGGTGAGGAAATCATTGCTGGTGTTTGCTGTCACCAGAGCAACCATCCCATTGGTTCTGAAGGATTCAACATGGTTGTTTTCTTTGCTTGTTTGGACCTTCTTAAAGATGACCTCATCAAAACCATTAGGAGTTTCTTCCTTAACTCTAGCTAAAAGCCTAAATCTCCCTCTTCAACCAAACTTTCCTGTGCCTTCTTTGTAAGTTGTTGGGGCTTTTGCCCTTTCTGTCTTTAGGTCCATCTCCTTCTGCAATCTCCTTTGTAAATCTAGTCAAGCGAACAAAGATGGGTCAAACAAACTCAAGTCCAATCTATTGCCACCCAAACTTTACATGGTTCTGCAATTTTGTTTTGTATTGCTAATGATAGTTTTGTTGAATTGATTGAATGAGCTGATGCTTAGATTTTCCTCACTAGTTCACACTCTGTGCAGATAATAATGTGTTCTTTTGGGGTTATACCCATTGATGACATTTTGAATTTCAAATGTGCAGAGAAATTGTCAAAGCCCAAGTGAGAAGAATGCATATCTATACATGTTTTGGCCAACTGCTGTCTACCTCTTCTGTGCATTTCAGTACTTCTCATGAGGACACTTCAGGATTGAAAGTGTAGAATTTGATCTTGCATGAGTTGATTTCAGAGATGCTAGTGGAAGAGGGTTCCATTGGAGGATTTGGAGCTTGATTTGAGTCTACTATTTTGAGGCAGGAATTTGGTGTATTGAATATTGATGCCTCGGTTATTAAACTCTTCATTTGACTTTTTTGATTTGGTTCTTAAATTTTGTATATTTGCACACAAGTTGACTTGATTAATATGTATTTGGTATTATTTTTCTTAAATTTTGTACTTTGAATACTTTTAGTTTTCTTGAATTTTTTTTCTATTCATGTATTTATACTGTTTTTAGGAATGAATGCAAAAAATAGGGCAAATTTTAAAAAAAAAAATCTAATTGGTGGCGGTAAACATAAAACTGCCACTAATTGGGAATAAATTACCCACTAAGTACGTAGAATTAGTGGTGGTTTATGAGGTATCCACCACTAGTTATGGATAAAGTATTGGCGGTTAATCTATATTCCGCCCCTAAATATTACAAATTTGTGGCAATTTTGACAATTACCGCCACTAATTATCACAGTATTAGTGGCGGTTTTAGGATTACCGCCACTAATTATCAAAGTATTAGTGGCGATTTCAAGATTACTGCTACTAATTATCACAATATTAGTGGTGGTTCCAAGATTACCGCCACGAAATAAGCTAAACTACTTCCCTCTAATAGCCTATTAGTGGCGGTTTTTATCGCCGGTGATTGTCCCTCATATTAGTGGCGGTCAAGTTCCGCCAGTGTATATTCATATTTTTAGTGGCGGTTGAAAAAAACCGCAACTATTTTCACCTTACACGAGCGTCACCAAATACCGCCGGTATTAAATGGCTGCGGTGGATTCCGTGGCGGATTTGTGGCGGTTTACAAAATTGCCACGAAACAAATGGTGGCGGTTTTTGCCACTTTTAGTGGCAGAAAAAACCGCCACTAAAAGTGTTTTTTTTTGTAGCGTATTTCTCTTGAAAAGCATATTCCAACTGTATACCTCCACTGCATCTTTGTTTTGTCATTGGTCTTAGTGTCCTTTTTTTGTTTCTGAACTGAAGAATCTCACAACTTTGATTTGTTGTTTGTTGTTCAATTGCCGGAGTCAAAATCTCAAAGCTTCCTCCATTTGCTGAAGATAGGATTGATCTCTTACATATTCCAAAATTTGCAAGGGTGAGAACTTCAAATCTGTCAAGCTTCTTTTGAAGTTTGAATTTGTTTGAGATCCTCCCCCACCCCTCCAATCCACACACACTTTTGTGTATTGTTGCTTGTATTTCTTCTCACGCATGACACACTTCACAAGGTTTCCATTTAGAATACAGGTGTTTCATTCTTTTTGTTTTGGTTTTTGGTTTTTGGCTTTTGGCTTTTGGTGAGAGAATATTATGTGAGCATGTAGGGAGCTATGTTCATTTTGCATGCCTAGTGCCAAGGTGCTGGGGCAGGGTACGTGCACTGCACATGTTGAAGACAGCTAATGTGACCTTCCATCATATAGCTTAAGCCAATAAATGGTTTAAGCAAGTTTAGTTGTTCTTTTTTCTCCTTATAATTTTGGCCAAAGCACTGCACATGTTGAAGACAGCTTCAGGAGAACCTACAATAGGATAATTAAATGTTTGGATTTCTATACCCAGTACCTAAATCCAAGCTGTTGATCATAAAAAATGGTCTACCCTTTTTGCATCCGGATAAAACTTGTAACACACAACAATAGAGGTGCATAGGATTCCCAAACTCCTGACATCAATCTTAATGAAATTGAGGTGATCTTGTTGTGGGGAAAATGAAATGTTGACTTCCTTTAGTTTTTTTTTTGGCATTTCCTCTCTATTTGTCTTAGGATCTGATGGCAAAAAGTTGATGAGAAAATAGACTGGAAGAAGGATGATGCATTTGACAAAGTTTGACATCATGTCTCTACCTTGGAATAAGATTGGATCTTTGGAACTAAACTGTTTTTAGAATAATAACAACAGAGTGAAGGTGTGTAACTGGGATATGTCACTGCTTCAATGAGATGGACTGTGTTGAAATATTAAATTCCATCACTCCTTCAGATGGGTTTTCCTTCTATTGCTGAAAACCCAAACTGATTGAATCAATGATTTGCTTCAGCTGGTTTGACATTCTCTATTTAATTTTTCTTGTACCTGTTGCGGGCTGCCGGGGGTATTGGCTGCAGCCATGTAGACCACACACTTATCTTTATTTTTTCGTTGTTGCTACTGATGCTGCTCCACTGATGTTACCATTTCATTTTTTTTTTGATTTATCATGGTATCTGCTTCTTGTTCTCTATTCCTGTCTTGAAGTATTAAAAATTCTGTTGCGGGCTGTTGTTATTAGGAAAGTTGCAGATTTTCATCTCTAATTTTCTTTTAATTTTGGTCTCCTAAATCTCTGGCTTCCAAATTAACCCTTGTCCTTTTAATGTAAGAGTAGTTCAACTAAGAACCACTGCATAGTAGGATCCTAGATGAGATTGAATGGATTAAGGTTCCATCAACAAATCTCTATGTAATCAGATCTCATGCAGCTGTTGTAGCTCTGCCAAGCAGCATTGTAGTGATAGGAATCTTAAGATCTCAACCAAATTGTGATTTTAGCAGCAGCTGATTTGATGAAATCCTAGACTGGTAAGAGACCAACTAGTAGCCAACTCTAAACAGGCAATTTGAATGAGTACTCAAAAAATGACCATCTCTTCAGCACCCAGCAGCCTGCAGGAACGGAATCACCACATTACCTGATCTACTGAATTGCCTTAATAAGGTTTTATAGGATTCACCACGGAGAGATGTATAACTGCTTCAGCATTTTAACCTGTCAGATTCATCAATGACAAACCCCCAGCACAACCTCCCCCCCCCCCCCCCCCCGAAAGAAAGAAAAATCTCAATTATCTCTTCTATTACAGCATTGTATTGTTTTAAAAAAAAGCACAAAAATAAAAAATAAATAGTAACTAACTAACATATTCGCTGATTACTAAATAACAATAATAATAACACCCTATAAACTCTTTAACGGAGAGAAGCACTAGAAAAATCTGATAATAGAAAGCCTAAGACATAAACTACTAAGGCACTAACTGATTATCCAAGCAAACTAGTAACATAAACATAGGAAATTCTAAAACAACATACTCTGGAATCTCCTCAGAAGAATCTATCAGCCAATCATATTTTTTTAATCAAATTATCAACTCCATGTGAATTAGTTTGCACATAGACAATACTCATGTGAATAATAACAATGTGAAACAGTAAAATAGACTAGATTCTGGCCAGAATTTTGCCTGAAATCTTCCTAACCCTTCTTGTGTTTTCTTTGACTAAAAGTGAATTTTCCATTTGCTGGCTGAATATTTAGAAACTGAGCTTGCAGCAATCCTCAATATGACCCTCAGTGAATTGCAATTTCCAGGCAAAAAAGATATTATTGAAAAAGCATTTCCAGCTCCTCATCTGAGGCCTTGGCACCAACATAGACACATATTAAAAAGTCACCGAAACTATGAAGTGCTAAATAGGGTAATATTATCTAGTGCACCAACATATAGCCAATATAGGCATCACCTTCAGGATGCTGAAACAGACATGGTGCAACTGCACTATAAGTCTGTTTACCAAAAAGAGAGTACATGGAATATTCTCAAAAATTCGACTTAGACTTGAAACACCAAGGAATCAGTACTTAGGACTTCGACTTAGACTTGAAACACCAAACCTAAGATGCCAGTGAGATGCATAAGTTTAATGTTGTCTTTCCTAGTTTGTGGAGTCTCATATTATTCATTCTTTGGATTCCTTGCAGATGCGTTAGCTTGAGAACATGGATAAAGAACTCAAAATTGAGGATATGGTTGGATAAAATAGTTTGAGAGCAAGGGAGATTTTTTGTTTGAAACCTTTGTTTTTTTTTATATCTTTTCAACAATGTCATGGAGACTTACATTCTTTGTGACTTTTAGAATCTTGAATGTAGAAGTCTTAGTATTTTGATTATGTTTTTGTGTGTTTCCCTGTTATATATTATGAGTTGTCAAAGCAAATATGCAATTATAGGCTACATGGTAGTATTTTTTTGGAAAAAAATTATAATGCCTACGGACATACCAGATTGTAGGCAAAAATGCATTGTTGTATATTTACCTACGGTAAGCAAGTGAGCCGTTGCAAAAAATGCTTGCTTATGCTTGCTTTACCTATGTATATTTCTATACGGAAGACAACTAAGCCGTAACAAAAAAATGCATACTTGTGTTTACATCTTTCCCTACGGAATGTAAGAGCTGTAGCAAAAAATGTTTAACCCTACAACACTTATAACCCATAGGAAGAAATACGTACCTGGCCCGACGGGAATAATCTGTAGTCATATATATTTCCCTACGAAAGATGATGTCTCCATAGGGAAAAATATTTAAACCTACGACACTAAGTATCCGTAGGGAGAAGTTCCCTATGAGGTTATTCTCAACGACTTTGCTATGGACATGGTTCGTTGGCCATTTATTTTTGCTACGAACAAAATTAGTGGCTACAGAATTTGTCCGTAGGGAAAAATGCGTTTTTTGGTGGTTAAGAAAGCTATCAGTTGAGAGGATGTGAGAGCTTCCCGTCCATTATATGTGGACAACCAATAGGGTTAAGAGTCAGCATAGTCCAAGCTGGTTGGTGCCATAGGATACGATGACTCTAGTAGGAAAGGATACCAAACCAAGATTGTGAGATGCATGAGAGGAAGTATTTGAACTTAGGTTGATGTGACTTGCACTGGGCTAAGTATAACCCTGACATGCGCCAATACTCATAGCAATGGTGGTGAGAGAGCGGTGACCTAAACCCCAACCATGGTGATAGTCCGAGAGGGATGCCTTGACCCCTTACTCGGGATCTCAAGACCGGTAACCAACCTGTGAGAGATCAAAGTGATGATACCTTCCCAGAGGAGGCTGGTGTTCCATCTTAACGTGTGTATTCTATTAAAGACTAGCATCCATTAGAATATAGTTGCATTCTTGCATTTTGTCTCATATCATATTGTATCATATAATGTGATTTGGATTGTGATTGGCTATTTGTTTGTGAACTACTCGCTAAGTTCTTTTGAGCTCACCCTTTGGGGACAATGTTGTGTTAGACTTTGTTGCAGATATAGATGTTACTGGAATCCAAGAATACGAGACATCGACGATTGATCCGTATGGTGTACAAGGTTTTGGCAACTATGACATTCACGGTGAAGAACGTTCGTGTCTTGACTACACATACTAGAATTAGCTCAAAATTCATGAGATGATCTATACCATTCGTGATACAGAGATTTATTAATTTAAGAACTATATTTTACTTAAGGATACATACCTAATGTAATACTTAGGATAGATTCGACCTTACGTTATTTCTTTTTAGTTGTATACTTTAGGTTTGGCATTACTTCCGCACTCTGATTATGGTTTTGAGATCCTAACATTTGATTTTATTCTTTATTAATATTAAAAAATTGATTTATCCTTTCTCATGATTTGACTATTGTGTGGAATGGTTGGTGATTGTCTAAGACCTAATCTGTGGGGCTGTGGATCACACCTCCGGGTGTTCGGATAATTGGGTACCGGCTGGGGGTATGTGATAGTTGGGATAAAAGAATGAAATATGAACTCATGACCCCATTCTTAGAGCAACTAGAAGAGAAAACTAATAAAATGCATAAGGAAATTGTAAAAAATAATGAGACATTTTTTATTTTTCTTCCTCTCGTACATTCTTATTTTAGATACTCTTAGCATTCATTTTGAAAATTTGGAACCTTTATTTCCTTTATTAATTGATGAAATGATTATTCTTTGCTCTTGATTATAGGATTGTGTGCCTTATTTATTACTAATAGTGTAACTTGATCTTGCGGCTATGGATCACACCGACAGATTGTCGGGGCAAATCTGATACTGTCGGGTGGGGTGTGACAGATATGGTACGATAAAAAGGCTATATTATAACTTTCTCTCTTTTAATTTGCATAAGGGTATTTATATCATTTAACAATGAAAGTTAATTGGGCTTAATAGTGTTACTTTTACTTGTGACCCATATTTTAGTGGCTGGCATTACATCATGACTAAATATAAGGAGCACGAACCAAATTGGGTTTTCCATATGCCCACTGGGGCTCATAGAGGGTCCATGGCCTATTAGGGTTTTGAGCGGGTTACTTGTGAGATCCCTCCTCTATATATACACATATATTGTACGTAGGGAAGAGGAACCAGCCGCAGAAGTGGTTGCAGCAGCTTCTCTTTCCCCTTCTCTCTCATTCTCTTGTTTCCTTCTTCCACACTCCCTTTCCAATTGTGAATTTTATGTATGTGTCGTTTGGGAATCCATAATGTTCTTTCAGATCTGAAGAACCAAGAATTCTATGAGGTGAGGCTTGTTGCATTCTTCACATAGAAATATATTCATCTAGAGTTTACTCATTTTGATTTTTCTTTAAATGAGATTCAATTGTTCTATTCTTTTTTCTTCAAGTTTGAAGGGGGGGGTTGCATGGTAGATCATCAATTCAAAGTCCTAGAGCAAGGTCATTGGCCAGCAGTAGACCTTAACGGAAGTCTGCACATGACATCATATGGGAATAACCTAGAATGAATTTCTTTCTTTTAATTCTTAAATTAATAATTGTATTTGCATCCAATAATGAACCACTGGCTAATATCATTTTTAGGTGAAGGAAAGATCGAGTGATATGATTCACGACATTAATGGTGAACACCAGGGATACAAATTTGCCTTGCTTGGTTATCAGGTTTGCTATGTCTCCGATTCCGTTGCAATAATATAGTATGATTGGTTTCAATACAAGGCATATTTTTATACCTATTATATGTGTCCTTGTATTCTGTACTTCTTTAGAATTGGAAATTGGAAGCATGAATAACCATTATTCGAAGAGTAGTTTAGAAAGTGGTCATATTTGGGATAATTACTGTTGCCCCCCTGTAGTTTGATTTTATTACTAATAAAACCCTGTTCTTTATGGAATTACTGTTGCCCCCCTTCCTTATAACGCTTTTAAGTTGTCGTTAAGTTTGAATATGTAATGTCTAATTTGCCCTTCATGAAAATTAAGAAATCAAAAGATGATACTACCTCATTTATAAAAGCCGTATTAAATGTCAATTTTACCCTAAACTTCATTTATTTTGAATTAATGATGGGCAATTCAATCCAATAAACTTCTTTATTTTGAAAATATTTTAAGTGATATTCAGTTTCCAATTTGAGTTGAATTTGATTTTCCTTCCTCTTCAGTTTCTAATTGACTTTTATTCAATCATTTTTTTTTTAATTTTTTTTTATATTTTTAAGAATAAAACGGATTATAATTACTTTTTTTTTTCTCCACAGTTAATTAAGGGTACTACTGTAACTTGACAAAAGGGTAAATAAGTAAAGAGATAAGTATAAGGGTATTTTGGGGTTTTTGAGAAAATATAAAGTTGCCACATCATCAGTAAACTAACAGAACTTAACGGTAGGGGGGCAATAGTAATTGTAGACAAAGTCAAAGGTTGGATTAGTAATTTTGAAAAGTACAGGGGATGCATTAGTAATAAAATCAAAGTACAGGGGGCCAACAGTAATTATCCCTTCTTTTTATTATCAAAAAGAAAGTTAGATCTTTGTCATCCTGTAACTCCAGGATCCTAGAGAAACCCTTCCAAAGATTAACTAAGGAATGAACTGAGAAAGATAACATTAACGGGGGGACACCACATCAAACCCTTGAACTACTAATGAAATAATAAAAGTTACATAGAGTTCAATCAAGTTTGGAAAATATTATATATGAAGGAACGAAAAGGACTTGAAATCTCCATTGGACATCAAATAAGAGCACTTAGATATCCCGAGACAAACTCAACACAGTGGAGAAGATATGAGATTCAGCTGATTAGTTAGAATTGGAAACCATTACCCACATGTTTCTTTTCTTTCTTTCTTCTTTTTTTTTTTTTGGGGGGGGGGGGGGGGGTATCAATGATAAGGATCCTTTCCTGGCTTACACTAAAGTAAAGTCCAATTCTACTTAAAAACGTCAACAGCCCACCCTTCTAGAATGTGTTATCCATTCCACAAACGCACAAGACACCAGGGTTTTTTAGTGAAAATTTGAAAAATGCTCCTTCGATTGTTCTTCTAAGATTTCCCAATGGGCATCCATCTACATTCAACTTAGTCAGATTGTATATTAGACTTTTTCGTAACAGCTCAATCATCATTGGCGTCCTTTGGTCTTTTAGTTTTAAAACCAATTTGCATTGCCACCATTGATCTTAAACAGACTTCAGCTGGCACATTACTGATTGCGATACTTGTTGCAGATCCTATGATATCAACTTTACAATTAGACTCCTTGTCATCAGCTTCGGGTCGAATATTCATTGACTTCTTTCATCCCAAAGAAAATGAGAAAATTAGTCTCTCCACAAACTCACAAGCACTATGACCTACATTTTAGTTTCCACCAAGATAGCAAACCCTTAATAAGCATGGCTATTGGCATTAGATCTTGAACAACTTAATGTTGGGTTTGGGTATGTCTTGTATTCTACAGGTCCATATAATTAGAATTTTGCTGTATTTGTAACTAGAATGAGTTTTGGGTCAATTACTTGTATAGGGAATGAATTGTAATTGTATGGGAATTAGGGTTTGGATTTTCCCCATAAATAGTCTCAATGGGATAACCTTGAAAAAGGGAAAGAAAATGGTAGCACGTGTGAGAATGGTGGGGGTTTACAGGAAATAGTCGAATCTCTTTCTCTCTAGTGGACGCAGGCAATCATGCTAAAACATGGTAATTAAGTTCCTTGAGTGTGCTTTGCCTTGTGTTATTCTTCGTGGTTGTGCATCCTTTCCCAACAAGTGATATCAAAGCAAAGGTTGGTAGATTGTCATCGAAGGTAAGAGAAATCCAAGCAGATGAGGATCAGTGCAAGGAGATCGAAGAACTCCTCAAGGTATGAATCAAAGGTACGATTCTCTGGTTTAGAGATTGTGAAATTGTATATTCCCCTTTTTATACAATTGTAGAAGGTGTTGGAGCATCTAGGAATAGGAGGATCTAGGATCATGAAATAAAAAAGAAAAAAAGAAAAAAAGAAAAAAGCATTCTTCTTTGGTTGAAGGATGGTGGTTCCTACAGAGCGGTTTTGGAAGAAAAAAGAAAGAAGGAAAGGTAGTGATTACTCTTTAAAAGAGTACCATAGTTTTGAATATGAGAAAGTGGGAACATGAAGGTGGACCCGGGAAAAAGAATTTGGTGGGGAAGTAAAACAAAAGAAATTTCCTTTTTGTTCTCATCGAATTTTGTTTAGTACAAATTATTTTCCACAAAAAAGAAAATTAATTTAGGTTGATGATGGGTACAAAGGACAAGTCACATGGTGTTGAAGACTTCAATCCATAAAACTTTTCAATGGTTATAATGATTTCACTTTATGGCAACAACTAGCGAAGAATATTTTTATGTGGGAGGGGACTGTTAGGCCTCTAAAAAAAAATCAGGACGGCCAAATATGATGGAGGAGTGGCATGAGTTGAGGGATCTAGCAAATAGTATGATCCAGTTATATCATGTGGATAACGTTCTTCGAGAGATCAGTGGGTTGGCAGAGTTAGAGGAAGTTTGGGTAAAGCTAGAGAGAAGGTACAATTTCAAGTCATTGACAAATCGATTATTTTTTAAGAAACAGTTATATGGTCTTCGGTTGTCAGAGGGAGTGAAGTTTGACAAGCACTTCTATGAGTTCAACAGGATTTTGACAGAGTTGTCGGTTTTGATGAGGACATCAAAGAGGAGAACATGAGATTACCTTGGTTGGCATCACTACCTTAATCATTTGGTCACATTGTGACTAAATTACTCTCTGGTAAGGTTACGTTGATATTTAATGATGTTATTATTGGATTGTTGATATTTAAGTCCAATGGCAATTATACTATCTTTCTTGGATGTAATATTGTGTCCTGGAGCTCCAAAAAGTAGGCCATAGTTGCTCGTTCAAGCATTGAATCTGAATAGAGAGCCATAACCAATGCTGTTGTGAACTTACTTGGCTCCAATCTTTCTTGTAGGAACACTATATATTTCTTCTGGATCCTCCAATTTTGTGGTGTGACAGTGTTAGTGCCACATGCCTTATACCAACCCCAATCTTCCATGCTCAAATCAAGCATGCTGAAATTTATTTTCATTTTGTCGATGATAAAGTTGTTGAAGGGTATATTTATGTTCTTTTCTTGTCTACAAAGGATCAACTCACTAACATCTTCATGAAACTTCTCTCTTATCAACGCTGTAGTAGTTTAATGTCCAACCTTAAGGTCACTTCACTGCCCTTGAGCTTGAGGGGGTGGGGGTGTTAAGGATATTTCTAGAAATTCAGCCCAATCCCTAGCCACCACTACTCCTCAGGCTTATGTGGCAAGGGTTTCCTCTCAAAAGCTTGCAGAGTAAAACCCTAGCTCCCACCAACTCTGAAGTGCATGAAGGTGACAAGGACTCTAGTTACCTTATCCATAGCTCATATGAAAGTGACAAGAACTCTACCATATTCTAAGTAGTGTTTGTAGCTGATCATAATTCTTGTGGAACTTGAGCCAATATTTTAGGTAATCTCAAACTCTTATCCTATAGGAAACCCCTAAACTCTACAAGACTTGTAATACAAAAACTCCATAAGATCACAATTACTAAAGTTCTAGAGACTGAAGAACAAGGACTTTGGTCCTACAAATTCTCTATAAAGAGTATGTAAAACTTTATTTGAATATAGTGGAAAACATATCAAAGTCTCCCGTGGACGTAAATTGTATTACTCAATCGAACCACGTAAACTCTTGGTGTCATCTCTCTCTCCTCTCTCTTCTTCTCAAACTCAACACACTCCACTAACCCTTATTCAAGTCTCTAATACCATATCATAATTATTCCATTATATCTATATCAAACATCTTAGTTCTTATCTTTAGTAGATGGGGGGTCAGCCTCAACAAAGGATAGTATGTCTTTAGCCAATATTAATTTGAACAGCCTGGGCATAGGAGATAGTTGGCGCTATCATTAAGCTTAATTGATGTTATTAGGGATATTTCTGGAAAATCACCAAAACCCTAGCCGCCACTCCATCTCAAGCTTATGCAGCTAGGGTTGCTTCCAAGAGTTCCATCACTGTTAGAATTGCCACATTTGATCAAACACCAGTGACTACATTCAAGGCTTCCAAGAGTTCTACGGCTGTTAGAAGTCTCACAGCTGATCAAACACCAGCTACTACGTTCAAGAATAACTCTACATTGGTACTTACAAAGACTCTAGTCAACCCAAAGAAGAGTTTGATACTGATTGGTACAAAACCCTAGTCAAATTTTTATGTAATCTAAAACACATATCTTCATGTAAACGAAAACACTGTAACTCAAAAGTCCTAGAACCACAACTACAAGAGTCCTAGAACACTGATGAAGGACTCTATTTCTATATAAAGCCATGTATACAACTCATTGTAATCAATGTGAATAATATACTTTTTTCCTTCTGTAATCTCTCTCTCTCTCTCTCTCTCTCTCTCTCTCTCTCTCTCTCTCCACGCTCTCTCTCTCTCTTCCACGCCTCTCTCCTCAACGTCTCTCTCTTCTTCTCTCTTTCTCTCTTCAACTATCATTATTTAACAGATGTGATGTGAATATTGAGTTGTTTAGATGAAAGAGAGGGTGCAGTGGTTTCAGTAGGTGCTTTGGTGATCATAAGTACAATAAGACCTGAATAAGACAAAACAATAGAACCGGAAGGCAATCTCTGTCCCAATCCAAACTACTATTTTTTAGAAATAATAGGGCAGCAATAGTGACAATTCTCAAGAAACAATTATATTTACCAGTACCACCAAAGTGTTGGCCCATCGGCAATGATCAACGCCTTTTAGTGAAGAAGTCAAGGTTTGACTCTCCCTGGTGGTATATTTAAATTATTTAAAAGCCACCCTGAGGATGTTGTCGAGGTGTCCATAAGCTGGCCTTGATGAACCTTAGATACAAAAAACAATTATTTTTACCAGAAGCATTACAGATTTGAAGTCAATTCTGGTAAATAGAGTGACAGTCATAATCGGCAGCTGGTATATCAATTGATAATAATACACAGGAGTACTAATAGCTCTCAAAGCTATATTCGAAGTTCCAATATAGTGGCATAGCAAAAGTCATTCTAGTTAACATAGATGTAGAAAATACTGGGATAGCAGCAACAGCAATGCACATATGCTATCAGCATTAAAACATGTGGGTTGCAGTGACAGTAGTATTCATAGCAGTAGTAATCATGTAGCAGTAAGGGACTAAGGGTATAGCTGATCGTAGGATCTGATGCTAGCTCTACTTCAATGACTCCAAAATTTCTTTCAAGAAAAAATTTCTGATCGTAGTTCATGAACGCAGGAAGGAGTGCCTGCCTCAGCTTGACAAAGGATACATTTGCATGAGGTGAGTTCTGCGTGTATGTTTGATGTTTACATTCTTTCTCTATTTGTCTTAAAAGAAAAATAATACGAGTGAAAGCTAACCTGATTTTTGTTTTACCTTTTCGTTTTGGATCTTTTAGAAAAGCTCCTGGAAAAACTGATGAACCAATGGTTCTGATAGTGATATACCTGGCTAGAGAGTTTCGATTATCTGATGCAGAGGTGAATTTCGTCATCCCTATTATTTTTTCTTGATAAAGTAATTTTTATTTTCTTCTTCCTCGAGGTAATCAGATTTGTTTCAGAAAATAGAGCTTCTGCTCATTGGTGTTTTTCTTTTTTATTTTCTTTTACGGGTTTTGGTTTAAGTTTTCTAGTGGCTTTTGTGTAATTGGAGGACATGCAGATGTGGTAGGGTAAGAAGTAGACCATGGGGATCCATTCTATAGATTTATGAATGAATAGGGCCTATAGAAACGTAGAGTTCTCTCCTTTTCTAGCTAGCAATTTCCTGGTCTTATGTGACAGAGAAATGATAAAGATAACCCTCACTTGGTTGTTCCCCCTGTTATAGGTAGCCATTTTATTGAGAGTCAATGTAAAGATATGCATTTTACTGCTTTACCAGAAACCACCACTAGTAATGTATATTTAGTGGCGATTTAAAAAAAAAAAACACCACTAATTAGAAAAACACACGGGTTCCGAATGGGAGGAAGAGGGGCGGGTGAAAGATCTAGGGGTTTAGTAGCGGTTTTGTAAAACTGTCGGTAATTATTAAGATATTAGTGGTGTTTTTGTTATTAACGCCACTAAATATCAAGATATTAGTGGCGTTTTCAATATTACCACCACTGAATATCAACATAGCAGCGGTTTTATCATAACCACTGCAAATAACCCTAGATTTTGTCATCTCCGTTTACCGCCGGCTTTTCCCTCACTCCTCCCGCCCAACCCCACGCCATTTTTTCACTATTTTAATTTTCGGTTTTCATTTTCAGCTTCTCCTGTCAGTTTGTGTTTCATTTCACATGACAGCTTCAGAACCTCAAAGAGATCGAAAGGACTTTCCGGGTGAGAAATCCACTTGAAATTTTGGATCAGCTTCACCACCCACAAGCTTACGGTGACCATATCGAGGGTCTTCCCTGGACAGACCTGACGACCCGCACTGAATGGAGCTAGCCGGAGATCGGTCCCCTTGATGTCAATGTCGTTCTCCATGAATCTTTCCGGAGAACCAACTGTGTCTCTTTGTCTCGTTGCTTTCTTTACTTGAGAAGCTGGTGAGTTGTTTGTTGTTGAGAAGCTGATTTCGATTAAATGATAGATGTTGATAAAATAGATTAAATAGAGTTTAGACCTGGTTTGTGGATGATAGATTTCTTCGGTTTTCTCTTTGTTCAACATCGATTTTATTTCGTGCAGATATCGAGAGGTAACTGATTGCACTTTTCCAATCTGGAGCAAGTTTTTAGTCTTCTACGAAAAGCCAAAGATCCAGTTGTTTGGTTTGGTACATCGATTTGTTTTCAAGTTTATTTGAATCCAATTTCTTCCATTTGCGATTGAAGAGAAGATATCCGTTCTCAACTTTTGCCGTTGTATATCTCGCATACAAAACTTGGTAATTCATTGTTTTTCCTTTCGCATACAAAACTTGTTAGATTAGTATGTCATCCTTTGCGATTGAAGCAGGTTTTGTGGTTTTTTTCATTGTTAGATTAGTTTGTCATCCTTGAATGTTTACTTTGGTTTGGCTTGTGTGAATCGTGGAGCTAGGTAGTAATGAATGGCATTGTTTGGATTCTCTAATGCTGTTTGCCTGTAGTTTATTAATTGATTGATCATTGGATTGGAAAATCATTTTGTGGTGGGTTTGGCTCCACTTGGATTGTGTTTTTGCTCATAAACATAAACTTGTTTATGGAATGCAGAATCAGATTTGGCAATTCCTCGCTGCTTTTTGTTGTGATTTGTTTTGGTTGAGTTGGGTCATGGATTTATGTCACATGAAAAGAACCCATGATTGATTACTAGTTAGATCTGGTATCTTTATTGGCTGGATTAGTAAATTTTGATCTCTTTAAGTGTTTTTTTTTCCAATGACAATGTTGGGGGCAGAGGTGCTTATTTTGAAAGTAACAATTATGGAATTTTGTAGTGATGACATTTTCAAGGTTTTCAAAATTTGAAAATTGAGCAGCAATTTTCTGGATTTAGTGGATAAGTATTTTACATGAACAATTTACAATTTTCCCCTTCTCCTTGGATGACGAACCAATGTGGAGCCAAGGTTTTCAGTCTCCATTTGTTCTTGTTAGGATCAACATAGAATTGAAAGAAATTGGTCAAAGGACAAGAGTCGGTTTGACTTAATGGAATCAGCTTGACTTGGTTTGGCTCAATACATGCAGAGTCAGGGTCAATCTGAAGCGGCCGTAGTTGGTTGTGAGTTTAATCAACTACTTACACTTCAATTTTCAGATCCATATGTGGAGCTACTATTGGTAATCCATTAAATAAAACTAGTGTTATTTAATGAGGTGATAAATATCTATTTTTGCATGCATGGGGGCATGTACAATGTGCGTGTGTGAAAGAGATACTTATATAGGCTGGTACTGTTCTGTTCTTTAGAAATTCCTGTGAATTGAAACTGCTGCACATTTTTGAGTTTTGTCCATGGCAAATGCAAAATGGTTCAGCCAGTCAGTGGCTTTGGGTAGTGTTGCAAAAAATATATTATTAATATCGCCCTCAGTAAAGAGAGAGAAAAAAATGATTATTGCAACTACTTCTAACAGATTGTTTCATTATTCTGCATTTTATGTGAATTGAAGCAACTTTACGGTTTTTAGATTTGTCAATGCCAAATGCAAATGTCTCTGCCTGGGAGATTGAGGATAGCATTGCAAAAGCCTATCCATAAGATGTATCCCAGTGTACTAATGTTCTACTATTGCAGGGGCTGGGAGTAGCAAATGTACACAGCCTTACCCCCTGCTTTGCATGAGGGCTGTTTGTAATTTTAATCCTTAAATGCATATGAATTCTATATTTTCATCACGTACAGATATCAGGTCATGATTGCCTCCCGATTTCATTCTGATTGTAAGAACTAAATAAATCTCTTCCTGATCAGTGGTAGTGGTAATCATCACCGGGTCATAGCTGTAGGTAGCACGCTTAGATGTGATTTCACCACATGTATTTTCTATTGTTTTCCTTGAAAAGAATATGAACCGTAGTGCATAAAGTGCATGATTCCTGCAGCTTCTTCAATTTCCAGCAAGGTTTCTTCAACTCCAGCAGCTCCCTGCCATTCCCAAGAAAGTACAACCTACCCCATCTGTTTCTTCATCTTTTCAGCAGCAGCAATTCCCCTTCCCTCTAAATTTCTAGACCCCCAACTGTTAGAACAAATACCAAGAAGCCACGAACAGAAACAAAAACAAAATGAAAAGGACACAGAAAGTTAATGTGGTTGACACACCAATGCCGTGTACTACATTTACAGGCGAAGAACTTTCCACCATGTTGAAGAAGAAAATAATGGAGATCACCCAACCAATCGTCGATACAGTGTCACAAAACTCTCCTCCAAAACCCTGAGGCTAAAAATCCCAAATATCATGATGGCTTCATAGGAGAATGTAGGTACATATTTATACATGTTAATCGGGTAACAGGTTGACCCATTGGGTCTCATTCTCCACTTCCATCACAGATCTCCCGAATTATGTTAGTCAGCTATAAAATCTTACTCCTATCTTATCTATGTTGGAAGACATGTTGTGTTCTAGCCTATTCTAGTATTCATTAGTCCCTTATTAGTAAGATGTAGAGTTGTAGCACTTTGAGATAATGTTGGAGAGGTGAAATTTGATTTTTTGGCGCCATCCTTTGTTTTTATTATATTGAAGTTCATAGTGTTGTGACTAAAGTATCCATCTTTGGTTTATACCGGTCTAACCAATCTTAGCTGGGTTCGATTAAGAGAATAAAGGAGGGATGATCAACGACGTCCAAAGAGGAGCAATTGTGAAACCCGGCCCTAACCTTAATCCAGATACTCTTTGATTGTAGGTCCGAAGACCCGAAGTAGAAGTGAAAGTCAACTATGGGCCATATTGGTGGAAGATATAGTGTTCGACTCCAAACCTATGGAGATTGAAGATGATGCCCCATACTTGAAGACAGTGTTAGATATAGAGAAGAAACGGCACCTTGATGAATAGAAGATTAGTTGATGACCTTAGAGCTTGGTGGGATATGATTTAAAGCCATTTTTCCATGCTAGGTATGTTATAGAATATTTGTTTAAAGTTTCGTTTGATTCCGAGTAGTGGAAGACTCTCAAATCCCTATTTTTGGCCTTGCTGTCAGCCTTGGTTGAGTGCTTGGGTCGACTGGCCAATGCTACCTAGCCAATCGACCCAGAGTTGTTGAACTCGAACATAATCTTCTGTTTTGAGAATCTTGCTATATATACCCCATGACTTCGTGATTTTAGTATCCCTAGCCTCCATAACACTTAGAGAACGAAGGGAAAACATCTCCAAGCCTCCAAGAGTGAAGAAGAAGACCTAATCTTGCGATCTTGCAAACTCTCTCTCTTGTTCTTCAATTAAAGGCTAGTAATCTATCTTTTATGTTAATGATTTATTCTTTCCATGATCACTCTCATGTCTGAACTGAGATTATGATGAAGATGCTGCAACCTTGTAGTCATATCTTTACAATCTCTTGTACTATGATCATCTCATTCATTCTTAACATGATTCTTATGATTTCTTCTTAAACTATGATAATATTTCCTATTTTGATTCATTCTAGCATTATAGATGCTTCTCTATGATTATTCATACCTCTGATCTACTGTGTTCTTGTACTAGAATGAGATCTAATCATCTCTAGTTCATCTATTTCATTCATAGCATGTTTCCAATGAAAACTATGTTTTTTACCAAAATAGAAACTATGGTTCTAAATTAGTAAGTAATGTTTTAATGGTGGTTTGATGTCTAAATTATGCTTTTTAGTCTTAGACTACTGTGTTAGACAATCCCTCCAAGTTTCTTCGCATTCCGGTTTGTGTATCATAGGTTTTGGATCAAGATTCTATTTTTATTTTCGGATTTGCTCATGGGCAAGCTGCCTGGGTCGACTGGCCAATGCTACCCAGCCAATCAACCAGCAACAGCAGAATCTGTTTTCTTCGTCCGATTTGATTCAAATCATGCTTATTCTTTTAGGACTACTTCCTAATGATTGTGTGATGCTATTCTAGGGTTTATTTGCTAACTTTGGATTCATCCTCTTGTCCGTCCGGAATATTCTCGGATCTATTTAAGGTAAGGAAAGTTGTTACCATATTAACATAGATTTGCATAGATTTAGTTTCTAATTTGGGAACTAATTAGATTTGCTACTGTTTTGTTAGTTTCTATTATGATATGAATGCTGTGAGTACATTAGAATCTTATTTCCTTAATTACTTTATGTACTTGATTATGTATGAATACTTTCTCATGTATGTTTCCTTATTTATTTAATCTTGACTTATTATACTCTTTCACATGATGAGATATTTGTCGTGGATGATATGACTGAATTATGATTGTGATTGCTTAGGTATGATTTGGGATTGGGGAATGTCCTTTTGACATTTCTGTCCTTGGACCTCATTGGGAGTAGTATGGGATATTTCCAATGTTGCCCTTTGACGCTTTCCCGGATTATTGGTTTTCATACCTAGGACTTGTCTAGCAGTGTTTGGCTAGGTTATACCCTTGTTATATCAGACCCGAATCGGAAGGGTATTGAGACCGAACGACCCGTGGTAGCAATGGGGATTCATGGGTGCTCAAGACCGGTGAGTTATATCCGTGAGGGGACATGAATCACATTGTGGGGACCATTTTTTGGTAGAGTTGCATATGGATAGACTTGGGCTCATGGGCGTTCAAGACCGGTAACCAACCCGTGAGAAGACATGAGAGCTTCCCGTTTACTATATGTGGATGACCTATAGGGTTGATGAGTCCGTATTTGAGAGAGTTGGATACGCTGACTCTAGTGTGAAGGATACCGGAAAGGATCGCCAGGGGCGAGGAATGGACGTATCTAGATCTGAGTGGATGTAACTAAGTAGAAGACTTGCATTGGGCTAGGCTTTACCCTGACATGCGCCAATACTTAGACCAAACGGTGCTGTGAGAGAGAGGTGACTTAACCCCTAACCATGGATTGTCCAAGATGGATGAAGGACCCACTACCAACCGGCGTTGTGTGATGAGACCTACCCAAAGAAGTATGGTGCTATGACTTAAAGCATGTCTGCCTATAGAGACCAGCATACATAGAGTTAGACTCATACATGCATTGTTGTCTCATATCATATCACTTATTGCTTTGTTTGTGATACTATGTTATTTATGCTATTATGGAATAACTTGCCTTGCTGAGTTTCTTTTGAAAATCACTCCTTTTTGTACAATATCTTTTGTTAGACTATTCTACAGGTTTTGATGGCTATGAAGCGCAATATGAGGAAGCGCAAGATGAAGAAGCGTACCATACGCAAAGTGTTGGCGATTACGAAGATTACTGTGAGGATCCCTCGAGTGGTCTCTCTTATTACCAGGATTAGCCCTACTGTGGAGTGGGAGCGTCTGAGCATCATCGATGAAGTATACGTTTATGAGGACATCCTTTATAAAGTAGAAAAGACTTTAGTTTAGTTAGATTATATCTTTCTTTCCTGTCTTTAGAATCAGTTGTAATCCCATTTGATTTTCGAACTATATTCCGCTGTACTCGTGGAGTGAGATTCCGCCTCACTCTACTTTTGATTTATATATCTATTGGTATCTTTTCCACACTTTGATGATTATCTCGTTACTTATCTATGATTCATTTGAATAATATTGTTAACTTTGATTTAGTCTTGTTCTTGATTATATTGTTTTGAATGTGGGAGGATGATATCACTAACTACTGGATCTTGTGGATTGTGGATCACACACTCGGGTATGCCAGATAGGGTACCGGCTGGGTGGATGTGACAGCAATGATCCAACGGTCATGATTGAAAAAGTGTTATAAGCGGGAAAGTTTATATAAAGGGAAAAGGAAGACTCGAGGAAGGTAAGTCTCTAAAATCAACCAAACTCTAAACTCACTCTGCTTGAACTCCATTAGAACACTTTAGAAGCTCCAGTGAGCTCTGAAGCATCATCTTTGCAATACTGACTAGATCGTCGGAGATGAGATGCCGATCAAGACGATCGGCTCCGTTTCTTACTAGTGTTCTATCTCTTTCAGGAGTGAAAGGTTGATTGATCGAAGAGCGAACCAGATCGAGTAAGATCTGAGGAGTTCGGTGCGAAAGCAACGGTTCAAGGCGATCGACAGAATTAACACCAACATTTTGGCGCCGTCTGTGTGAAGAACAGTAACTGGAACAAGTTCAGAACAGAGGCTATGGCTCAATCACCTGAGCGAGAGGAAGAATTACCAATTGAAATGGCAGAGACAAGTCAAAGAGAATCGAGGAGAGAAAATCCAAAAAGGAGAACGAGAGAAGTGGTTCTAGTACCACAAATTCCAATGATGCAGACTCGGCAGAGGTAGAGAATGGTAGAAGATCATTCACCTCGTCCTACTGATCAGTTCGAAAGACAAGAGAAACAATTGGCGGATACATTGGCGGCATCTCGTCCGGAACTAGATCCAAATCAGATTATTGAACGATTTGAGAGCATGCAGCATCAAATCCTGGAGACACAAAATCTGATGAGGACATTCATCAAGCAGATTGGAATTCATCCGGAGGGAAGAGTCTCGGCTTCACCAGCTAGAAGATCACGAACTTTTTCTCGAGCTGAGGCAATTTCTGTCCCTAGTCAGATTCAAAGGTCAGGAGAGGGCCAAAGGAGATCAATTCTGAAGGAAGGATCAGGAGAGAGTGCAGATCCAAACTATATTCCACTGGAGACTAAAGATCGAGGATTATCCAAAGATGATCAATTGAGTCACATTTGGAGCAAAAAGAGTAGAAGTGTTGGAGATCGGAGAGATAAGAGAGAAATAGGAAGGTCAGAAGGTAGCAGATCTGAAGTTCACGGATCGGAAATCAGTAAAAGATTTCGTATCCTAGATGATCAAATTCAGCGATTGGCGAAAAAAGATTATGGAGAAAAAGTGGAGGAAGTGATGAATCAAAATCCATTCGCTAAGGAGATTATGTATGCACCATTGCCGCGCAATTTTAAACTCCCGGTATTCAAGATGTATGATGGAAGCACAGATCCAATGGAGCATCTAGCTCAGTTCAATTCTGTGATGATGTTGACAGGTAATTCTGACGTTTTAAAATATCAATCCTTTCCATCTTCTTTGAAAGGTTCTGCAACAACTTGGTTCTTCAGTTTACTACCAGATTCTATTAAGGATTTCAAAGATTTGACGAAAATATTCTTGTCGAGGTTCCAAAGTAGTATGAAGAGTAGCAAAACTGTTGATAATTTGGCTGCAATTCGTAAAAAATCAGGAGAATCAGTTCAAAGTTACATGAAGAGATTCAATCAAGAATCAATTCAGATTAAAAATTTGAATGACGTAGTAGCATATGATGCTATGTTCAGAGGTTTGACGGATGATCATCTATTGGAATTCCTGATCATGAATAAGCCGGCAAATATTGTAGAGCTGACAACTCGTTGTAATCAATATGCTAATATGAAAGACATCCTTCAAGAGAGAAAAGAAACTGATGGCGGTGGAAGCAAAAGGAAGGAGGACAGAGTCATGAGATCTGATCAGAGGGATCAGAGAGATCGGAGGAATAGCAGGAATTTTTTGAGAAATGGTCCTGATCGTCATTCCAGGAAAATTAAACTCCTCTCAATACTAGAAGGTCAGAAATTCTGATGCGAATTCAACATCAGGGAATTATGAAGTGGCCATTACCAATGATAGCAAAGGCAGATGAGAGGAATCCGAATAGATTTTGAAGATATCACAGGGATAATGGTCATGATACTGATGATTGCAGAATTTTGAAAAATGAAATTGAACGATTAATCAGTCAGGGAAGACTGGATCACTTTGTTCAAAGGAGAAATGGAGGTAACCGGAGAAATGTTCCTGATCAGCCTAGAAGATGGAATAACCAGCCCCCAGCAAGGGAAGATCAAGCAAATTCTCCAGACGAAAATGCTAAGCACTAGGAAAACTAGCAAGTTCAACAGAAGGAGTCTCCTGTCATGACCATCTTGAGAAGTTTAGATTTGAATTCAATTTCAAAGTCTAAGGCACATGCCAGGTATGTAAGTGCTGTTGAATCTCATGTTATTCCTAGAAGAATCAAAATGATGAAGGAGATAGTCTTCACAGAGGAGGAGATGGAAGGAATTCAGGAACCACATGATGATGCCATTGTGGTAGTCATTGAGGTGGCAAACAAGGATATTCATAGGGATCTAGTTGATACGGGGTCTTCTATAGACATAATGTCTTATGAAGCTTTTTAGCAATTGAAATTAGATACAGTCAAGATAAAGCCTTGCGGCACAAGACTATTCAAATTTTCTGGAGAATCTACCACGGTAGAAGGAACTATGGAGTTAACAATAACACTGGGAACACATCCACAAACGGTAACTACGGTTACTAAATTTTTGTTGATAAAGAGTTTGTCAGCATACAATATAATTTTGGGAAGACCAACGTTGAACACTATTGGAGCTGTAGTTTCGACAAGACATTTAAAGGTCAAATTCCCAACTCAAGGAGGCATTGGAGAGTGCAAGTCTGATTAGAGATCTTCAAGGCAAAGCTATACAACTTTTTTAAAGGATTCAAAGGCACAAGGTAAAGCTCTTGTTCTCACTGTGGAGGTCATGGACAATAGGGATGAAGAAAAAATTCAAAGAGTTGAACTAGTGGAAAAGCTAGAGAAAATTTGTTTTGGTCTTGAAAATCCAAATAAAGGAACCGTGATTGGGGCTGATCAGAGCAATCAGGACAAGGACCGATTAAAAGAATTTCTTCAGCAAAATGCAGATGTTTTTGCTTGGTCAGCACATGATATGCCAGGTTTAAGCAGAGAGGTGGCAGAACATTGTCTCTGGATAGATTCTTCTATCAAACCAGTAAAACAATGGCGGAGGAATTTCTCATCAGAAAAGCATGATGCAATTAAGATTGAGGTGCAAAAGCTTAGGGAATCTCAGTTTATCGAGCAAATTGAATGTCCTAAATGGCTGGCGAATGTGGTAATGGTGAAGAAACATAATGGCAAGGGGAGAATGTGTGTAGACTATACTGATTTGAACAAGGCATGTCCTAAGGATTGCTATCCTCTGCCGCTGATTGATCAGTTAATTGATGCCACATCAGGTCAGCAGATGTCACATCCTCCCAGCCGGTACCCTAACTGGCATACCCGAGAGTGTGATCCACAGCCCCGAAGATCAAGTATCGAGGAAATCATCCTCCCACATATACAATAACATAATCATAAACAGGAAATAATCAAGGTTTAATATTATGAACAAAGGTTCAAAACAATAATGGATACTCAGTATAATCAGAGTGCGGAAAAGATACCAGATATCCAATGATATCAAAAAGAGTAAAGTGAGGTGGGAACTCACTTCACCAATATAGCGGAACGTAGTGTGAAAGTCAAAAGGAATTACAACTGAAACAAATGTACTAAGAAATAAACGAAGATCAAGCGTCTTCTAGTTTATAGATCATGTCTTCATAATTATGGACTTCGTCAATCCAATGAATTCGTTCTAACTCTATGCTGTTTTCAAAAGTAGTACGTAGCTTGATCCGCCGGGGGATCATCAGAGTAATCTTGATCGTCGCCAGCACCTTGCGTGTAATACGCTTCATCGGCTTGCGCTTCACTGTCATCTTGCTCGTCATAATAATCAGACCAGTAGGATAATCTAAACAAAGAATATACAAAAAGGAATGAGTTTCGAAGAAACTCAGAAAGGTAGTTAATCCATAACATCATAGATAACATGTGGCAAAACATAGCATGATGCAATGCAGTATGAAACAGATAAAGTATGAATGCATCTAACTCTACGTATGCTGGTCTCTATGGTAGACATGCTTTAAGTCATAGCACCATACTTCTTTGGGTAGGTCACGCATACGGCTCCTGTTGGTAGTGGGTCCGGGCATCCCTCTCGGACAAACCATGGTAGGGGGTTAAGTCAACACACTCTCTCACAACCATTTGGCATAAGTACCGGCGCATGTCAAGGAAAAGCCTAGCCCAATGCAAGTCATCTAGTCAGTTACATCAAGTCAGTTCCAGATACTTCCATTCCTCCCCTCTCGGGATCCTTTCCGGTATCCTTCACACTAGAGTCACGGATATTACTTACCGGACTCATCAACCCTATTGGTTATCCACATATGGTAAACGGGAAGCTCTCATGTCCTCTCACGGATATAACTCACCGGTCTCGAGCGCCCATGAGCCCAAGTCTAGCCATATGCAACCCTCCAATAAATGGCCCCCACAATGTGATTCCCGTCCTCTCATGGATATAACTCACCGGTCTTGAGCGCTCGTGAATCCCCATTGCTGCCACGGGTCGTTCAGTCTCAATACCCTTCCGAATCGGGTCTGATATAACAGGGGTATATCCTAGCCAAACACTGCTAGACATCCCTAGGTATGACAACCATTGATTCGGGAAAGCGTCAATGGGCAACCCCGGAAACATCCCATACTATTTCCGATAATGTCCAAGGACAGAAGTGTCAAAAGGACACCTCCCAATCCCAAACCAAACTTAATCAAACACATTCTCAGATCAGTCATGACATACACAACAAGTAGTTCATCATATAAAAGAGAATGTAAAAGCAAAATCAGATTAAGCAGTAATAAGTAATTCATATAACATGAATAATGAAAAAGATGATATAAACAAGTGCTACTGTTCCCACAGTAGGAGATCATAATTAAAATACAATAACAGTCGGTAATCTCATAGTTTCATAAAGTAGAAACCAGGGAACAAGCAATCTATGTAGTTAAGGAATTAACTGTCCTTATCTTCTAACTTGGATAGGATCTTAAAGAATCCAGTATGATCTTGACTAAACCTGAGAAGACAGTCCTAAACAAGTGCACACAACATGTTAGGAAAGATGCATAAAGGAAAAGATCATAAATCAATCAAAACAGACCAAGAATGAGGTTGCTGTACTCATTGGTCGATTGATTGGTCTATCGGACCAGATCGACCAATGAGTCGACCAATGCGAGACAGATGGCTTGCAAGAATCCGAATTTTGAGAATCAAGAACCGAATTCGATGGTTCAAAAGGGTACAAATCAGAGGGGAATTATCATGGTAGTATTCTAGGGTATAGAGGATATCAAATCAAGTTCCCAAATTATAACCTAGGAACACAAAGGTTAACCTACTAGGTTAAACATAGATTATGAGAGAAAAATATTATAATCAAAGATTCAAGAATTAGGATATGAGGATTACAGATATAGTAAAGAAAACACATTGATTGGGTTACCATGATTAAACTAGAGGTTCTTGATCTTACCCAAGAAATTAGGGTTTTACCCTTTTTGGTTCCCTCGGAAATTAATTGAGAGCTCTGGATGAAGGGAGATAAATTGTTAGCCAAAAATAACAAGAAGGGTCATTCAATGATGAAGTTTAGGTTAACTCAATATTACCCAAGAATATTTTCCTTCACAAGGGAGGTTACCAAAAGCTCTCCAGACGATCTCACAAGTTAGGGTTTCAAAGATTAGGGTTAGGGTTTCAAAGATTCCACTGGCTGAGGTTAAGATCATGATGATGATCATGGATCTTAAAGAACATGATGAGATCATGGAATAGATGGTTGCAAAGGTGCATCATCTTCTTCCTGATCTCAACGAAGAACAGAATTAAAGAAAGAAAATCAGAGATAGAAGAAAGAGTGAGTGAAATCATACCTTTGCTGTAGGAGGATGAAGAATTCTTCAAGTCTTTGCGAGAGATCACCAAAGAATGCAAGGGAATGGGTTAGATTAGAGTTCTAACTCGTTCCAGAGGCTTAGGAGGCAAAGGAGGCGGAGTATTCCCGAGATTAGACTTAAATAGAAGAGACAAGATTCAAATTTCAAAAACAGAATCAATTGGTCAATTGATTGGTCGATTGGTCCAATCGACCAATGAGTCGACCAATCAAGACAGCAACTTCAAAACAGGGAATTGCTCAGATCAAGTCCAAACATCAAGGGGTTTTGCACACCTCTAGAGTGACATACCTAGGAGTTAGAAATGCCTTTGAATCAATACAGAGACCACTCCAAGACCATCAACTAATCCAATCTTCATCCGGGTGCAGTTTCCACCATTGGGACACTGACATCAACACTCATGGATTCCAATCCAGCCATCAAATCTTCAACAGAAATGGCCCAAAGATGACTTCTTGCCTTACTTCGGGTCACTGGACCTACAAATAACAAAGTTTCCGGATTAGGGTCAGGGTTGGGTTTCACAGCAGATGTTGAGTTTTATGGATGCTTATTCTGGTTATAATCAAATTCTTATGAAAAAGGAGGATCAACCCCACACGGCATTCATGACGAATCGGGAAAGCTATTGTTACAAGGTTATGCCTTTCGGGTTAAGAAATGTTGGTGCAACATATCAAAGGGCAATGAATAAGCTATTTGCTGATCAGATTGGAAGAAATATGGAGGTTTATGTAGATGATCTTCTCGTAAAAAGTCAATTAAGATCTGATCATCTTGCTGATCTAGGGGTATGCTTTGATGTACTGAGGAGAAATGGAATGAGACTCAATCCTGAAAAGTGTGCGTTCGGGGTTTCATCTGGTAAATTTCTTGGTTATATGGTTACACAGAGGGGTATTGAGGCGAATCTAGAAAAAATCAGGGCTATCTTGAATATGATGGCGCCCGGTAGTATGAAGGAGATCCAAAGTCTAACAGGAAGAATAGCGGCATTAAGCAGGTTCATATCGAGATTAGGAGATAAATGTGCACCATTCTTCAAGGCGTTGAAAAATCTAAATGCACTCAATGAATTCAATTGGACAGAGGATTGTCAAAAGTCATTTGAAGAATTAAAAAGGAGACTGACTAGTCCACCAGTTCTATCTCCACCAAAGCCAGGAGAGATCTTGCAGATATATTTATCTTCTTCGAAGGCAGCAGTAAAGCGCAGTGTTAATCCGGGAAGAAGGTACTATCCAAAATCCTATCTACTTTGTAAGCCATATATTGTTAGATGCAGAATCTACATATCTGGAATTTGAAAAATAGGCTTTAGCTTTGATAATGGCAGCTAGGAAGCTTAGACCTTATTTTCAGGCTCATCCAATTATTGTTCTTACTAACTGGCCTTTAAAGAAAATATTGCATAAACCTGATCTGGCGGGGAGAATGGTATCATGGGCAGTAGAATTAACAGAACATGATATAGATAATAAACCCAGAACTGCGATAAAAGCACAGGTGTTGGCTGATTTTATTGTTGAAAGTATTTTTCTACCGGAGGAGGAAAAAGATTCCAGTGAAATGTCTTCTAG
Organism: Hakea prostrata; assembly: GCF_041222555.1. Taxonomy (NCBI): domain Eukaryota; kingdom Viridiplantae; phylum Streptophyta; class Magnoliopsida; order Proteales; family Proteaceae; genus Hakea; species Hakea prostrata. Next base: position 43,169,804 of record NC_142607.1, on the reverse strand, counting down.
TTGGACTCTGCATGTTGATGGGTCAAGTCATTCTCAGGGATCAGGAGCAGGGGTGATTTTACAAAGTCCGTTCGGATTTGTAATTCAGAATGCACTTCGATTTAATTTTCATGCTTCAAACAATGAAGCGGAATATGAAGCTCTTATTGCAAGTTTGCGATTGGCCAAATCTCTCTGTGTACAGAACATTGAAGTAAAAAGTGATTCCGAGTTGGTGGTCAGCCAAGTTACAGGAGCGTATGATGCGAAGGATGATCGGATGGTCAATTATCTTAAGAAGGTATGGGAGTGTAAAGAATGGTTTTCACAATTCTCAATTATGAGAATATCCCAAAATCAAAACAGTGAGGCTGATTCTCTGGCGAAATTAGCATCTGCAAAATCTACTTTTATACCACAGGCTGTATATTTTGAGGAGCTGGATATTCTAGCATATTCAAAGCCAGAGATAATGGAAATCGATGTAGAAGTATCTTGGATGAATCCTATTATACAGTATCTTAAAGATGGCGTTCTTCCTGAGAATAGAGAAAAGGTCAGAACTGTGAAAAGAAGAGTTGCTAGATTTATCCTAAATAATGAACTATTATATAAAAGAACAGTTTCTGGGCCACTTTTGAAATGTTTGGGACCATCTGATGCACGATATGCTTTGTCAGAGGTCCATGAAGGAATCTGTGGAAGTCACTTAGGTGGGAAGGCTTTGGCTTATAAGATTCTAAGACAAGGATTTTATTGGCCCCGTATGCAATCTGAAGCAATTGAGTATGTTAGGAGATGTCATCAATGTTAGATTCATGCACCAATTCAGAGCCAGCCAGCAGAACAACTAACATCAATTCTTAATCCCCTTCCATTTGCTATGTGGGGTATGGATTTGTTAGGGCCATTTCCTGTTACAAGCAGAAGCCTTGGCCACGACTACCACAGATCAAATCGAGAAGTTCTTTAGAAATCATGTCATATTCAGATATGGCCTTCCAAAGATTCTACTGACTGATCACGGACCACAATTTGACAATGAAAGATTCAAGGAATTTGGTGCAGATTATCAAATTGAATGCAAGCACTCATCTGTGGCATATCCTCAATGCAACGGTCAAATTGAGGTAACCAACAGAACACTTCTGCAAGGAATAAAAAGGAGACTGGATGAGGCACATAGCTTGTGGATCGATGAACTACCTCATGTACTATGGGCGTACAGGACTACAGTCAGGACACCAATAGGAGAAACACCTTTCAAACTAGCATATGGGTCTGAGGCATTGGCTCCAGTGGAGGTTATGGTGGGATCAAACAGATATGAAGGATTTGATCCAGTAACTAATGAAGAAGGGTTGAGGGCAAATCTTGAATTCTTAGATGAAGTCAAAGAAAAAGCATTATACCGCAATATAGAATATTAGAGGAGAACAGTGGTGTACTACAATGCTCGAGTCAGACCTAAATCTTTTAGAGTGGGAGATTTGGTTTTGAGAAAGAAGTTAGCATCAGATCCAAGAAATTGTGGAAAGCTTTCTGCAAACTAGGAAGGACCATATGTGGTAACAAAAACTATGAGCATAAACACATATTGGCTGAAAGATGCTCATGGGAGATGTTTGAAACGACCGTGGAATGTAATTCACCTCAAGAAATATTATCAATAGAAAGGAGGCAGGATTTCTGGTATTCTTGAAGAAATCATCTTATTAATCTCTGATCATCAAAAGTTTCTTCTTCATTTTATCCAAAAGATATTTTTGCGAACCAGTTATCTGATCATGCCTTTCAACGCTGATCCAGGGTCATTCCTTCCGAGGATGATCCCGACTTTCCGAAGTTAGGCTCAAGTGGCCAGCCTTTTGAGGTTTGATTATGCCTTTCAACGCTGATCTAGGGTCGATCCTGACTTTCCGAAGTCAAGCTCAAGTGGCCAGCCTTTCGAGGTCTGATCATGCCTTTCAACGCTGATCCAAGGTCATTCCTTTCGAGGGTGATCCCGACTTTCCGAGTCCAGGCTCAAGTAGCCAGCCATCCGAGGCTTGATTATGCTAGCTGATCCGGATCATTCCTTCCGAGGGTGGTCCCGACTTTTCGTAAGTTAGGCTCAAGTAGCCAGCCTTCCGAGGCCTGGTCATGCTTTCCGAAGCTGATCACGGATCATTCCTTCCGAGGGTGGTCCCGACTTTTCGTAAGTCAGGCTCATGTAGCCAACCTTCTGAGGCCTGGTCATGCTTTCTGAAGCTAATCACGGATCATTCCTTCTGAGGGTGGTCCCAACTTTTTGTAAGTCAAGCTTAGGTAGCCAAATCATGCTAAGCTAATCATGGATCATTCCTTCCAAGGATGATCCCGACTTTCCAAAGTCAGGCTCCAGTAGCCATCACTCTAAGGCAGCCTTTTGATCGAGAGTAACAAAGTTAATCAATAAAACAACTCAAGGAGCAGATTATATGGAGGATTATTTATCGAAAGCTCAAATATTTTTTGCAGATCATTAACTGAGAATATCTGATCAACTGTTAAGGTTTTCATCAACTATTTTCTCTTCAGAAATATCTCATCAGATGATCAGAAGCTAATGAAGAATACAAGTTTGATCAGAAGTATATATCTAATAAAGTATGCGATGGTCAGAAGATGATAGCCAATATTATAAAAGATACTATTCTGTCAAAGCCAAAAGGAGCAAAAGGAAGGAAGAAAATTTCATTAATATAAAAATAGACAAATTCAAAAGCCTCACATGCTGAAGAGGTAAACAAAAGGAAGGAAAAAGGTAAGTTCATAAACAAAGGGAATGTATTCTTCAAACTTGTGATTTTGCAGACGGATCAACATCTGCAACATCATCAGATGGATCAACATCAGCAGCATCATTGGTAGCAGTTTCTTTATCATCTTGAAGAGGTGAGTCATCATCATCAATTCATCATTATCATCTAAATCGCTGGCAGAATGATTTTGGCCAGGGCTGGAAGACTCACTATTATCATTATCAGAATCATCTTCTGATGAACTATCAGAGTTGGGATATTTCAAATTCCTGAGATCAAAAAAGGTTCTGGATGGGAGAAATTCTGGAGGTAACAATCTGAAATCTATATTAGGGTGAATCTTGAGGATTTCTGAGAAGATTTGATCAGAGCAGTCTTTCACCATGCTTTTGCAAAATTCGAGGAAAGCTGGATTATCTCCAACTTCCTTCATAGAAGAGGTGACTGAACTTAGGACAATTTGATTTTCACTCTGTATTCTTTTCTTCTCTGCTTCAAATTGTCTTCTCTCTACTTCCAAATCTTCATGTAGTAAAGCTTTGAATTTTAAAGTCTCATCCAAAAGAGTATGAAGACTTTCCTTTTCCTTAGAAACCAAGCCTAGGGAAACCTCAAGATTATCTTTCTCTGCTGTCACCTCGCAGAGTCTTAATCCCAAACCATCATTTTTATCCTCTAAAGCAGATTTTTCCTATAAAATTGAACTGAAAGCTTTGACATGATATTCTTGGGTCAATTCCAAAGTTGCATTCAGCTTTTCAATCTCATTGAACCTTTCCTAGTTCATCTTCTCTCCAAACTTTGGACCGACCAAAGCTCGTTGCTTCCAAAACCTCTCTCCGGGTGGCAATCTTGGCCCTTTCAAGGGCAGTCTACCATCTCGAGCTGAAGAGCTCGTCCAATATTGAACAACATCTCCTAACATGGACTCTTCCGCAACCGCCTGATCAGCGGTTCATCGGGGCAATCATCAGATCCTTGACCAAATCTTTCTCAATCGTTCGCATCTTCTCCGAAGGTTCATTTCTGGTTCTGCCTCTTGCCGCTCATTCCTTTTGATCAGATTATCATTGTCACATCCACCCAGCCGGTACCATATCTGGCATACCTAGGATGTGATCCACAGCCCCGAAGATCCATAGTTAAGAGACCACATCAGCCACATCAACAATAACACAATCATGAACAATCAATATTAAGCTACAATCAATAAAATAGAATTCAGGAATAAGGTATCCAGGATAATCAGAGTGCGAAAATAAATATCAAATCAGATAAATTAAGAAGGCAGTGGGTGGAATCCACTCCTTCACCAAGTGGAAGTGAGGTCAAAATTTAGTAAAGTACAAGTCTCAAGTTATGAAGATAAGTTAAAGTTATTACAATTCTTCTAAGTTTAATTGTCACAAAAAGAAGGGTTAACTACTCATAAGTCTCCTCCACAATGGATATGTCCTCTTCAAAGGTGAGGACCATGTAGATCCAACATGACTGCTCCCATACAATGCCAGGGCTAACCCTGGTACGCCGGGTGATCTTCTTCGGTATGGTCACCGAAGTCTTCAATGTAGCTAGTCTGCGGATAGTAGTATGAGGTATCTGGGTCCGCCTCAGGGAGGGTGCCATCAGAGTAATCACCTGTAGAATAGCCTAACAAAATATTGCAACAGAAAAGGAATGAGTTCAAAAGAACTCAGCAAGAAAGTTATTCCACCACACATAAACCACAAGATAATCATAACATGATGCAGATGATATGAGGCATATAATGCAATATGATTTTATTCTAAGTATGCTGGTCATCTATGGTAGACATGCTTTAAGTCATAGCACCATACTTCTTTAGGTAGTCTCAGTCACTCATCATCGGGGGAAATTGGGTCCTGCATCCCTCTCGGACAAATCCATGGTTGGGGGTTTCGGTCACCACTCTCTCACATTACCGTTTGGTCTAAGTATTGGCGCATGTCAAGGTATAGCCTAGCCCAATGCAAGTCATCTACTTAATCATATCATGTCAGTTCCAGATACGTCCATTCCTCCCCTCTCGGGATCCTTTCCGGTATCCTTCACACTAGAGTCACGGATATTACTCACCGGACTCATCAACCCTATTGGTCATCCACAAATGGTAAATGGGAAGCTCTCACGTCCCTCTCACGGATCATTTCACCGGTCTTGAGTGCCCGTGAGCCCAAGTCTAGCCATTTGCAACCCAACCAATAAATGGCCCCTTTCGGGTAACCGTAATGCAATTTATGTCCTCTCACGGAGTGGATACCGGTCTTGAGCGCCCACAAATCCACACTACTACCACGGGTTGTTCGGTCTCAATGCCCTTCCGAATCGGGTCTGATATGATAGGGACATCCTAGCCGTACATCTAGACAAGTCCTATGTATGTCATTCAATAACCCGGGAAGCGTCGATGGACACCTTCGGAGAACATCCCATACTATTCCCTCCGATATCCAAGGACAGAAGCACCAGTAGGGTACCCCTCAATCCCAAGTTATACTTAAGCAATCACATGCCCAAGTTCATCATATCAGTTCACAAGATACAACATCATAATAAACATTCAATTCATGACATTGACATAAGTCATCATATATTGAAATTGATAAACATGATAAGACATTGAAATAACATAATGTAAACACAAAGCTACTGTTGAAAGACATATGTAGCAAGTCTAACATGATAAGAATATGAACTAGAAACTATATTTACTAAGTTAGGGATACCAAGTCAAAATTCCATATCTTAGGTAATTATATCGATAACTATCCTTACCTTGAATCGGAGAAGAGAATGGTCCAAGATCACAAGCAAGTGGCCCAAATAGCCTTAAAGTCCTAAACAAGCATATATGAAAGGTTAGAGAAGAAATCAAAACAATTGGAGATCAAACGAATCAGAACTAGGCAAAAGTTGCTGACAACAACTCTATTGGTCGATACATTTGGTCGATAGTATCGACCAAATCAATTCCAGGACAGCAAGCTGGCTTTTTGGATTCTTGCCCAGATTTGGTCTTCCGGGTCTCGGATTGACACGAAACTTGGAGGATAGTCTAAGCACAACATGGGGACACTAATTATCAAGAAACTTTCATAATCCAATGGTCCATTTGGAAATCCCCAAATTGATATATCAAGGTTATTAGTTGTAGATCATGGTATTGGCTACATCTTAATGCAAATTGGGGGAAAAACATGGGGGATTAGGTAGGGAATCGTTTAGAAGTATCATGGAACACATATGCAAGGTATAGATTAGGTTAATCATGAGATTTATCTCAGTTTTGGTAAATAAAGCAAGTTGGTAAGCAATAAATCATGGAAATGTGTAGTCAATGATCATGAGGTGAATCAATCATAGTCATATCGGTGAAAACATCATTGTATGGGGTTTAGAAGGTTCATGGCAAGGTGTATGCAAGGTTACAGCACCTTGGCCATGGTCCCAACAGTGAAATAGAGAAAAGATGAGTGAGAAAGTGATTAGGAGAGAGAGTCACACCTTTAAAGTGGAACAAGAAAGTAGGAATGAGTGGTTGGCAATGATTGATGAAGAAGATGCTTCACCACTACCAAGGAGGAGTTCTTGAGAGGCTCTCCCACGTTCCCAGATGTTAAAAACGCGAGAGTAGGGCTCCAGTCTCGAGGAATAAATAAATAGAAAAGAATATTCCAAGAATCTTTAAATCTGGGTTCAGCAAACTTGTTGGTCGATAGTATCGACCAAAACATGTTTCTGCAGAATTTTACAGAATAGTTCAGCAACTTTAGGTGCAGACTTGGAGGGCTATACAAGGTCAAATTGCATGGGGTTTTCTCCTACAGTTCACTCAAGAGGTCTAGTTTTAGGGAGTACCTTCGGATTATGCACAGGAGTCCGTTTGATATCTCAACTGTCTCACTCTTCATCAGTGCGCAGATTCTAACTTAACATTGATAATGTGCTCAAGGAAGGAGCAGCATCGTCAATGTCCATAAACTGGAGTTCCGACATTACGTCATCAACCAGTAGGGCCCATAAGTCCCTTTTACCACCACTTCGGGTCTTCGGACCTACAAACACAACAATGACCGGGTCGGGTCAAGGTTAGGTAAAAGCTGGATTTTACAATTATTTTCCTGGGATAAAGTTTTTTTCCCTTTCCAACACTTTAGAAAATGCATTGAAGGCAGCTCCAAAACATCTGTAGATTAGTTAATATAAACTAAACAGAATAAATAACTAGATCAATAGTAAATCAATTTTAATAAAAGAATAAGAAGAAAGATCTGTTTATTACCCCCATCCGTGAGAGTAAAGCTCAGAGTCAGACATTCGAGCAGCTTTTCTCTTGTCACAGGGGATCCGGCCTTTTGTGCCCCACTCTCTGGCAACCTCCCAATTGTGGCTGGCTGTATGATTTTCTTTTAAAAGCCACTTAGGATTGAAAGGATTTCCAGAGTCAGCAACACTCATGGTATCATCAGGTTGGTCAGGGACTGGTTGAAGATCAGCTACCTCAATTACATTCTCAAGATTTACATTTACGGCAGCATCATTTGAACCAGTATGCATGACAATACTTTCTTGATCTCCATGACCAATTTGGAGATCAGCTACCATAAGAGCTTCCGGATGGACAGCATTATGTTCTGGTGGGGCAACTTCATGAATTTCTTCAGGGAGGGAATATTCTGATTATTTTCTTCTAAGGGAGGAGCATCTTGATTATTTTCTTCAACAAAAGGGGGAGCATTAATGACTGGAACAACAACATCTAACATGGGGATTGATAAGGGTAAGACATAAGCAGAGGGTTCATTCACATTATCCTTGGCAACAACTTCCAAGGGAGAGGCAAACATATCAACATTCATATCACACAATTGGTCAACAATTTCCTCAATAATATTACCTACAACATGAATTAATATATCTTCAGCAATTCTCTTCAGATGATCAGGAGAATAGTCAAAAAAGTCCTTACCTCGATCTTCATCCTCAACCATCTTTTCTGGGAAGATAGAAGTATCGTGGGATAAATCAGCTGGTATGTGTGGCAATGAGCTTTCTCTATTTTCTTCAACATTAGCTTCGGTGGCAACGGGAATTTCTTCATTGGTGGTAGTAGGAATTTCTTCATGAGGATTGTTTTCCTCAGTGGGGACTTCTGTAGGAGCAAAATGGGATTGTTTTCTTTTCTTTTTCTTTGAGCCAGATAAACCTTGATCAGAAACTGGACCTGTAGACCTAAGTCTACATCTCAGGGTGTTGGAAGTTCTGGAAGTCCTCATCTTGGGATCAGGTGTTAAATGCTGACAATAGTCTTCACAATTTGAACATCAATGTTTTCTCTGGCGGAATCTTCTAGCACTTGGTCAACTTTTTCTTGACCAGGGGAAGTTTCCTTCTCAGAGGGCTTTCTCTTTGAAGGACGAAGGGCAGTGTGTTTTCTTTTCTTGGAAGATTTGAAAACTTTGGGGTCAGATTTCTTTTCTTCTAAGACAATTCTTCGGAGATCAGCAACGCTAGGGACTGGATGAGCAACTGTTTCTGAAGATAAAAAAATGATGATGAATGAAGAAAAAGATTTCAAGGAAAAAGTAATGGCAAAGAAAAGAAGGGTATATCATTGTTATCACCTTTACCTGGAAAAAGACCATGACTGATAAGGCCTGCATCCGTTGTTAACTTGGCTGCATCGATTGGAGTTCCAGTAGAAATCAAACTCCAAGTTTCTCGGTCGTACTCATTGAGTTTTGGACGCACTTTTAAAGAGGATAAGGAGTTCAGGGAATGTAAACACCATCGGGACTGAAAGTTTGGATTCGGAATGGCGCAAAAAAAAATACTTTTCTCGCCATTGCTTGTTATCATGGGGAATGGAGGAATCGATGAAAATTTGGGAATCTTTACCCAGTTCATTTGAAATACAGGTTTTTCTGGCAAAATGAAGGTATCTGCGTTCGCGGGATACTTTTAGGGTGTAGTAATTTCTGAAAAGTTCAACAGAGGGGACGCGATTCATTTTGAGGATAAAAGCAAAAAAAGTAAACTAGTCTCCAACTGTTTGGAGTGAGTTGAGAGGGACATACATGATAGTAGTCCAACAAAGATTGAACTATGGGAATTAGAGGGATTCTAAAACCTGAATCGAGGTGATCAAGGTAAATGGTGATGACTCCTGGATCAACTGAATAGGGACGGTCAGAAGATTCAGGGACCCATATTCTGGCATCAGAGGGGAAATGGCTAGTGAGATTTCTTTATTTTGGTGGGATACCATTCAGAGCCTGCGTATTTTGGGTCCATCTTCTCTTCGGACATATCTATAGGAGTATAAACACGATGGCTTCATCGTGAGTGTACGGAGTGGGTTTCCAATCCGAAGGACCTTGATGAGAAGAAGAAGCACCAAACATATCTTTTGGTTGTTTAGTACTGAGAGGAATAGCGGGTTGTATGGAGGTACTGGGAATAGAAGGGTTAGATGCAGTATCCATAAGAGAAAATAGGAAAGAAGAAGGAGACTCAAAGGACAAAATCTGGAGAGAAGTGAAAGGCAAATGGCGGATAGGTATGTTTGATATTCTCGAAGGAGGAGAACAAAGTAAGGAGGGAAACAGGTGACAGTTGACAGATATATATAAAGAGTGAAAAAAGACAAAGGAAAATTTCTTGAAAAATGGGGGGAAATACACAATGGTCCAAAATCAATGGTCATTACTTTTCATAACCGACGCGTGGGATCAATCGGTGAATATAGGAAATTGCAGTCAAAAAGCATGAGGATGATGTATGAAGAGTAAGGGAAGACATGATGATTGTACGTGGGAAAGAGACGAAATTTATGATCAAGCGGCAGTAACGTTAAGGAAGATGAAAAGTGATCTTTAAAAATCGACGAAAAGTCTGACAAGGAAGTTATTTCAGCCGGTTTTAGGATGATTTGGGGGCTGGGTACAACAATATAATAATCGCGCAAGGCAATTCAACTATTATATTCAACTATTACAGAGGATATAATTTTATAAGGGAGAAAGCCATAAATCAACTTTCGAGTTAATGATGATATGATGACTTGGCATCAAAGTTCTGAAGAAATCAAGGAGTACCTAGGGAAAAGGCGTAATGGCGAACGAGGGTATACTAGATGATTTCGACAGGCAGGATTAAACCTACTGATCAGAGCCTCATATAAGTTCAACTTGATCAGTAGGCTTGGGGGCTTATGTTGTGACTAAAGTATCCATTTCCGGTTTATACCGGTCTAACCAATCTTAGTTGGGTTCGATTAAGAGAATAAAGGAGGGATGATCAGCGACGTCCAAAGAGGAGCAATGATCCGACGGTCATGATTGAAAAAGTGTTATAAGCGGGAAAGTTTATATAAAGGGGAAAGGAAGACTCGAGGAAGGTAAGTCTCTGAAATCAACCAAACTCTAAACTCACTCTGATTGAACTCCATTAGAACACTTTAGAAGCTCCAGTGAGCTCTGAAGCATCATCTTCGCGATACTGACTAGATCGTCGGAGAGGAGACGCCGATCAAGACGATCGGCTCCGTTTCTTACTAGTGTTCTATCTCTTTCAGGAGTGAAAGGTTGATTGATCGAAGAGTGAACCAGATCAAGTCAGATCTGAGGAGTTCGGTGCGAAAGCAACGGTTCAAGGCAATCGGCAGAACTAGCACCAACACATAGATCTAAAGTTTCATGTATTATGTTGGATGGCAGACATGCCCAGTTGTGCAGATCACTACCTTTGAGTAAGAACTCTATCTGTCTTTGTTAAAATCTATTACTCGTTCAAGTCTAGTTGATGTAGTAGTGCTTGGTTGGGAAAATATGACCATTTTTGGAGACCTAAACCTAGATGGAACCAGTCCAACCTAGGTTTCTGGTTCTTCATAGATTAGGGAATGCCTTCTTCATACTGATACTGTTATTGTTGAGTAAATTTTGTGTTGAAGGAAAGAATGGAAAAGCCTTTCTTAATAAACCCCACTAGGACCAACAATAATCACAATTTATACTAGCATTTTGAATATTATAATACAATAAAATTTCATAACATCTATACTATTTTCTTGAGAAACTGCTTAGAATACTATGATCTAGATGTGATAAATTTAAGATGATGTACACTCTCTAAGGTCTCTTGGTTATATGTTAACTTTAATGCTTCTCAATTGAATGTCTAATGATAAAGTTAAGTTATACATGTACATGTTCCTATTTATACATATCTGAGAGATTCATATTTTATGCTATTTTCATTAAATGGATAGGCATTGGATTACACAATCACGGGACCCTGGATATCGTGTAAAAATGGAATAGAGCAAATTGCACTGGCACCCCAAAATGGAGGCCTTAAAGCACTGACACCCCACTTTATGTTTAAAAAACACAAAGACCCAAAATTGGATTTTTATTGGATATATATGTCAAATTTTATCACTGAAAACAATTAAATCAGTGTTTATTTTGTTTCAATTCCAAAATATCCCTATAATAAATAGTATCTGGACTGTTTTCAGTGATAAATTGGACAAATATATCCAATAAAAATTTAATTTTGGGTCTTTGTGTTTTTTAAACATAAAGTGGGGGTGTCAGTGCTTTACGGACTATTTTGGGGTGCTAGTGCAATTTGCTCAATGGAATATATAAAGGGTGTCAAACAATTCTTGGAGTTTGCATTTTCACAAGTATCAACTTTGGAGAAGGTTGTATGCCCGTGAATAAATTGCAATAATTGATTGCCAAGAACACGGGCTGAAATGTTTGAACATTTGATATGTGATGGAATTATATGGAACTACACAATTTGGTGTTTCTGTGAAATCCAGCCCAAACCTATCCAGGACACCCTATCTGTTTTGGGTGAAGAAATGTTAGTTTAAATGTTACACCTTGAAGTTGGACCTTGATAACAGTGTTGCTACCCTTTGAAAGACTTACGAAGTCATGTCAAACCTTTCCTTAGGGTAAATCCAGGGTCCTGAAGTGAAGGAAGAAGTCTTTGTGGGCCCTCTCTATAGAAGACATGGTGTGTGACTCGAAACCCATGGATATTGTTGATGGTGATCCATACTTGGAAGCATTGTTAGTGTTTAGTGAGAAACTGCGCATCGAAGAGGGGTGAATTATTTGAAGTACTTAATGAACTCCCATGCTCAATCTGAAGGTATTTCTAGAAACTAGACTTCTTGATTGACTTGTAGGAGAAAACCCCACTCAATTTGACCTTGTATAGCCCTCTGAATCCCTGTCTGAAGTTGCTGAACTGTGCTTGGTCGATTGGGGCCAGTAGACCAATCAATCGACCAATAGGGCCAGAAATCCGAGAAAATCTTTCATTTAGGGTTTTTCAATTTTATTTAAACCCTACTTCCTGTTTCTTAGTTACGGCAGCCTCCTAAACACTTTTTGAACGTGAGAAGACCTCTCCGAAATTCTCTCTAGTGATTCAAACGATTCCTCTGCAGATCTGTAGCCTCTCATCTCTGATCTGCCAATTCAAGGTTAGTAATCACTTCGACATTACGAATTCCTTTTCTTTAATCTTATTCTTGATTGAGATTAGGAAGAAGATGCTGCATCCTTGCAACCATCCCTTCGTGATCTCCTTCGTTTCTTTGAGATCTATGATCACCGTCATGATCTTAACCCTAGCCTGATTAATTTCTTGAAACCCTGACCTTGTATGATCTTTCTGGAAACCTTTGGTAACCTCCCATGCGAGGGAAACCTCATGGGTAATATTTATGTTAATCTAAACTTGGTTTTCAATGATTTTCTTGTTATTTTCTTGTTAGCAATCATTTCCTTTCATCCTGTGATCATAACCTTTTCATGAGAGCCCTAAGGTTGAAACCCTAGTTTCTTGGGTCAAATCAAGAACCCATCTTTTGACCATGACTTGATGTTTTTATCTTCCTAAATGATTCTAATACATTTTAGGAAGTTCCCCTTCGATTTCCAGATCAATTTGACTTCAAACGAAGAAGTTATGACCAAATTAGTTTCTGCAATTTCGTACTGACTTGGTTGGTCAACTGCTTGGTCGACTGGGTCAGTAGACCAAGCACTCGACCAAAGGAGGCAGAAGCTTCATTTTTCGCTTAGTTTAATTCGTTTGCTCTCTGATCTTTTAGGTATCTTTCCTAATGTTGTATCTATGCTTGTTAGGAGTTTATTTGCTAAGTTTGGAGTTACTCTCTTTGATCTTTGGATTATCTTCGGCGATAATCAAGGTAAGGATAGTTATTTCATAATAACATAGATCGTATATTCTCTGGTTTCTACTTTAAGAAACTCTAAGTTTATTTACTGTTCTTGTATTTATACTTCTGATGTACTACTGTAAGTACAGTAGCACTTCACTTATGTTTTCTTTTTTCATTATTTAAGCTTATATGAATTGCTTATTACTATATTGTTTAATGATTAGATTATGCTTTTATATTCTCTTTTATATGATGAAGTGTTGATTGGATATGACATAACTGATCTGAGAATGTGTTTGATTAGGTATGGTTTGGGATTGAGAGGTGTCCTTTTGACACTTCTGTCCTTGGACATTATCGGAAATAGTATGGGATGTTTCCGGGGTTGCCCATTGACGCTTTCCCAAATCATTGATTGTCATACCTAGGACTGTCTAGCAGTGTTTGGCTAGGATGTCCCAGTTATATCAGACCCGAATCGGAAGGGTATTGAGACGGAACGACCCGTGGCAGCAATGGGATTCACGGGCGCTCAAGACCGGTAACCAACCCGTGAGAGGACGTGAATCACATTGTGGGGGCCATTTATTGGAGGGTTTCATACGGATAGACTTGGGCTCATGGGTGCTCAAGACCGGTAACCAACCCGTGAGGGGACATGAGAGCTTCCCGTTTACCATATGTGGATAACCAATAGGTTGATGAGTCCGTAGTCAGGGACTATTAGGACTCTAGTGGAAAGGATACCGGAAAGGATCGCCAGGGGCGAGGAATGGATGTATCTGGACCTGAGTTGATGTAACTGAGTAGATGACTTGCATTGGGCTAGGCTTAACCCTGACATGCACCAGTACTTAGACCAATGGTGATGTGAGAAAGCAATGACTTAACCCCCAGCCATGGAATGTCCCGAGGGATGCCGGACCCACTACCAAAAGGTGTTGTGTGATTGACCTACCCAAAGAAGTACGGTGCTATGACTTAAAGCATGTCTGCCAATAGAGACCAGCATACATAGAGTTTAGATGCATACATACATTATCTGTTTCATATTGCATTGCATGTTGTTATGTTTTGCCGCATGTTATTTATGTTGTTATGAGTTAACTTGCCTTACTGAGTTTCTTTCTGATGCGTCCAAAATCTGCTCAGCCCTTAGATCTCCTGAGAATGACCTGTAAAACAAAGCATCAGATGTGGCCCAACCGCTGGGGTCGGGAGTCCACCTCCATAGGCTAAGTTAGTTGATGAACTTAATCACAAACGACTCTGCTAGAACACAGAGCTAAGGAATGAATAACTGGAATACGATTCAGATAGTAAGCGTCTGAGTGTTTTCGTCCATCCTCACCTTGTGAATAGGTGATGTCTTATATAGAGTGTACCTTCTAATCTTCTTCGTTGGATGTATTTGAGCCTTCTTCGAATAATCGTTGGATCTTAACAGATAGATCCGTTGAGTGATAGATTTCTACTAGTTTGGACTAGTAGAGGACTCCTAGGATAACCCAATCGTTATTTGGTGGTTATCCATATGATAGCGATGATTGACAGCCGCCGAATTCTACTAGCCGTCATTAGGTTAATTAACCCGCTTCAAAAGTATTGGATTAGGACGTGCTTGTGGCTGATTTAGTTTTCTTCCTCAGCAAGCTATCTCCTGAACCCAGCTCACTCGGAAACGAGTCCATTCCCTTCGACTAGACCAGAGTTGAGGGTCGAACCAAGAATGAACCAAGTTCGATCATATTTTCTCCGTATCACGAGCCCCTCAGACCAAGCGTTCGGTCGATCCCGAGGGCTTGGTTTTTTACTAGGTTCTTCGTCAAGTAATAGTCTTTGCACAACCCATTAATTGTCATTTCACATTTATTGCGGTTGTGTCACTTTTTCCTCGAGCATTGTGAGGGTGCCACCACACATCCTCCTGCAGTTGAAACTATCGTGGCTCATGCAATCAAAACGACGGTTTCTGAACACCTATTTTGGATTCGTGAGTTCAAACCTTTGAACCGTCTTCAAATCTCGATCGTTCACGTCCTCAAACACTCGTGCGGGTGCTTAAAAGTTGTTCGTTGTCTTCATAGGTTTCTCCAGCTCTTTGCCTCAGTGAATCAGTAAGTTTACTAATCTTTTTGCAAAGTTTACTTTCTGTCTCCAGTTTCTTTTTCTCTGGAAACTGCAGTCAGACCTTTTAGTAATGGAAGATAGTAGGGTTTTCTTCCTCAATCTGATCATGAGTATCTACACTTTCTCTCATTTGGACTAATCCTGACAATGGATTAGTGTCACATCCCGCCTAAATACACCCAGCCTATACCCTATCTGGGTTACTCGGGGGAGTGATCCACAGCCCAAAAGATCAAGTTTAGGAACGATCATATCCATTTAGCACAATAACATAATCAAAAGCAAGAACAAATCATTGTATTCTAATAAGCTAATAATAAAAGTCAAGAAAGGATCATAGAAGGATCACTAAAAAATATCAGAGTGCGGAATAACAAGATACCAAATCAAAAGACAAATGTAGAGTATAGCGGAAATATACCCCACAACATATGCGGAAGGTAGATCGAAATCTAAAGCAAGCTCTAAGCTAATATAAGTAAAATAAAAGTCTAGAAGAAACAAGAGAATCTAATCCACTTCTTCAGTCGGCTCTTCTTCTTCTTCAGTCTTCATCCTCTTCACTTTAGGGTCATGCTCTTGAAGCTTCAAATCAGCATCTAGCGCACGATCCCATTGACGAATAAGATGATGCCGGCTGCCATCAATAGGAGTCGTCAGTGCAGCCCAAATCCAAGTGTTGGCTGTCTCGCTGTTCATTACTTGTCAAAGGACATCCAGAGCTGTACCATGTATGAAAAGGTCCTCCGTACTGGGGCACGGGTTCTCTTTCGTACCTGCAATGTCATCTAAAAAAAGTCCCCCGAAGGGTAAGCTCAAAAGAACTTAGCAAGTAAACCAAACACAATAAGCATCTTCACATGTATTCACAAGCAAACATATATGCAATGATATGAAACAATATATGCAAATATGCTTCTAACTCTATATATGTATGCTAGTCTCTATTGGCAGACATGCTTTAAGTCATAGCACCATACTTCTTTGGGTAGGTCTCATCTCACAACGCCGGTTGGTAAAGGGTCCTTCATCCATCTTGGACAATCCATGGCTGGGGGTTAAGTCACCGCTCTCTCACATAACCGTTTGGTCTAAGTATTAGCGCATGTCAGGGTAAAGCCTAGCCCAATGCAAGTCTTCTACTTAGTCATATCAACTCAAATCCAGATACATCCATTCCTCGCCCCTGGCGATCCTTTCCGGTATCCTTCACACTAGAGTCAGCATAGTCCCAGACTACGGACTCATCAACCCTACAGGTCATCCACATATAGTAAACGGGAAGCTCTCATGTCCTTTCACGGGTTGGTTACCGGTCTTAAGCGCCCATGAGCCCAAGTCTATCCATATGCAACCCTACCCATAAATGGCCCCCACAATGTGATTCATGTCCCCTCACGGGTTGGTTACCGGTCTTGAGCGCCCATGAATCCCCATTGCTACCACGGATCGTTCGGTCTCAATACCCTTCCGAATAGGGTCTGATATAACAGGGAATATCCTAGCCAAACACTGCTCCATATGCAACCCTACCCATAAATGGCCCCCACAATGTGATTCATGTCCCCTCACGGGTTGGTTACCGGTCTTGAGCGCCCATGAATCCCCATTGCTACCACTGATCGTTCGGTCTCAATACCCTTCCGAATAGGGTCTGATATAACAGGGAATATCCTAGCCAAACACTGCTAGACAAGTCCTAGGTATGACAACCAATAATCCGAGAAAGTGTCAAAGGGCAACATTGGAAATATCCCATACTATCCCCAATGATGTCCAAGGACAGAAATGTCAAAAGGACATTCCCCAATCCTAAATCATACCTAAACAATCACAATCATAATTCAGTCATATCATCCACAACTGATATCTCATCAAATAGAAGAGTATAATAAGACAAGATTAAATGAATAAGAAACATACATGAATAAGTATTCATTCATGATCAAGTACATAAAGTAAATAAGGAAATAAGATCCTACTGTATTTACAGCATTCATATCATAATGGAAACTAACATAACAGTAGCTAAATCATGCATTCATGTCATACTACATAAAGACATGTAAATAGGCATATTGTGAGTTGGAATACTCACCTCGTAATCCGAACTTATAGTCTTCAAATAAGAGATTAGAAAACAGATCCAAAATCACCTAAACAAGCTTGACAAAACATGTATAGGTCATAAGAAGAGATTCCAAAAGATTGGAGTCGGAACGGATAAAAAACAGAGTTGCTGTTCTTGCGAGTTGATTGGCTGGGTTGAGTGCTCCAATCGACCCAGGCAATCTGCCCAAGAGCAAATCCGAAAATAAAAAGAGAATCTTGATCCGAAACCTATGCTACACAAACCGGAATGCGACGAAACTTGGAGGGAATGTCTAACATAGTAGTCTAAGACTAAAAAGCATAATTTAGACATCAAACCACCATTAAAACCATTACTTACTAATTTAGAATCATAGTTTCTATTTTGGAAAACAAGACTTCCTAATTTAGAAAGCAACATGGTTTTCATTGAAAACAAGCTATGAATGAAAGAGATGAACTAGAGATGATGAGATTTCATTCTAGTACATGAATATAGTAAATCAAGAGTAAGAATGATCATAGAGATGCATCTAATATGCTAGAAGAAATCGAAATAAGAACATGATCATAGTTTAAGAAGAAATCATGAAAATCATGTAAAGAATGAATATGAAATCATAGCATATAGAATGAGAAGAGATTGTAGAAGATATGATTGCAAAGATGCAATATCTTCCTCATAATCTCAGATCAGTGAAGAGAATGATCATAGTAAGAATGAATCAATAGCATAATAGATTAAATACTAACCTTTGATTGAAGAACAAGAGAGAGAAAGCTTGAGAGTTGAATGTAGATCTTCTTCTACACCAAAAGGAGGCTTGGAGATGAGTTTCCTTCGTTCTCTAGGTGTTTTTGTGAAATCCAGCCCAAACCTTGCCAGGGCACCCTATCTGTTTTGGGTAAAGAAGGGTTAGTTTAAATGTTTGACCTTAAAGTTGGACCTTGATTTGATCTTAGCTTGTTGCTTGTAGACCCTTTTGGTTGACGATTTGGTGTCGGAACCCAAGCCCATGGACATTGTCGATGATGCCCCTCACTTGAGAGCATTGTCAGTGTTAGTTTTGAATCTGCGCACCGAAGAGGGGTGAATTAATTGAAATACCTAATGAACTCCTGTGCCCAATATGAATATATTTCCCGAAACTAGACTTCTTGATGGACTTGTAGGAGAAAATCTCACTCAATTTGACCCCATATAACCTTCCAAATCCCTGTCCGAAGTTGCTGAATTATGTCTGTCAAATCCTGCTTGCGCATCGAAGAAGATGAGCCAATTTGGTGAACCTAATGAACTCCAATTCTTGATCCAAAGGTATTTCTGGAAACTAGACTTCTTGATTGACTCGTAGAAGAAAACCTCACTCAATTTGACCTTGTATAGCCCTCCGAATCTCTGTTTGAACCTTGCTGTTCTGATTGGTCGACTCATTGGTCGACTGGACCAGTAGACCAATCCAATCGACCAATGGTGTCTGAATTTACCAATTTGGTCCTGTCTCCTCTATTTAAGTCAAATCTCGGGATTACTTCGCCTCCTATGCCTCCTAAGCCTCTGGAATGAGTTAGAACCCTAATTTAATCAATTCCCTTGCATTCCTTGGTGATCTCTCACAAGACTTGAAGTAATCTTCTTCCTCTCGCATCAAAGGTATGTCTACTCTCTTTTCTTTCTTCTCCATCTCTGATTTTCTTTCTTTAATCTGTTCTTGGCTGAGATCAGGAAGAAGATGATGCACTCTTGCAACCATCCACTCCATGATCTCATCTTGTTCCTTGAGATCTATGATCATCATCATGATCTCAACCCCAGCTAGTTGAATTTTTGAAACCCTAACCCTAATCCTTTGAAACCCTAATCTGGGTGATCATCTGAGAACCTTGTTGGTAACCTCCCATGTGAGGGAAACCTAATGGGTAATGTGGAGGTTGACCTAATTTCAATATTCTTTAATTCTTCTTGTTGTAATTGGCCAATCATCAATTCCCTCCCTCCTGTGATCTTAACCTTTTTATGGGAACCATAAGGGTGAAACCCTAATTTCTTGGGTTAGATCAAGAACCCATCTTTTGACCATGATTATCTTCCCATAATGTTTCTATTAACCTAAACAATATTTTCTTATTATGTTCTTGATTGCAACCATTCCCTTTCTTCCTGTGATCATAACCTTTTCATGAGAGCCATAAAGGTTGAAACCCTAATTTCTTGGGTTAAGTCAAGAACCCATATTTTTACCATGACTTGATGATTTTATCTTCCCATATGATTCTAATACATCCTAAGAAGTTCCCCTTCGAATTTCGGATCAATCCGACTTCAAACGAAGAAGTTATGGCCAAAACATTTTTCACTATCCTGTACTGACTCGATTGGTGGACTCATTGGTCGACTGGGTCAGTAGACCAAGGCAATCGACCAATGAAGTCAGTAGCTTCAATTTTGGCTCAATTTGATTCGTTTGCTCTCTGATCTTTTAGGTATCTTTCCTAATGTTATATCTATGCTTGTTAGGGGTTTATTTGCCATGTTTGGTGTCTCTCTCTTTGATCTTTGGATTATCTTCGGCGATAATCAGGTAAGGACAGTTGATTCCTTAACTACATAGATTGCTTGTTCTCTGGTTTCTACTTTATGAAACTATGAGATTACCTACTGTTATTGTATTTTAATTCTGATCTCCTCTTGTGGGAACAGTAGCACTTATTTATATCATCTTTTCATTGTTTATGTTATATGAATTACTTATTACTTGCTTAATCCGATGTTGCTTTTACATTCTCTTTTATATGATGAACTACTGGTTGTGTATGTCATGACTGATCTGAGAATGTGTTTGCTTAAGTTTGGTTTGGGATTGGGAAGTGTCCTTTTGACACTTCTGTCCTTGGACATTATCGGAAATAGTATGGGATGTTTCCGGGGTTGCCCATCGACACTTTCCCGAATCAATGGTTGTCATACCTAGGGATGTCTAGCGGTGTTTGGCTAGGATACACCCCTGTTATATCAGACCCGATTCGGAAGGGTATTGAGACCGAACGACCCGTGGTAGCAATGGGGATTCACGGGCGCTCAAGACCGGTAACCAACCCGTGAGAGGACGGGAATCACATTGTGGGGGCCATTTATTGGAGGGTTGCATATGGCTAGACTAGGGCTCATGGGCGCTCAAGACCGGTAACCAACCCGTGAGAGGACATGAGAGCTTCCCGTTTACCATATGTGGATAACCAATAGGGTTGATGAGTCCGTAGTCCGAGTTGGTCGGTGCCATAGGATACACTGACTCTAGTGCAAAGGATACCGGAAAGGATCGTCAGGGACGAGGAATGGACGTATCTGGAAACGAGTTGATATAACCGACTAGATGACTTGCATTGGGCTAGGCTTTTCCCTGACATGCGCCGGTACTTATGCCAAATGGTTGTGAGAGAGTGTGTTGACTTAACCCCCTGCCATGGTTTGTCCTGAGGGATGAAGGACCCATTACCAACCGGCTGCCCAAGAATACCTTAAATGGGTGAGGGAATCCAAGATATCTTAAATGGTTGAGGATGTGAGCGGACCTACCCAAAGAAGTACGGTGCTATGACTTAAAGCATGTCTGCCATAGAGACCAGCATACATAGAGTTAGATGCATTCATACATTATCTGTTTCATATTGCATTGCATCTTGTTATGGTTTGCCACATGTTACCTATGATGTTATGGATTAACTTGCCTTACTGAGTTTCTTTCGAAACTCATTCCTTTTTTTGTACAATCTGTTGTTAGACTTCTCTACAGGTTTGGATTTCTTTGACGGTACGTATGAGGAAGCACAAGGTGAAGAAGATGAAGACTGAAGAACAATAAGAGCTGACTGAAGATGTGGATTAAATTTCTTTTGTTTCTTCTAGACTTATCTTTTACTTTACTTGTATTAGCTTAGAGCTTTATTTAGATTTCGATCTACCTTCCGCATGTGTTTGTAGGGTATATTTCCGTTATACTCTATAGTTGTCTTTTGATTTTGGTATCTTGTTATTCCGCACTCTGATATTTTTAGTGATCCTTCTGAGATCCTTTCTTGACTTTTATTATAAATTACTTGAACATTATGATTTGTTCTTGCTTTTGATTATGTTATTGTGCGAAATGGATATGATCGTTCCTAAACTTGATCTTTTGGGCTGTGGATCACACTCTCGGGTATGCCAGATAGGGTACCGGCTGGGAGGATGTGACAGTTTTGGAGGCTAGGGCTACTAAAAACATGAAGCTATGAGGTATATATAGCAATAAAGACCTAAACAGAAGATTTTGCTCGAATTCTGTTTGTTTGGGTCAAGTGGTGGGTAGCATGGCCCAGTCGACCCAGGCACTCAACCCAGGCGACAAGGATAGCCAAAAACAGGGATTTGAGGGCCTTCCTCTTATCAGAATCAAACGAAACTTTCTACACAACAACTATAACTTACCTAGCATAGGAAAATGGCTTTAAATCATATCTAACCATGCTCTAAGGTCATCAACCAATCTTCTCTTCATCCAAGTGTATTCTCTTTTCTAAATCAACCAAGCTCTTCAAGTAGGGAATTCCATCATCAATTTTCTATGGGTTTTCGAATCTACACTAAGGGAGAGGTCCGACTTGACTTCCTAGGACCTTCTAAACATATTAACACCATACTCAAGGTCCAACTTCAAGGTCAAACATCAAACAAGTTCTTCTTCATCCAAAACAAATAGGGTGTCTAATTTAGATTTTGGGCTGGATTTCACAATTAGAGCTGGACTGTTTGTCGATGGACTCACTTGAAGTAGCTACATCCATATGTGACTGCAACTTGCTCTATAAAAGTTGAATTTCATTCAGAAGCACTTCCCTTTCACTTGTGTCAAAGGTTGCATTTCTGTTCTCAGGATCCAATGCTTCTTAAAGCTAGCAAATATCAGCAATCACAATTATTGCAATTAGTACATTAAAAGAATCCATGACTATAGAAATATATTTAAGGCATCACCCACTTTTATATTCGCAAGATGGGAAACAAATGAAGTAAAAAAAAAAAAGAAGAAATTGATAAATGTTAACAAGTAAAGAAGATGATAGAAACTAACTGTGTAGTTCTTCATCCTTTGGAAATTTGTTCTGCTGGTTAGCACAGCACTGCTAATAACAATCAACCCAGGTTCAGTTAGGACAATATCAGAAGAACTTCTAGAAGCATTAGTAGCATTAGCAACAGCAATACTGTTGGTGCGGATTTTGCCGTGATCTTCAGACCGTGAATCTAACACCGAACCAAACAGATCTGGATTGATCTGAGTCGATCTTGACTAAATTGAATTGAACTCTCGCTTCCTGTAAAACAAAGGATTTGTTACAAACGGAGCCGATCGTCTTGATCGGCGTTGTGTCTCCGACGATCTAGTCAGATGATGAACAAAGTAGGGTTTTAGAGTCCCTTAAGAGCTTCTGAAGAGTTCTTAATGGAGGAAGACAATAATAGAACGAGAGTTTCAGTAGATCTGAGTGTGTTACCTTTTTAATGAGCACATCGTCTCCTTTTATAGATTTCCCACCTGATCTCCTTTTAACTATGATTGTCGGATCATCATAATGAATTGGATGGTCATGATCTGACCTTTATTTGACATTTGGGTGAACCCACTAATAGCTTCATTCTATCAGCTTAAACCAGTCGAATCAACTTAAAACCGGAGCAAACCGGCCTTAATCGGAATTAGGATATTTTATTCACAACACGAGACCCCAAGCCTGTTGATCAGGTTGAACTTGTATGAGACTCTGGTCAGGAGGTTTGAATCTTTCTGATAGATGACTTTGAATTATTCTGTATCTTGTAGTGGCTATGAGAATTCTTCAGTACATCAGCTCATCTCCAGTTATGAGGGATTATTTGAATGCTGAGTTCATCAGAAATTCTGAGATCAATCTATAGCTTTGTAGAGCTCATCAGAATTCTGAGCTCATCTGTCAACCTTGGAGCTCATCAGTATCATCTAATTCAACTCAGCTGGGGAGATCAATCAATAGATAATGCATTCAATCAGAATCGTTCCCTTGTATTTGACTTTTTAAATCCCAACTACTTTTCTCCATGCGCTTAGTCTTCCTCACCAAATCTCCACTTTCCTTTCCACGTGGCAAAATCTTGATCCATCAACGTTTCGTATTCCTTCCAGAAATCATAATTTCCAAAGTTGCAATTTTGAATTTTTGGGTCATTATTAATTTGAATGCTGATCTTGATTCATTTTTATTTTAAAAGAATGAACTTATAATCCCCCTTGGAAGTAGAACCACCATTTGTAATCCTCAAACACTGTGCTCTGCCCCCAAATCACCTTGAGGATCATCAAAAAATCTTTATTTGTCAGACCTTTTTTATCCCCTCATAAATGCAACTTTTCAGCTTCTTTGATGTTATCCTATTTCCCATCATTTGATCAATAAATATTACTTATTTTCCATCGCATGATTATAATGCCTTACTTAATCTTATTCATACCATCCATGTGTTTGGTCGCAATGCTTCAAAATCCACCGATTAACCCCAAGCCACGATTACAAATAGTTACAGCCGTTGATCTGAATCATCATATATTTCCCTCCAATTTTCAAGAAACCTCTCATCACATCACTACATCTCCTTATTTATTCACCCTCTGTCATCCGCCTTCAGCATTAACCTACTTTTCTTCTTCGATCAAACTGCGATTTTCTGCGACTCCTCCATTATTCCTCTTGTGTTTTATCTTCATTTTCTAAGAATTCATCATTGTTTCCCTTCTCCATGGATCCACCTACTGACCCTTTAGCCCCCAGTACCTCTGAACAAGTTAACGCTTCCTCAGATGTTAACTTGGACAGAACCCTGAGTGCCTTTTCTTCTGAATAGACTGCATTAGACTGGATTCCTGCTCCCTATGCTCAGGTTGAGGAGATTACTCTTTACGTGCCTCTAGACACCACCAAAGAGAAGTTGGATCCCAAATATGCTGGACCAAAATGGTACCCAACCAAAGTCAAGAAGTCTCATTTGCCCTCTTACCATCAAGATTACCAATTTCCTTCCGACGCCAAGATATGGGTTCCTGAACCTTCTGAATGTCCATATGATGCTAGCTCTGGCGTTATTGCCATTTATCTCTATCATCTTGATTCTGGATTCAAAGTTTCTCTGATTCCCATTGTCCAATCTTTGCTTGACTACTACCGTATTTGCCCTTGTCAACTTACTCCCAATAGTTGGAAGTTAGTTTATTGTTTCTTTGCTTTTATTCATAGAATGGGACGCATCCCTACCATTGAACTTTTCAGAAATTACTATACCCTCAAAGTTTCCTGTGAGCGTGGTTACATCTATTTTTCTAGAAGAACTTGCATTGTTAACGAATTGGTTGAGAAAACCAAAATTTTCACCATTTCTTCCATTCCCCATGATAACAAGAAATGGAGAGAGAAATACTTCTTCTGTGCCATCCCTATTCCCAATTACTGTTCTCGATGGTGTTTTCACACAAAGAAATCCCTTCTTCCCCTAAACCAGAGTGCCACACTGAGTGAGTATGATCAGGAGACATGGAACTTGATCCCTTCTGGAAAACTTGTTGATGCAACCAACCTCAAAACTGATGTTGGCCTGGCTAGTCACAATCTCTTGCCAGGTACAAGAGATTTTTTTTTCACGTATACATTCTGATTTCTATTTCTTTTCCAGGGACTGATATTTATCAAATCCCTAACATTTTTGAACTCCGAAAGGCTGCTTCAAAAGAGAAAAAGTCTTATTCCAAACCTGAGAAGTAAGGTAAATCTGATCCCAAACTTGAGAAATCAGGTATGAAAAGAAAACATTCTGCCATTCGTCCTCCAAGTGACCGAAGTCTTAAGAAATCTCTTAAGAAGAAGTCTCGTTGAAAAGAGCTAGTGAAGAAAACTCCACCTGGTTAGCAAAAGGTGGACCAAGTTCAAAAAGATGTTGAAGCTCACCAAGTAAAAGAAAATGTTGATGTTGAAAGCTCTGATATTCGGCTTATTAAAGTGGGAGCTGGTGACAATCCTGTTGGAAGAACATGGACCCTTAGAAGTAGGCTTCGCTCCATGGGTCCTTCTTCAGGTCATGAGCTATCTGCCACTGAGAAAAGTAAGAAGAAGAAATCCTTTGTTTCTCTTTCTGCTGAAGTTCCTGCTCCTGCTGCTGAAGTCCTTGTTGAAAAAGAAAATCTCCAAGAAGAAACTCTCATTGACACTGAAAAGGTGGCTGAGGAGATTGTTGAACTTGCCTATTCTCCTAGAAATGAAGCTTGCACTCCTCCCATGTCCCCTCATCTTCCACATGATGATACTGTTCTCCCAAAGAAGATGGTTGAAAATGAAGGCCAAGGTAAGGAAATTCCTGATTACTTTCTTGATTAGCTGAAGAAAATGGCTGAAGAGATTATTACTCATGCTACAAGTAATATCATTGAACAAATAGTTGACCAGCTATTAGATGAGGATAATTCTGTTCCCCCTCCTGAAGCTATGCTCGAAGAGAATATCCCTAAGGATATTCCTGAAAATGATACTGTTGTTACTGATAATGCTCCTGCTCTTGCTCCCCCTATACCAGATTTTATTTTTTCCTGCCCCTGCTTTTGATAATGTTATTCCAGACATCAATGTTGTTCTTGATGTTGCTGAAGAAGATGTTCAGATTGCTCCACCAAATGACGAATTTTTAGATGTTGTTCCTCAACTTTTTGACATGCCAGTTGATCCTCCCGTGGGACCTAAGGATCAAGAGAATATTGCGGCTGAAGTTGTCGTCATGCAAGTCGACTCTAATGTTGCCGCCATAGATGTTAATCCTCATGAAGTAATTGAAGCTGTCAATCCCCATTCAATTGGTCCTGGATAGTTAGAAGATGCCCAAAATGTTGCTAATTCTGGGGATCATTTTCACCCTGTTTGGGGTTTAAAAGAGAATCACATTGCCAATTGGAATTGGCAAGTTGCCCGTGAATGGGGAACCAAAGGTAGAATTCCCCGTAATAAGAAAGAGACAGCTGACATGTCTGATATTGGGCTTAACACACATGCTTGGGGGTAAAAAATAAACCTCTATCCTTTTTTGTTAAGATAATATTTTCCTTAGGCTTTATTTCACTACGTCTTTCTCATTTTGCCTGCAAATGTTTTGGTGCTACTTTTAATGCTTTCTTTGAAGTTTTGGAAAGAGAGAAAACTCTTGCTTTTGAAAATGACAACTTGATCAAACAGAATTTTGAATTGATTGATGAGGTACAAGAACTCAAGAAAAGCTTGAAATCCTCAGAAAGAAAATTAGAGGCTACCCCAATTCAGAGAAATGGATTTGTGTACTGAGATAGATAGTTTACAGGATGATTTTCAAATCTGTTATGATCTATGCACTGACTTGCAGGAAGAAGTTTCAAATTTAAAGGCTTCCATAATGAAATATAAGGAAGATCTTCTGCAAATCGAGATGCTTTAAAATGATGCCCTAGAGAGGGCCAGGATTGCTACTCATGAGAGAAATGAAACTCAAGGTAAGTTGGAAAGGGCTATTGTTTGGTCCAAAGGTTTTGAGAAAGAAAGAGATGACCTGAAGGTCAAGTTTGAAGAGGCTGAGAGATTGAAATTGAATTTGGAAAAAGGAAACAGGCATCTGCAACAAGCCTTCGATTCCCTTTCCAAAGAGAAAATTGATCTGGAGACCCAGAAAGATAATCTGAGGTTGGCTTTGAATGGGATTTCCTTGGAAAGGGATAGTTTAGCTGCTACTTAGAAGGAAGTTACCAAAGAGAAGACTTCCATGGTTCAAAGTTTTAAGGCAGAGAAAAAACAATTAGAACTTTAGAAGAAAAGAATGCAAGATGAACATCAACTTGTTCTAAGTTCTGTTACCTCTGCGATTGAACAGGCGGGAGATAATCCAGCCTTCTTAGGATTTTGCAAGAGTGTAGTGAAGGTCTGCTCTAACCAGATTTTTTTCCGAGATACTTAAAATTTGTCCTAGTGTTGACTTTAAGCTGCTTCCTCATGAGTTTCTTCCCTCCCGGAAGTTCTTTGATCTCAGGAATTTGAAATATCCTGACTCTGAGAATTTTGCAGAAGAAAGTGAAGAAAGTGAAAATGAATATGAAGATTTTGCAGAGGAAGAAACCTCAAGTTCTAGCAGAGATGATGATTTCGATGATGAATAAGCATCCAAGAAAGATGATAAGCAAATTAACAAGAATTCTCCCGCTGATAATACTTCTGCGGGTCCAAATGCTTGATGTTTGAGAAGAAAACTTGAAATCTTTTTTTTTTTAATCTTGTAAAATGTCTTTTTTGATTCTCTGATCTATATTGATCCTTTTAACTTTCTTTTCCTGATCAATGAATCTCCTTTCTTTTATAAGATAACCTCTTTTGTCTATTGACCAGACCCTTTGTTGTTTAGTAATTGGCTGAGTAGAACCTCCGCAATTTTAGAATCTTCAATCTGTATAATAACTCTTCTTGATCAGCTTCAGAAAGCATGATCAGGCCTCGGAAAGGGGCCACCCTCGGGACCTGACAAGCAGGGCCTCGGAGCTTACAGGAAACGGAAAGTCGGGTCACCCTCGGAAGGAATGATCAATGATCAGCTTCGAAAAGCATGATCAGGCCTCAGAAGGCTAGCTTACAAGAGCCTGACTTATGGAAAGTCAGGATCACCCTCGGAAGGAATGATCCATGATCAGCTTCGGAAAAGCATGATCAGGCCTCAGAATGCTGGCTTACAAGAGCTTGACTTACGGAAAGTCGGGACCACCCTCGGAAGGAATGATCCATGATCAGCTTCGGAAAGCATGATCAGACCTCGGAAAGCTCTTTTGCATGGTTGAAGAAGAATCTTTAAGTGACAATAGTCGATAGAGATAAGCCTTCAAGAACAACTGGAAACTCTGCCCCTTTTCTATTGATAATACTTTCTGAGATGAGTTACATTCCACGGTCACCTTAAGCAGCTTCCATGTAGATCTTTAAGCCAATATGTATTTGCACTAACAATCTTTGTCACCACATATGGCCCCTCCAAATTTGCGGAAAGTTTTCCACAATTTCTTGGGTCTGATGCTGATTTTTTCCTCAAAACCAGACATCCAATTTTAAAAGACTTAGGCCTGACACGAGCGTTATAGTATGCTGCTGTTCTTCTCTATTATTCTATATTTTGATATAAAGTTTTTTCTTTGACCTCATCTAGAAATTCTAGATTCACTCTCAATCCTTCTTCATTGGTTACTGGATCAAACTTTTCTGATCTTTCTGATCCTGTCACCACTTCTACTGGAGTTAAGGCCTCCACCCGTAAGCCAATTTGAAAGGTGTCTCCCCTGTTGGTGTTCTGACAGTAGTTCTATAAGCCCACAACACATGATGTAGCTCATCTACCCACAAATTGTTTGCTTCATCAAATCTTCTTTTGATTCCTTACAAGAGAGTTCAGTTAGTTTTTTCAATCTGTCCATTGCATTGAGGATAAGCCACAAAAGAATTTTTATACTCAATGTGGTAGTCTGCACAGAATTCCTTGAATCTTTCATTATCAAATTGAGTACCATGATCTGTCAACAAGACCTTAGGCAAACCAAATCTGAAAATGATCTTATTCCTAGAAAACTTTTCCATCTAATTCGTTGTTGTTGTGGCTAAAGCTTCTGCTTCCACCCATTTTGTAAAGTAGTCAATTGCTGCTACCATGGAATTCTTACCTCCAGATGCAATAGGAAATGGGCCAAGCAAATCCATCCCCCACATTGCAAATGGAATGGGATTTAAAATTGAAGTCAGTTGTTCTGCAGGTTGTTTTTGAATTGGAGCATGAATTTGACATTGATGGCATTTCCTTACATACTCAATTGCCTCAAATTGCATTCGTGGCCATTAAAATCCCTGCCTCAAGATCTTAAAAGCCAAAGCTCTTCCTCCAAGATGGCTTGCACAGATTCCCTCATGAACTTCTGCAAGTGCATATTGTGCATCGGATGGTCCTAAACATTTCATAAGTGGCTCGAAAATTGTCTTTTTATACAATAATCCATCTTTTAAGACAAAGTTTGCTGCTCTTCTTCTCAACACTCTGGCTTTCTCCCTGTCCTCTTGGAGAGTATCCTCTATGAGATATTGTATAATAGGATTCATCCATGATACTTTCATATCAATTTCCATTATTTCTGATTCTAAATATGCTGGAATATCCAACTCTTCAATATACACAGCCTGTGGTAGATAAGCAAACTTTGTTGATGCTAATTTTTCCAAAGAATCCGCCATTGTATTTTGATTTCTAGGAATCCTCATAATCGAGAATTGCTGAAACCATCCTTTGCATTCAAGTGCTTTTTTAAGATAATTGATCATTCTAACATCTTTTGCTCCATATACTCCTATTACTTGGCTGACCACCAGTTCATAATCATTCTTGACTTCAATATTTTGTATGCATAGGGATTTGGCTAGCCGTAATCCCGCAATAAGGGCCTCGTACTCTACTTCATTATTTGAAGCATGAAAATTGAATCGAAGAGCACTCTGAATCATAAATCTAGCTGGACTTTGTAAAATTATACCTGCTCCAGATCCTAGAGAATGACTTGATCCATCCACATGAAGAATCCACCAACTAGATTTCTCACTGAGGCCTTCTTGATCTTCTGGTGGTGAAACGCTTTCAACAACAAAATCCGTCAGGACTTGTGCCTTTATCATCGTTCTGGGTCTATAGTCGATGTCATGTTCTATTAATTCCACTGCCCAGGACACCGTTCTCCCGACAAGATCAGGTTTATGCAATATTTTCTTTTAAGGCCAGTTGGTCAAAACAATAATTGGATGAGTTTGAAAATAGGGTCTAAGCTTTCTGGCTGCTATTATCAAAGCTAAAGCCTGCTTCTCAAATTCAAGATATCCAGATTCCACATCTAATAATGTATGACTTACAAAATAGATGGTATTCTAAATCATACCTTCTTCTCGAATTAATACAGCACTCACTGCTGCCTTTGAAGAAGATAAGTATATTTGTAAAGCCTCTCCTAGAATTGGCCGAGACAAGATTGGTGGACTGGTCAGCCTCCTTTTCAATTCTTCAAACAAATTTTGACAGTCTTCTGACCATCTAAATTCATTGAGTGCATTCAGATTTTTCAATGCCTTGAAAAAAGGTGCACATTTATCTCCAGATCGAGATATGAATCTGCTCAAAGCCGCAACTTTTCCCGTTAAACTTTGAATTTCCTTCATATAGCCCGGTGGTGGCATATCCAAAATGGCATTAATTTTTTCTGGATTTGCTTCAATACCTCTTTGTGTAACCATATAACCCAAGAACTACCCTGATGAGACTCCAAATGCACATTTCTCAGGATTAAGTCTCATCCCATTCTTTTTAAGCACTTCAAAACATTCCTTCAGATCAGTAAGGTAATCAGATTTGAATTGACTCTTCACCAAAAGATCATCAACATAAACTTTCATATTCCTCCCAATCTGATCAACAAACAATTTAGTCATTGCTCTTTGATACATTGCTCCGGCATTCTTCAATTCAAAAGGCATAACCTTGTAACAGTAGCTTTCACGATTGGTCATAACTACCGTGTGAGGTTGGTCCTCCTTCATAAGAATCTGATTATAGCTTGAATAGGCATCCATAAAGCTTAACATTTGCTGACTTGAAGTGGCATCAACTAACTGATCAATCTGCAGCAAAGGAAAGCAATCTTTGGGGAATGCCTTGCTCAAATCAGTATAATCCACGCACATTCTCCATATACCATTATGCTTTTTCACCATCACAACATTCGCCAACCACTTGGGACATTCAATCTGCTCAATAAACTTTGATTTCCTGAGCTTTTCATCTTCAACCTTGATTGCATCATGTTTTTCTGATGAGAAATTCCTCCTTCTCTGTTTTATAGGTTTAATAGTAATGTCTATCCAGAGGAAGTGCTCTGCAAACTCCCTGCTTAGCCTTGGCATATCCTGGGTTGACCAGGCAAAGACATCCGCATTCATACGAAGTAACTCTTTCAACAAAATCTTATCCTGATTGGTCTGATCAGCTCCAATCATGGTCCCTTTTTCCGGATTTTCTAGATCGAAGGAGAATTTTCTCCAACTTCTCGACTGGTTCTCCCCTCTGTATTTTCTCCTCATCTCTATTATCCATAATTTCAACAGTTAGGGCAAGAGCTTTACCTTGTGACTTTGAATCTTTCAAAAAGGTTGTATAGCTTTGCCTTGAAGTTTTCTAGTCAGATCTGCATTCTCCAATGCCTCCTTCAGTTGGAAATTTCATCTTCAAATGTCTTGTCGAAACCACAGCGCCAATAGAATTCAAAGTTGGTCTTCCCAGAATTACATTGTACGACGATAAATTCTTTATCAGCGTGAATTTAGTAACTATAATCACTGTTTGTGGATGCATTCCCAACATTATTGTTAATTCCACAGTCCCTTCTACAGAAGTCGATTCTCTAGAAAACCCAAACAACCTTGTTCCACAAGGTTTTATCTTCATAGAATCCAACTTCAACCTTAAATAAGTGAGCTAGGGTTTCATGAAATTGAAAGGAGAAAACTCACCGCTAGGATCTGACGATAGAGGAGACACAGTAGTATTCAAAGAGTCGAGCAAACTAAAAATATCTTCTGATCGACCAAATGAAACCTCTGAACATGTTCAGTGATCCAATCACTGATTTAAACCTCGACGGATCAACTTTTAATTTAAACCAGAGGAATTGCGACTTGATGATTCAGAGTTGCTCCTTTATGCTAACTCACACGCCTCTTTTGAAAACCAGAGAAATTGAGAGAGAGAGAGAGAGAGAGAGAGAGAGAGAAATAGAGAAAGAGGATTGTGAGGGATTGTGAGGGATTGAGAGAGAGAGAGCGAGAGAACTAAAGGGTTGGGCAAGGCTTTTCGTGAGAAATAGAGGGATTGTGAGGGATTGTGAGGGATTGAGAGAGAGAGAGCGAGAGAACTAAAGGGTTGGGCAAGGCTTTTCGTTTTTCGACTCAGTCTGTCTTCCCAAAATGAAATATAGGCGCGGGTTTGGACGGGAGCAACTAGGGAACAATGGTATTTCGTTAAAAAAAGTTATCGGCAACAAGAAATGCCGCCAAGGAGTTAGGCAACGATGGCATTTCTTAGAAATGCCTCTAAAAAGTTATAGGCAACGACGGCATTTCTTTGAAATGCCGCTAAAAAGTTATAAGGCATTATAGGCAACGATGAAATACCGCTAAAAAGTTATAGGCAATGACGACCAAAAAAAGTTGAGGGTAAGGGAACATACGATAGCGTTTATAAAAAAAACGCCGTTACAAAGCGAGATATGACAGTGTTTATTGAAAACGTCGTTACAAAGCAATATACGGCAATGTTTACTACAAACGCCATGACAAAGCGACATATGATGGCGTTTACTAAAAATCACAGTGACAAAGATTTAAGGTCCAATTACAAAAGTTGTTCCCAAATGCAGTTTCCTTCAGGATTCAGATTCTTCTCCTTCTCTTCAAAGGCTTATGCTCTGCGAGTCCTTCTAATGACGAAGATATTAATGAAAATCTTAGTGGAAACTAGAAACTATGGGCACGAGGGATTGAGAGAGAGCGAGAGAACCAGAGGCTTGGGCAAGAGAGTGAGCGGAATATAAGCGTAGGCTTGGGGCTTTTCATTTTTCGACTCCGAAGTCTTCGCAAAAGTGAAATATGGGCGCAAGCTTGGGCAGGAGGAACTAGGGCAACAACGGCATTTCCTAGAAATGCCGCAAAAAAAAGTGATAGAATTAGGGCAACAACGGCATTTCAAAGAAATACGGCTAAAATAATGACAGAATTACGGCAATGAGGGCATTTGAAATGCCGCTAAAAAAGTGACAGAATTAGGGCAACGATGGCATTTCAAGAAATGCTGCTAAAATAATGACATAGAATTAGGGCAAGCTAAAAAAGTGACATAGAATCAGGGCAACGACAGCATTTCAATGAAATGCCACTAAAAAGTTATGGAGATTATCTAGGGGAACGTACTTTCTTGAAACACACAAAAAGGGGGGGGGGGGGCGGGCCGCGGGGGGGGGCCCGGGGGAGAACGGGAGGAGGGGAGGGGGGGAAGGGGGGAGGAGGGGCTGAGGGGGGGGGGGGGAGGCCCCAACCCCCCCCCCCCCCCCCCCCCCGCCGCGCCACCAAACCCCGCAGGGGGGGGGGGGGCGGGGGGGGGGGGGGGGGCCCCGCCCCCGCGCCGGGCGGGGGAAGGAGGAAAAACACACCCCCCCCCCGCCCCCCAGCCGGCCCGAGAAAAAACGCGGGGGGGGGGGGGGGCCGGCAGCGCGAGCGATAGTTGAGGTCTATCGGTATGTATCTGAACCTGAGTCTCAGATGGTATTCTCCTTGATCAATTGATCCGTCCCTCACCATATATAGTAGTGAGGTTTATATAGAGTGTACCTTCGAATCTCCTTCGTTGGATGCACTCG
Source organism: Hakea prostrata (assembly GCF_041222555.1). Lineage (NCBI taxonomy): Eukaryota > Viridiplantae > Streptophyta > Magnoliopsida > Proteales > Proteaceae > Hakea > Hakea prostrata. The sequence continues at coordinate 43,136,037 of NC_142607.1, read as the reverse complement.
AGCCTTCTTCGGGTAGTCGTTGGATCTTATCAATAAGACCCGTTGAGCGATAGACTTCTACTAGTTTGGGCTAGTAGAGGACTCCTCGAGATAACCGTTAGGTTATGCGATAGTTATCCCTTTGATGATGATTATCCGCAGCCGTCGGTTTGAGTCTGCTTTGTCATCGGGGTGATTACCCTAATCCATAAGTAAGATTAGGGCACGCTTGCGACGAGAATAATCTTTCTTCTTCAGCAAGCCATCTTACGGATCCGGTTCGCTCGGGAGCGATTCGGTTTTCTCCGTCTCGACCGGGGTCAAGGGTCGGACCAGGTGTGAACCCGGTCTGATCATAAACTCTCCATATCACGAGCCCCCCAGACCAAGCGTTCGGTTGATCCCGAGGGTTTGGTTTTTAACTGGGTTCGTCGTCAAGCGATGATCTCTGCATGCTTCATTAAATGTCATATCACATTTAATGCGGTGGTCACTTTTCTTCGAGCGTTGTGAGTGTAAGGCCACATGTCTCTGTTGCAGTTGATCTGTCGTGGCTCACGTCATCCAAGCGACGGTTTCCGAATGCCTATTTCGGATTCGTGAGTTCAAACTTTCAAAACGTCTTTCAATCTTGATCGTCAATTTTGAATCAATCTCGATCGTTCAGATTCCCGAACACTCGTGCGGGAGTTTTAAAAGCGGTTCGTTGTCTTCGTAGGTTTCATTCTTCCTGTCTGGAATTTGAACCTTTGTCGTCTGCTTCGCGCCTTCCTCGCTCTCAAGCTTCCGTCTCCTTGAATCGGTAAGTTTCTTGATCTTTTCTTTTTGTAGTTTACTGAAACGAGTAATGGCGGACGATAGGGCTTCTTTAGTACCCCATGCTGGTGATAGCAGTGATGCTTTTGCTTCTCCTGCCCCCGAACAGTCGGATAGTGATAACAAAACCCTAACCGTCCTGCGCGGGAGTTCGCTGAAGTTTCTCAAAAAGGTTTTGAAAGAAAAACCGAAACTTCTCCTGTCCTTGTCGAGTCTGGATCTTCCAAGATCGTTGATTCCTCTAGGCAACCTCAAACCTCCGGGTCCAATAGTGGGCCTGGCTCTGTTCCCTCCATTTATAATGGAGAAACTCTTCTTTCCGCTGTTGAAGATTTTGACCTTCCTTCCTCATATCGGGTTAGGGCTCCCCACCACGATGAGAGGGTTGATTCATCCTTTCGGGTGAATTTTCCCTGTATATAGATACACTTTGGAAAGCGGGGTTCGCTTTCCCTTTTTTAATCCTTTATTTTCCATGAGTTTTGAATCAACTGGAACACTTGTCCCGGAATGCTCCTCCCCAATAGCTGGCGTCTCATCGTCGGCTTCTTGGGTTTGTGTTTTGAGCTTGGCATCACGCCATCTCTTTCTCTTTTTGTACATTTTCATGTTCTTTCTATCTCCCATCCTCCCGGATGGGTCTTTCTTTCCAAACGCAATAGGGCTGAACTTGATTGGAGGGGCAGCATCCTCGCCAAAGGAACTTTCCCTTCTAACCACAAAAGATGGCGCGAACGATATTTTTTTACGTCGAGCGCCTCCATCGGATCTTAACTTCCCGACCACCTGGAGGAGGTTTACTTCTTCGTCCGAAAGTAACCGGGGCCTTCCCTTATCCAAAGAAGACGAGGCGGCCATCTTGAAGATCAAATCCATTCCATGGTATCAAGAGATACATGGATATGAAATGGAGTATAACTCCATCCTTGATCTTGGGGCTTGGCTCATTGTGAGCTTCTAACCATCATCCTTTGATTTGGTGAAGTGAAATGTCTTGAATTCTTATTCTTGTCCTTCTTCTTTGCGGTGCCTCCCCGAGCAGAACCACGAAAGTCTGCGGGTGAAGGCCGCTAGAGCCGTTGTGACAGCCGAACAACGATCGGCCAGGGTCTTGACTGCAGATCAAGAGGCTTCTCTTCCCTCTCCCGACCCCTCTTACAGGGGTATCAGGAATATCAGGCATGTAGCTGATGCTTCGGGCAAAGGGAAGAAACCAATGGTGGAGAGGGCCACCGTCTCCTCCTCCGTCCGAACCAAGAGGAGGCATGACACAATTGATGCTCCCTCCAAAAAATCCAAAGCTTCGACGGATGGTGAGGAAGTCTTCCTCCCCGGTGGACCACGAAGATGACCGACGGGGTCACTCGGGATCTTGAGAAAGCTGCTGAGTGGAGCTCTCTCAATCTTGCTCCTTCTGATCGCCAGGAGTTTGAAGCCCTGGATGACACTTCCCTTGTGAGTCAATCTACAAGGTAACGGTCTTCTCGCTTATTTATGCTCTCATAATTTCTTATGACTTCATAATTTCTTATGACTTAGCTTCGATCTTCCCCCGGGAATGCTTTGTGTTGAGCTTTTATCAACACATGGAAGCTTTGAGCCGTGTTGGTCGCACCGAGCTCCTTCTTTGCAAACTTGTGAAAAGAAATTGGCCAAGGCCAATTCCGAAATAGACCAGTGACTGCAGCTCTTCGCAGAGTTGCGAGAAAAAGCATGAGGAAGAAGTGACCTCCCTCAAGGAAGCCCTTGAAGCTTCACGAATTCGTGTCTCTGTTGCCGAGCGCGAGGCCAGGAAGCAAAAGGCAGCTGCCACGTTGTTTGGTGACAGCCTTGAAAATAAGAGTAGGGATCTCGAAGAACATCCGAAGTTGGCAATCCCTAGCAAGCTTTGAGCATATCAAGCCAAACCTTCGGAAGGAGTGCATCCGGAAATACCAGAGCAGCGTACCTTTCTCCGAATTGCTAGGTTTCTACAACATTCGGGCTTACCGCATGGGGGCGGAACGACGTTTGGGAGCGGATCCTTGGAACGATCCACGACTTTGACCTTTGCTCCTTTTCGTGAGGTATGCCACCCGAGAGGTCTTCGGGAAAGTTGGTATGGATCTCCCAGGCCCGGGCCCGGGGAGTAGATGATCCTTTTCCAGCTGACCCTCGGTATGAGGCATATCTAGATGACGAGCCGGCACTTCCGAGAGGAGAAATCACAAGCCGAGTCTCAAGTTGTTGCTTGTAGAGGATTCAGCCGATGACATTCTTGAGGAAGGCTCTTCTCGGGATCTCGAGAAAAGTCATCCCGACCCGGGGTCCTTCGGGCAACAATGAAGAAAAGGCTTAGGGCGTTGTCCTTTTGTAAAGATGTACCCTCATTTTAATGAATAGATATTTCTTTACTCATATTGGTCTCAAAATTTCCCCATCTCTTGCCGAAGTATTGCCTTGAATATCAAAGTATTAATGATAAAACTTATCACTTAACTCTTCATTCCTCGCCGAATAATGATCTTGTAGAAATATTGTGAAGATGCGTTTCGGGAAGATGCGTTAATCTTCCCCACTACTTCATTTATTGCAAAGTCCGCACGTTTCCCTTCTGCGAAGTTCAAACGTTTTCCTGGTTTTGTGTTCCATTCACTGTTTCCAATGAATCGGAAATACCTCCATTATTTTAATGGCAGTGCGACGATTGGAGGTTTCTCTGCATCAGGTGCTCGCTTCCACATGTTTCCATGTGGCATCCCTTCGACCGTTGATCTTGCTTTTTACGGATTTCGAAGCGTCATTTCGATCTGGGTCGTCGGTTGTCCTTAGCCTTCAACCGTCGTCTTATACACGAGGCTATTTAAAGCCTTCGTGGGTACCCTCCATCTATCCCGACTTCCGCAAGATAGATTTGCTAAAGTGCCAAAGCAACCTTTCGTCCTTCGGCTGCCTCCGTATTCCTCGTACTTCAACGACAGCTCTATCCATTTACGAACAAGTAAGTTTTAGATTTCTCATTTCTTTCCCCTCTTCCCCCAAAGTAAATTGCACGGTAGTTATACTTGGGGTTTAGTTTGTTGGTCCGTCGGATGCTTTAGAAAACTAGGGTTTCCCCATTGTTGCTTTGTCGTTTTTTATTTCTGTGTCGATACGGCTGTTTTTTTTTTTGGTATAGTGGCTCCCAAAATCAACCTGGACTTTATCAAAGCAAAATCTCGCAAGAATATCGTTCCGTCGGTGGTGATTGGGGCCGGTCCGGTGGTTTCAGCTAGTGAATCCTCCAAGCGTAAGGCGGCTAGCTGGCGGTGAATCTTCAAGTCGATTCCTGCAGCTTACTGTTGATGCCGTCCTGCACCTCCTTTGCCCGAAGTGACCGCTCGTCTTTCCCGGGAAGATCTTGATCACTCCGTTGCCGATGGTCCCGGCGGCAATCCTGGCTGGTGAGCTCTGGTGGCTTGTCGGTGCACCCCCCGAAGGAGACTCTTCGGGCATCCGAGGCAACTATGTTGGCGTCGATGAAGGTGTGGCCCCAGCGGTGCTGCTCCTATTTCTAACTCCAATGCTTGTTTGGCATCCTCCTCCTCTCCTTCGAGTTGGAGGATTTTGCCACCGGAAGCGCCGTCGGATGACAAGTGATGCAGCTCATCCTTCTCTTGGTGTAGTTCGTCCTTCTCTTGATGTAGCTCATCCTTCTCATCCTTCGCTCTGAATTAGTGTCAAACGAGTTTGACAGAGCGTTGGAATGGTGTCTTGCTGCTCGAATGACTTACGAGAGCGCGAGTTCTTTCCAAACTTCCGATGAAGTCTTTACGAAGTCCTTGGTGATGTAAGTCTTTCTTCATTTTTCTCTAATTTGGAAAAATTACTTTTATGCTCCTCGCTAACTCGAAAATTGTTTGCGGGAGTCTTCTTGGTAACTTCCACAACCAAGTGGAAGCGGTTACTAGACTCGATAGGTTAAGCAATGAAGTTTCTAGGCTTCGGGGAATCTCGAAGCTAAAGATGTTGAGATTGCTCGCCTTCGAATCTAGCTTGGGAGGTGGCGGGGAGAAAAGAATTCGATGATTGGTCGTCTTCGGTCAGATTTGGATGATGCCGGGGAGAAGATCCGGCGGCTGGAGCGGACAGTTGGAAAGTCGGGAGCTAAAGGATCTGAAACATTACCCGACATGCAAGCCGTCGTTCCTTTGCCCGAATCCCTTCCAAGCGATGTTCGCGAGCTCCGTGTCTTCAAGTATTTACACGGTAAGCCTTTTGTTGATATGTTGAATGCTTACAACTTGCGGGCGTACCGGGATGGTGAGAGCGAAGTATGGGAATCAATACTAAGGAAAGATCCTCATTTTGATACGACTCCCTACGGTCTTGTTTGTCATCCTGAAGTATTTACCAACACAGGTATTCCTCCTCCCATTGGACCAAGGATAAGATTGATCCTCCACCTTCCGATCCAGATATTATGCAATATCTGGAAGATTCTCTGTTTATTCTCCGCTGGAAGAAGTCAATTATGACGAGCTTGTGCCGAATGCGAGTTTGGTCGAGGACCATTCTTCTCTCGGACAAGGTTGGGCAAAGAGTATGAAATTGCGAGAGGATTTTCCCGAATATTGGAATTTTTTTGTAATCCTCATTTCTTCTCTTCTTTTCTTTAACTCCTCTCAATGGTTGACTCATATGTTTGTTCTAGCAAAGTCGCATCGATCTTGTATAACTTGTTAACAGTCACCTGTAATGACCTTCTTCTTTGATCGGAGATTGTATCCAGCTCTCGTAATTGTTTTGATCTTGGCCTCTTTGGATCTTCCGAAGAAATAAGAAATTACTTTATCTTGAACTTTGCTAGCCACTTGAATCGTCGTTGTATTAGGTCTTAGTTGTCGCTACCCCGCGTTTTAAACCGATGCCTACACTTAAGGATTTCCGGAGAAATACAATAAGTCCGAGAAGGAACTCACTCGGGTTTTAAACCGATGCCTTATACTTAAGGATTTCCGGAGAAATACAATAAGTCGAGAAGGAACTCACTCGGGTTTTAAACCGATGCCTTATACTTAAAGATAATTCAAAAGTTCAATAAGTCTCGAAGGAACTCACTCGGGTACTAAACCGACGCCTTGCAAAAGGAACTCACTCGGATTTTCATCCGATGCCCCGACTTAAGAAAGTTCGAAAGATTTTCCATAAGTGTTGAAGTGTTGAAGGACCCACACGAATTTTCATCCGATGCCTTATAGTTGGATCTTGTTCTTGAATGTGGTGTATGATGCCCCCAATCAAAAGATAGTTTGTTGAAAACCAAAAATTGCATTGATTGAGTTGAAAATGATTACATCGCGAACAAAATTGAAATCATCTTCAAGGATAAAACTTTTTGAGATGCCTAGCATTCCACGAGCGATCCAATTCTTTTCGGGAATCAATGTTCTTCAGCTTGTAAGCTCCTGAACCGACCGGTTTCACAACCATATAAGGTCCTTCCCAGGAAGGGTCCAACTTTCTTTGGTGGCGCGGGTCGGAAGCTAGGGTGTTTCTCAACACCAAATCTCCGGCTAAGTACCGACGATTCTTCACTCGAGTATTATAATGAGACGCTATCCTTCTTTGATAATGTTGAGTTCGTGCTATTGCCTTTGCCCGAACTTCATCCAACAAATCAAGACTATCAAGCAGTCCTTGTTCATTTGCTTTTTCCTCGAACTCCACGATCCCTTAACGTCCCTGCCATTATCTCCACTTGGTGCCAATGCTTCGGATCCATATGCCAACCTTGAATGGAGTTTCTCCTGTAGGTGTTCGAACCGTAGTTCTATAAGCCCACAAGTACATTATATAGTTCTTCGACCCAAGAAGCTTTGTCGGCTTCGAGTCTTCTCTTTATTCCTTCCGGTAGCGTTCGGTTAGTAACCTCTACCTGGCCATTGCTTTGGGGGTATGCCACTGAGGACATACGATGCTCGATCATATATGTTCCACGGAATTGCTCAAATTGTGGACGGTCGAGCCGAGTACCATGGTCAGTGACAATTATCTTTGGAATCCCAAAGCGATATATGATTGATTCAAGCACAAATTTCTCCACTTTTTCTCGATAATTGTCGCCGGTGCAGCGGCTTCTACCCATTTTGTGAAGTAATCAATTGCTACTATCGGATATTCTCGTCCGCCGATGCCTTGGTGAATTTGCCCATGATATCAATTCCCCACATTGCAAAGGGAATGGGTAGAATTGAAGTCATAATCTCCGCCGGGCGCCCGATCGGCATGAATTTGGGTTACTACATCGACGAACGTAGTCCATAGCACCTTCTTGGATCTTAGGCCAATATAACCCCAATCTTAGAATTTTGTGGGCCGGGCTCTGCCACCCATGTGAGCGCCACAAATTCCTTCATGAACCTCGGCCAAAGCTGAGTTTGCTCCTTCGGGGCCTATACATCTCATAAGGGGTCCAGCATAAGATCTTTTATATAGTCTCCCATTCCGAATGACAAATCTAGCTGATCGAATCTTGATCAACCTTGCTTCTCTTTGGATCCTCGGGTAACTTGTCATCTCTTAGATATTCAATTATTGGATCCATCCGACAACGTTACGCTTCAATATAAGAAATTTCTTTCTCATGATAACTTGGAAAAGTTACCTCTTCAATATAGACCGAAGGGTCTAGATTCTTTTCCTTGGCATTGGCTAGTCGGGATAGCTCATCTGCCACTGAATTTTCATTCCTCGAAATCGAGATATCTTCAAATTCCGAAATTGGTTCAGAAATGCTCGCACTATCTCCCGATATTTTTGCAAGCGTGGTTCTTTAATGCCATACTCCCCCTGGACTTGGTTGACTATAAGTGAGAGTCACTATAAATAGTAACATCTGCAATAGCTAATGCCTTTGACAACCGAAGTCCTGCTATTAGGGCCTCGTACTCCGCTTCGTTATTACTCGCATCAAATGCGAATCTCAAAGCATATCGAATAATGAATCCTGCCGGACTTTTTAATAGAATTCCAGCGCTTTGCTCCATCTTTATTACTCGAACCATCGACATATACCTCCCAAGTGGTTGGTATAATGGGATCTTCAATAGTGGGTTCCCATTGGTGCGATAGTTTCTACTACAAAGTCGGCTAATGCTTGAGCCTTGATTGCGGTCCTGGGCTTAAAGCTCACTTGGAACTCACTTAGCTCAACCGACCGGGATACCATCCTTCCGGACAAATCGGGTTTGTTAAGAACTTTACTAAGAGGAAAAGTTGTAAATACCTCAATTGGATGAGCCCGAAAATATGGCCTTAGCTTCTGGCGGCCATCATGAGAGCCGAGCAGCCTTCTCAATCTGCGAATATCTCGTCTCCGCATCCGGCAACACGTGGCTTACATAGTAAATCGGCCACTTGTTTCTTATCTTTCTCCCGAACAAATCTTTGCCGACCGCGGAAAGGGATGTCGCTAGATATAGCTGTAATATTTCCCCCTTCTCGCTGGCACAGGACGGGATCGGTGGTTGTCCAAGTGCTTCTTTTAATTCCTCGAAAGCTTTCGGCACTCTTGATCCACTTTGCTTCCTTACTGCCCTTCAGGTCTTTAAGTGCCTTGAAGAAAGGCAAACATTTTTCTCCAGGACTTGGAGATAAATCGATTTAAGCGCAACAACTCTCCTGTCAAACATTGTACATCCCGAACGGTTTTGGGAGCCTCCATATCAATCGAGCTTGTATTTTGGCGGGATTTGCCTCAATTCCCCTCTGTGATACCATGAAACCCAAGAATTTGCCCGAGGAGACTCCAAAGGCACATTTTTCGGGGTTCAACTTCATTTGATGTTTCCTCGATCTGAGAAAACCTCGATCAAATCTGCAATGTGATTTGCTTTTGTAAAGCTTTTCACCGACATGTCGTCAACATATGCTTCAACGTTCTTTCCTATCAGCTCTTTGAAAATCTTGTTGACGGCCCTCGATATGTTGCTCCTGCATTCTTCGGGGCCAAAAGGCATGACCTTGTAATAATAGCTTTCACGATCGGTCATGAAAGCCGTATATTTCTCATCTTCCTTATTCATAAGGATCCGATTATACCCCGAGTAGGCATCCATGAAACTTAAAGTTTCATACCTGCAATAGCATCTATCAAGAGGTCAATCCGAGGCAGTGGGTAACAATCTTTTGGGCAAGCTTTGTTTAGATCCGTGTAGTCTGTACACATCCTCCACTTCCCATTCGCCTTTTTCACCATCACCACGTTGGCCAACCAAGTTGGGCACTCGATTGGTTCTATGAAACCAGAATTCTTAAGTTTTTCAACTTCATTCCGAACGGCTTCATACTTTTCAATAGAGAAATTTCTTCTTTTACCATATCCACTGGTTTCGCCTTAGGGTCTATCCAGAGTTTGTGCTCTGCAATGGCCCGATCGATCCCGGGCATGTCCTCGGCGAGACCACGCGAATACATCTTTATTCTGTTGAAGAAATAACTTCAACTCATCTTTAAACTCTTCCAGCTGTTCGGACCCGACATAAGTAATCTTTTTCGCATCCTCGGTACACGGCTGGATTTGCTCTAGTTTCTCCTTTGGTTCGGGCCTTTGCATCTCTGTCTCTTCCCGATCATCTCGAACTTCTATGGGGAGGGCAGTAACCTTCTTCGGACCCTCCTTGTCTTTTAAATAGGCAACATAACAACTGCCGAGAGATCTTCCGGTCGGAGGAGACTTGACCGATTCCCATATCGGTCGGGAATTTTATCTTCGGTGTTTTGTCGAAACAATAGCACCTATCTTAGATAAATATGGTCGCCCGAGAATCATATTATAGGCTGGTAGTTCTCGAACTACCAAAAAATTGATTCGGACAGTTGTTTCTTTGGGAAAACTTCCAATGGAAAGATCCAACTGAACCGATCCTTCCGCTACTGAGATGACCTGCAAAGCCATATAGGTGTGTTGATGAAGGTTTCATCAAATCTTGATCCACCTTCAATTTTTGATACACTTCGTAAGAAATTAGGTCAGCTGCTGACCACTGTATCAATCAATACTCTATGCACTTCCCGCCGTGCAATCTCTACCTTGATGACTATAGCATCATCATGAGGTAAACAAACATCTCTCTCGTCTTCTTCGTTAAAGGTGATAGAATCTTCACCATTCAGCTTCTTCCGCTTCTGCGCCTCTCCGACTCCAACAAATTTGGATTTGGTTTTTAAACTCCGGAATGATTCAGGCTCTGGACCCCCGAAGATGGTAAGGATCGGTGACCGAGTAGCAGCTTCAATCACCTCCTTACCTTTTTTGGACTTCGGGGCCTCCCTTGATCGTTACGAACGGACCGAACGATTCCTTTTAGGGGCAGCCGCACGTGGCCCGCGTGGCTCCTCCCTTCTTCTGCTAACAAAGCTGGACAGATGTCCTTGAGATATCAATCTCTCAATATACGCCTTGGGATGACGACAGTCATTAGTGTAATGTCCATAGTCCTTGTGGAATCGGCAATACTTTTCCCGATCCTGCTGCTCTCCGGGTTTCAAAAGAATTTTAGGTGGCCACTTCAAAATATTTTTTCTTTTGAGGATATTCAGAATATCGGCCCGAGGAGCATTCAATGGAGTGTACTCACTTCTGCCGGGGGATCTTTGGCGCCAAGGTTGGGATCTTCCAACCCGATCACGAACATTCTTCTTTGGCTTACCTCTACGCTCGGGGAGCCTTTTGTTCCTTATTGGAGACTTTATTATCTCCTTGGCGCGCATCTAGAATCTCCATGACTTCAGCACTTCGGCATCTCTGTACCAACTCGGCATAAGTCGTGGGTATATCCTGTAGTAATAACTCCGGGAGCTTCCGATTTGTGAGTCCTGTGAATAGTGCGGTTACGGCTACTGTTCATCCAAGTTTTCTATCTCCATCGTCACTTTGTTGAATCTTTTCAGAAACTCTCGATCGATTCGTTCTTTCCCTCGTTTAACGATAAACAAGGTTTCTTCCGTTTTCTTGACCTGTATCCCACTCTGGAATCGCCCTATGAATTGGCGTGCCAATTCGTCAAAGTTTACGATCCTTCCCGAGGGGAGGTTGGGAAACCACTTTTGTGCCGCTCCGATTAAAGATGATCCGAAAACCACGCATAAAATTTCATCGAAATTACACAGAAACTGCCATGGTGCAGTTGGTAATAGCCAATGTGAGCCGTTGGATCTCGGAGCCATCGAATGTTGAGAAGGTAGGCAAACGGAAGTTATGGGGGAAACCGATATCCCACGATTGGCTCAGCAAAAGGAGTCTTCCGAATGAGTGAGTAAATATCCTCGATTATTCTTCCCTTAGCCAATTGCCCTAACTTCTCATTGATGTTGGCCAATTCTTGACCAATCTGGGTCGGGTGATCTTCAGCAATACGATCACGACCTCGATTAACACGATCATCACGTGCTACTCGATCATCACGAACAGCCCGTCCTTCACGAACGTTTCTCTCATCACGAACTGCTCGATCATCACGAACGGTTCTTCGACGATGGGTGAGTGAGTTCTTACCCCAGAATCCAACCTTGTATTTGAATCGGTTGTACTCTCTTGCGGTCTATCGAACCGATCGCCTCGCCTTAGTTGATCATCAATCCTCCGAAGTCCTCGATCTCCTTCACGAAAATTCTGATCAACATTCCGGTCTTCAGCCATTCTTTGGTCACGTGGCAATGCACGTCTTCCCGAATCGTGTTGATCGGGTTCTTGTGGTAAAACCACTCGTCCGGTGAGCAAGCGGAGTGCTTGGCTCGCCTCCAAGAGTTGAATCTTTACCTGATCCAATTGATCTTGGATTGTATCGGGAGGATTACGTCCTCCTGGCCCTTATCCACTTCGATAGGATTTTGGCTTTCTGGGAATATCCGGATTATTCACCCCGGTGTATCCGAACACCGGAATTGCGTTGTGCGGCGGCTGCTGCATCTAGTCACCATGGCTTTTTCAAGTCGTTCCCACGAGACGGCGCCAAATGATGCGTCCAAAATCTGCTCAGCCCTTGGATCTCCACGTAGTGTCCTCGCCAAAACAAAAGCGTCGGATGTGGCCCGACCGGCTGGGTCGGGAGTCCACCTCCGAAGGCTAAGTCGGTTGATGAACTTAATCACAAACGGCTCTGCTAGAAGCACGAGCTAATGAATGAAGAAACGGGAAAGGTGATCTAGATAGCGGACGCCGATAGTTGAGGTCTATCGGTATGTATCCGAACCCGAGTCTCGAGATAGTATTCTCCTTGATCGATTGATCCGTCCCTCACCTTGTATGGTAGTGAGGTTTATATAGAGTGTACCTTCGAATCTCCTTCGTTGGATGCACTCGAGCCTTCTTCGGGTAGTCGTTGGATCTCATTAGTAAGATCCGTTGAGCAATAGACTTCTACTAGTTTGGGCTAGTAGAGGACTCTGAGATAACCGTTAGGTTATGCGATAGTTATCCCTTTGATGATGATTATCCGCGGCCGTCGGTTTGAGTCTGCTTGTCATCGGGGTGATTACCCTAATCCATAAGTAAGATTAGGGCACGCTTGCAGCCGAATAATCTTTCTTCCCACCCACCCCCCCCCCCATCCCCCCCCCCCCCCCCCCCCCCCCCCCCCCCCCCCCCCCCCCGCCCGCCCCCCCCCCCCACCCCCCCCCCCCCACCAACCCCCCCCACACCCCCCCCCCCCCCCCCCCCCCGGGGGGGGGCAACCCCCCACCCACACCACCACCCCCCCCACCAATTTTTTTTTACTCCCTCCCCCCCCCCTCCCCCCCCCCCCCCCCCGCCCCCCCCCCCCCCCTTGTATTTTAATCCCCCCCCCCCCCTACCCCCCGGGGGGCCCCCCCCCCCCCCCCCCCCGCCCCCCCCCCCCCCCCCTTCCTTTGCGGGCCCCCCCCGGAGATCTAAGGGCTGAGCAGATTTTGGACGCATCAAATGGTTTCTCAAAATCCGGTGAGAAACTAAGATTTAGATCTAGATCTATACAAGATGCTAGCCAAGAATGATCTGTGGAATTCCTTTGATTCATGACTCTCAAACTAGGCCTTAACACTAGAACAATCTCTTCTGTGTTGCTGAAGTAAGCCCATTAAACTGGAGAGAGGAGGCATGGGTAGGGATGAGGCAATGATGCTGGATTCTCTTATATTGTGACAAATGACTGCTGCTGAATGGTGGTTTCCAAGCAAAGGAAAGGGATGGGGAAGTAAGGGTGGATCGAACTCCTCTGCCTTCTTGAGTTGTGCTGCATTTTCACCCTGTGCCATGGGCTTGCTATCTGAGCAAATCTTGTTGGTCTAACGGCGTCAGACTATAAGGCGTTGTTGGTCTTTATGGACTGAGTACAATGATCATTTCTTGTAATATTTGAGGGTCCAAATCTATATAATTAGTTTCAATCTAAAACTTTGTTTCAATCAAGCTAACGACCATTATGCCAAAAATCTAATATTATAAACATTAGTAGATCAATCAAATTTTTTCTAGGTTTTTCATTAATTGGTTTAGCAAATGAATTAAAATGTAATAAGAATTCAATATTGTTTGAAAAGCAAACCCACGACACAAGCCTTAACCCAATTAAATGGGATGGGGGCTACATGGGGTCTTTGTCTTCCAATCAAATCAATTTTATTCAAATTTGACCAAAGGTAGATGGTATCCCTCCCTGACCCTGACCCTGTGCCATCATATTCTCAAGGGGGTCCACCTTGTCACAAGGTGCCCCCCCTATGATGGAAGGGTTCTCTGTGCCATCATATTTTCAAGGGGATCCACCTTGTCACAAGGTGCCCCCCCCCCTTTTGATGGAAGGGGTTCTCTGTGCCATCATATTTTCAAGGGGGTCCACCTTGTCACAAGGTGCCCCCCCCCCCCCCTTGATGGAAGGGATTCTCTCAATTATATTGAAGGTCATATTGGATATAAGACCTAGCCAGCCAATTACTTCTCCTAAGGTTATTTGACGTTTGTCCCTAATTCTTTTGGTTCCTTTATTTTGGATCAACTCATTTCTCTATGTGGGGACACCAACCAACAATAAAAAAACTAAGAAAACCCTAATTAATAGATATTAATTTAGTACTAAGAAACTATAATAAACCAAAACCAAAACAGACATTTAGGATTTTGTCATGCTAACCTAGACCAAATTTGATTTAAACCAACCTAAACCTGGCCTAAACAGTAAACACCACATACGTTAATAATTTTTCCTACATTATAAGAAGTTATGCTTAATTCAACTTCCACTTGATTAGAACGAGCTTTATATATTTTTCCCAAACAAAGGCATATCTTGAAGGTATGGAGTAAGAAGCAATGAAATGCTCTAAGATGAACTTTAAAATTCTATGTGAAGAATGTCATTAAGAAACAAAGAAATGTCACAAATGTTGACAAGAATGGATCTCATATGAAGAATAACTGTACTACCCTACATTTTCAGAGAAGGGCCCCTAAGTTTTTTGAAGTGAAGAATTATTGACTTTGGAATACATGAGAATGAGGCACAATGACAGGAAGAAAGTTTTCTGTGATTTTATGAGCTTTTTGGTGTAACTGTGGGAGAAACATTAGCCTTTGGAGGAGTCATCTCTGTGTTGGAACTTTATTTGCACTTGCAGCAAGATGGCAATAACAGGCTTCATGACTTCAGGTCTGATGAAGGAAAACAGGGTATCCGTACCGTGGTGTGCTCTGGATTGGGTTTGAAGAGAAAGGCAGGAAACAGTACCCCGTTGTGGAAGATAAAATGGTTACAAACAGATTTGCCCATACGTAAATGGGTCTCCTGTCATTTTCGCCCATCAAAATAGATTACAACCAAAGCCGCGATCAAAGCATGATCAACAAATCCAGGGAATATTGTCAACTTAAATCTTCGCCTCCCAACAATAATCTTCCTAAGCTTGTACAGCAGGCTCGTCTGCAAAAAAAGAAAAGGTTCAACAGGTCTATTACTTCTCAATATGCCAAATGATGCAAGTACATTTTGATGGGTAATACGCAGAATGTGAATATCAGGACACCGAACCCCCACTGTGCTAAAAAACACAAGCATGCAGACACACAAGAAAAAGAGGCTAAATGAATGAAAATTACTTGGGATTTCAATATCCGAGAGGCTACTCCAACCAACTACAGCACATTTAGAGAACCAGTAGCTCCCGTCGAACTGTATACTAACACTTGAACCCATCAGCCCAAAACCCAGAAAAAGTAAAGCATAGGGAGACTAGATAACACAAGGCTAAGATCAAGAATGACTTGGCTCCAATTAAACCCACAAGTCAGAAAAAACAGAACTAAGAATTGCTTCTGGAGAACTCTAAAGGGTATGACTAGTGAGAACTTATGGCCATGCAATTATGGATGGGGATAATAACTGATGGTCTGTACATGACTGGATGCTTCTGGAGAAGGCTTCAAGAGCTACAGTAAAGATTTAAGGGGAAAAGGGGCAACCTTGGTGAATACTATAGGAGATAAGAGTACCCAATAGGGCTGTCTTTGAAAAGCATTGGATAATTGAGGGGGAGGAGGGGGGAAGAAGTGCAATGGTAAACACAACTGATGAAGACAAATGGGAATGAGATCTTGTTCGTGACATTGACAATAAGATCCCATTGCAAAGAACCAAGCCTATGGATATCGATCTTACAAAGGCAACCATGAAATGATTCTTTCTATCACATCCTCTCACTATCTCAAGTCAAAGAAGAATGATGTAAAAAGTACTAGGGAAAAATTCAGACACACCCCAATAACTACAGTACAAATCACAGCCATCCCACGAGCATGCCAAATTGGCAAACACACCACAATCGTTACCAATAAAATTGAACACTATAGTCCATCTTGTTAGTATTTTCAGTCAAGTCATGGTTGTATAATTTCATAATCCCTAAAATATCCTTATTCTATTGTGAATTTATGTTTTGCCCTTAGTAAAATAATCAATAGTATTTAGCAAGATGCCATCATTGGAGGACTTTCCGATGATCTCCTCCTTCTTCTCATTACAATTACCTCTGGCTTTAGTTATCATCTTACTCTTGTGTCTTGCATTCTCTCTTCATTGTTTAAATAGTTTGCAAGAGATTTCTTGATCTCTCTGCCTAAGAACTCATGTTCTTCTCTGCAGAAGACTAAGGGTGCACTCACAATCTGATTCACTACTTGAGCCTGCATACTCATCTCTGTTTTGTTCTTCAAAGTTGTACAACGATGTACAACCATGGTTCAGGTGAAATGAATTGGTTTTCGTGTATTTCTCCACAACCCAAGAAATCAAGTGTGGATCCACCAATTCAACCTGAATCAACAATTTGAATCAAGATTACCACCATTCATCAATCTCACTATCCCCAAGATGTTCCAAGCTTGGCAGCGAATCTTTGAGTAGCAATTTCAAAAGAGATGCCACCAGAGCACCAGATTCAGGCCACGTAATACACGGGTAGCCTTTGTTGCTCTTCTTCTGGCATGGATTCAAAAAAGCTCCACCCAAGCCATCCATCAAATTCCCCAACTGGAAGGCCCTAAACTTTAATTTTCTCACCCATGTCTTCCCCTTCTTCCATCAATGCCGTCATTGTCTCAAGCTTAAAAGCAAGTTGCTCATTAAACACAGGTCACTCCTGGTTTTGATTAAATCATCCCCCCCATCCCCTCTGAAATAGGAGCTCCGCAAGTTAGTTCTGTTCAATGGGTTTGAAATTCTCCAATCAACAAGATTTACATATAAAAAATTAGTAGGGTTGTGGAATAGCAGCAAGGGTGGTTTGTCAAACAGAGGAAGAGAAAATCTAGGAGAGAATTTTGATGGTTGATTTCATATTAAATTTGCACAGATAAGTTTACCATTTGATTTGATAGCAGTTCTATAGCATAATCAGCTTCAACACCTATCTTGTGTTATGACATGGTGTCTCCTTTAGTGCAGTGACACATTAAATCTGGGGTGACAGAGATTGTAATGATGAGGAGAGATGGCTGGAAAGGATTGTTGAGTATGGCTCATGCTTCACATTGTGTTGCCGACGGAACGGGGTCCCACTCCCCAGTGAGCGAGCGGGGGTGTGGAGGCAGCACCCCATAGCCTGTAGAGAGTCCATGTTTCTGTGGGACTCAGAGTTTTTTTAGAGTTTGGGCTTGAGCCCATGAATAGCTATGGCTTAGGGTTTCTAGCGCTTATATATATTCTCTTGTAATCGAACATTGAATATAGTGAAAAATTTAATGCTAGATGTAGCCTCACATTGAGGTGAACCAGGGTAAAATCCGTGTCTCCTTTCTTCCTTGTTTTCTATACGATTGTGTGTGATTGATTGCTCTAATCCTATCAAACCTGGGCTGACAGAGATTACGATGATGAGGAGAGAAGGCTGGAAAGGATTGTTAAAGTTGGGTTTTGGATTGGAGAAGACAAGAAGAAGAATATGGAGAGTGGGTGATGGAGCAGTGAAGTTGTTTGGGTCTTCTTGGTAGGCCATTGAAGGTGGATGAATTTCCATTTTCACATATTCGATCCTTGCTTCTTCCTCTTTGTCTTCTCTCCCTCTGAATAAAATCTTATTTTGTATGTTGAAAAGGAATACGAGCACAATATGACAGAAATCTTTTCAGTTTATAGAGGGATATTGAAATGGGTACAGTGGAAATTTGAAATTTAGAAGAGGAATGCTAGGAGGGGTACAGTTGTCTTGTCCTCTCTCCAACTCATGGTGCTAACAGAAAAGGGGACGTCTGCCAATTTGGCATACTTTTGTGATACCTGTGATTTATGACATAATTTTTGGGAGTGTCTGTTTCCCAAAATACTTTTGACCAGGAAAGAATGCTGATTGGTCATCACTGAAGAGGAAATTAACCACAAATTTGATCATATTGTACAAGACTTTTGCCATAAACTTGTAAAGCAAGTTACAAGGAGATATAGGGAGAAAACAACCCAAGAAGAAGCACCCACTTTCTTTGCAATCAGGCAAATGAGAAATATCCCTTTGCTCGGACTGGGATTAGAGAAGAAGCTTTGAAAGACCTTGATAAGATCCAATTCACTTTAATAATGTCTAACATACACAAAGAAAATCCATATCGAACCCATCTGGACAAGGGCTCTGTTAGCCTTTGAGAGATGAAAACAACCAGGATTCAGACTCAGTGAAGATAGTCTGAAGGGTAGCTAGGAGGGAGGAGGAATGAATTTATTGAGAAGGCCTTCCAGAACAGATTCTAGGTGACAGACTTAAAGGGCAAAAAATGTGCACTGAATATTCTACTTTTGGGGATTTATATCTTCCACTTTAGTAAGAGGGGAACCAATTTAAGATAGGAGGAAAACAAAATGCTATTGAAGACAAAGTTGGAACTTGATATGAATGCAGAAGCATTTTTATGTGAGTCTATACTTTAAACAACATTAATTTGGGTAACATCTAAAGTAAACCTAATTCAACCTACAGAAATGCAACCTGAACTGCATTAGGAAGGAAACAATCAAAGAAATA
Organism: Hakea prostrata; assembly: GCF_041222555.1. Taxonomy (NCBI): domain Eukaryota; kingdom Viridiplantae; phylum Streptophyta; class Magnoliopsida; order Proteales; family Proteaceae; genus Hakea; species Hakea prostrata. Next base: position 43,117,743 of record NC_142607.1, on the reverse strand, counting down.
AAATTAAGTCATTACCTGAGCAACAATGGAATTTCCTCTGTAGATGGTGCAAGACCTTTGAAAGGGGCAACCTCTAATCTTAAAATCTGATGTTGAACTTCCCCAGTTCTCATCAACCAGAAACACATCTAACTCTGTAATCAAAAGCGACAAGTAGGTCTTTTGCACCTTAAACACTAGATCCTTGCAGTCGTCACTCTCCCCTTTAAAGCATTGCCATTTACCCTACAAACAAGTAAACCAAAATCACAATTATAAAATGTTATCTAATGGTTTACTAGTTAAAACTGTATTAGGTAAGTGGTGCTCAATCTCTCCTACTTGCCCTCTGTGTAACAAATGTGATGAAACACTTTGGCATTTGTTCATGGTCTGTGATATTTCAAAACATATTTTATTTGCTAGTCCTTGAGAATAAGGACTGAATATGTAACTGGTAATTCTTTTCTTGAAATGTGCTAGAACTGGAGTGCTGCACTACAGTGGAATGCTTACATTATGAACTGGACGTTCTCAGTACTCGCCATTTCATTTTACTACATTTGGAAAGATAGGAGTCAATCTCTTTTTCGTTCTAATAACTTCAGCCGATGTCCATATTAGACACCATTCAACATTGGATATCCAAACTTCAAATGCATTATCCAAATAAATCTCAGTCCACAGACCTATCTATTTATCAATTACAAAGTTCAGCTGAATCTGAACTGCCACTTTGTGAGTATTCTCTTCCACCTAAACCACTTTGAAGCACCATTAGTGATTCAGTTTTAATTGTTACAGGTGTTCAACCCGATGGGATGATCAGTTGGAAATGGGGATACTTTTTGGTCCATAAAGGACAGCTTATAAATAGTGTGATCAACTCTTGCCCTTTTGATACTATGCTGGAGGCAATTTTAGATGGGATGACAGAGGGATTGAACCAAGCGAATATTGGTGGAATCGGTTTATCTCAGCTGTCGACTAATTCAACCAAAGTATCTACTATGCTACCAAGCCCAATACATGAATCATGGCCATACTACTTGGTGCCTTTACTGATCCACCTTTTGGAATGCCTTAAATTCAGTCAAACTCTCTCAAATCCTTGTAAGAAGTTGCCTTTGTACACCCAGCATTGTGCATATACAGGTGCTGTGCTAAGTGGACAATGAGAGTTGTACTACTAATGTATCAGAACTCCTAAGTACTTCATGAAACTATTTTGCATCAGAGAAAAATGAGAAAAAAGCAAACAGGAAACATGTCGGGGATGTAGCTCAGATGGTAGAGCGCTCGCTTAGCATGCGAGAGGTACGGGGATCGATACCCCGCATCGCCATTTTTTTATTTTTTTCCACTATTCATAAAATCTCAGGAAAAATCAAGAGAGAAAGAAGAATCTTACATCGAAGGGGAAGATCGAAAAGATGGGATTTCCTGAAGCATCGAGCAATAGTCTCCTGGGTCGAGGAGTGGATTTGGAGCAGTCACCGTCGACTCTGAAAACGAGATTGCCGGAAGAATCCATGAACGTCAACTGGCCACGTTTAAGGTCTTGACGTCTCTTTCGGACGAACAGATCAATCGGCAAATACGAAATCGGCGGGTATGGGACGGCGATAGAACTGCTTGCAGAAGGTTCAGGCGTTTGATCCAGTTGAATTGAACTGATTCGTGGTGACGATGGTGAAGAATCATCAGAACTCATCGAGAAGAGGGGAAATCAAACCCATTAGAGGAGGGAAGCTTTAAAAGAAACATAGCTAAACCGTTGAAACTCCCAGCTTTCTTTTCAGGGGTGGAAAGAGGCGTGATGTTTTTGTCGACTGTTATATGAGTCATTTTTCGTTGGCGCGCAGATACTGTCCTATTGTAAACCTTAACCGGTGGTGAATTGTGATTCACATCGCAACCCGCATAAAATGATGAGAAAAGAATAAATTGCATAGCCACCCGTTGAGGTACTTTTTTTTTCTTTCTTTTTTGAGTTTTAATTCTTAATTGTTAAAAGAGTGATATAGTTAGAACATTTAATATCTATTTTATCTTTCCTGAATTAAGAAACCAAAGAACAATATTATCCTCATTTAGAAAAAAATTATATGAAATATCAATTTTATACTTATATTCTTATTATTTTGGTTCACACACAAATTTTTTTCTTCTATCAATAATAAGAACATCATGAATTTGATAATGTCAAATTAGAAAGTAAATAAATAAAAATCAATTGGAAGTAAGAACATTCTAAGATTTAATAATATCAAATTAAAAGTAAATAAATAAAACATAGAATATAAAGAAATACCATTTTTTTATTTTCTTAAATTTTGAAAACGAGATCTTTTTTTTTTTTCGGCTCTCTTTATTTTGATTAAAAAATAAGATTGTTTAATTATGGTAATCTTTTTAATAATATAATTTAATATAAAGTGTAAGTTAGTAAAATCTTAGGGTTATTTTTGAATTTGTAGATTGATGTGTCCAGAAATTGTTAAGCCTCCGGATTCATGAAGATAATCTACAAAACAGGGTTAGACGTGACACGACCGCTGGGGTTGGGAGGCCACCTCCGAAGCTTAAGTTAGTCGCTGAACTGATCACAATACTCTGGCTAAATGCAGAGTCTAAAAATGAATACAAATAGTTGGGAAACGATTCAGATACTTTTAGAGTGAGTAGATCACCTGTTTATATAGATTTTACCTCCAATTCTCGACCATTGAGTGAATTCTCGATCTCTTTAGATGACTGTCCGATCATAGGGTTTTGCTCTAGATATTCGGGGGTGTAGGTAGTTACTGATCTTAGCACGATTCTCTCTCCGTTTTGATAATAGTTGCTTCCTACAAGTTAGCTTTGCCTACCGCAAGATTCAGGAGGTCGTTCATGACTGGTAGCTAAAGTGTGGCGCCCTCACAACCATTTAGATTAGGTTAAGGCGGGTCCCGATCATGGTCTAACCAAGGCGAAGGTTGTGAACCCGGTCCAATGGGTTAAGTGCAATTTTCCTCATATCATTTGCCCGGCAGACCGAGCGTTCGAGCAACGCCGTGGAATGCTTGGTCTGGTTTTGCATTTCTATCGAATATGAGTGAAGACGAGAAGTCTTTTCATGTTAAGATATCTTCGCATTTAATGCTCCTGACACCTAATCTAGTAAGGTGCCATCGAGCCATTCTAACGCCTCGCTCCTTGTGCTTAGTACACCACGTGGCAATCGGGGAGGTGCGGACATTGTGTATTGTCATTCGAACCGTCATGTCTCAGACTTTTATCATCATTGCTAAGATTTTCAAACCGTCTTCGATTAAAGACCATTGATGATCTTTGATCTGGGTCATTTGTTCGCTCTACTCGAATCGACGCACAATCTCCTCCGTTGATCAAATTCAATCTCGTGTGTTCATTTGAATTTTGAATCTATAAAAAGCTCCTCTTGCCTCATTTCTCCTTTTCACTTCTTTACGTTTCTATTTTTGCTTCATAAATTACTCTTGCTTTGAAGCTTTTCTACTTGTGTTCTTACAAGTTTCTAGTTTTGGCCTGCGCGATTCAAGCTTCATTCTTCTAGTTTTCCTAAGATCACAAGTAAGTTTACTCTCATTACTTTTGTTACATCTTCTTTCTTGTTTTCTCTTTTGCATTCAGACAATCTGCTTTGCCTCTGCTAGTCTTTTTCCTTTTTCGCTACAAACCCCCCTTGTCCAGTACTTTCTCTTTGTGAAAATGGGTAGTGGTAGGACTTTGGATGACAATTCTATTGACAGTATGATTGAGGGTGAGGAATCTGCCAAACAGAGAACTCCTACGGCTTCTGTTGAACTTTTTGGTGATCGGGACTATAGGGTGACCGAACACTGGTTACAATCTGCCCCTGCTAGCCCTAGAGATCCTGGCAATGCCTCTGAAATTCAAAGGACTTCCTCAAAGAAGAGGAAAGCTCCTAAGAAACCGACGGCTGGGAGTTCCCGACCGTCAAAAAGACCTTCCACTAGCCCCTCAGACTATGTATCTGAGGTTTTCCAACAGACCTCAAGGGTCTTTATTCTGATTATTCAATTCCGCTTTCTTGTGTCCTTCGTGCCCCAGACTCGAATGAGAGAGTCAACTCCAATCCTCCAGGGGAGTTCTCCATCTACGTTGATTCCTTCAAGAGTGGAGTTCGACTTCCTTTCTATTCTTCTGTTATCATTGAAATTCTCGACCACTGGGATATTTTCCCCTGTATGCTCCTCCCGAATAGCTGAAGGCATATTATTGGTTACTTGAGACTCTGTCACGAACTCAGGTTAACTCCCTCCTTAGGTGTTTTTTGTCATTTCTATAGTTTGAGTAAGTCGAATCCTCCCAGGTGGGTGTTCTTTTCCAAGCACCCGAAAATTGACTTAAAGTGGCAAGAGGGAATCCTCACCAAAGGTACCTGCCCTTCCAATCATAAGGGATGGTGGAACAGATTCGTTTTCTGTAGGGTTCCCAAATCAAATTTGAAATTCCCGACGGGATGGAGCACCCCAGACTCCTTCACTCAGTTCAGTCGTCCTTCTTTTCTTTCCGACAGCGAAAAAGAAGCGGTTTGGGCCATCAAAGCCATCCCTTGGCGTTTGGAAATCCATGGGTATGCCATGGAGTATGAAGCGATTCTCTACTACTGGGGCTTGAGACATGGTGAGTGCTTAAAGCTCTTATTTTCTTTGTTGTGTATTTCCTTATCGCACTTATGATAATTATGATTTCCTGTTGATCTTGCAGTGCCTCCCAAGTTCAATCGTAATACTGTTAGATTGCTGGCTCAGCAAAAGTTTGCAGCAGCTGAGGAGAGAGTTCCCCGAAAGGTAAAAAACAGGGACGCTCCTAAGAGTGCCCCTTCCCCAAAGGGGGCTTCATCTGCTGCTGCCTCGAAGGGGGTAACTCATTCCCCAAAGGGGCTTCTGAGGACCAGGCAGGATCATGCTGCCAAAGGAAAAGAAATGGTGGAAGTCGAGGAGTCCACCCAGGATGATGTTGGTCTCATCAAGAGGAGACGAGAGGTGTCCGATGATGCTACTTCTAAAAAAAGCAAGGTCGAGGGGGCTATTTATGCCCCCAAATGGAAAGTGAACCTTCTAGACCTGATCCTTATGGATACGAACGCATCCATTGACTGGGCTGTCAACGCTCGGGCGCTGAGCGATAGTAAGGCTTTGAACAAGGTGTCTGATGATGAGCTGGTGAATTCTAACATTAGGTATATCCCGAACACTCATCTTTTCTTTCAACAAAATTTGCTTTACTTTGCTGACTCGCTCTCGAATGTTTATTTGCCGCAGAGTTCTTGTCGAGAACTTCCATCGTGAAATGGAGGTAAATTTAAGGGTTGGCCGGCTGAGTGCTCTGGCTAAATGCAGCGATGATATTGCTGAGGAAAGGCTAGGGGAAGTCTCAAAGCTGACAGAGAAGATTGCCCGATTGTGTTCTTCTGCCGAGGAGCTTGTGATAGCCAAGTCCCGAATGGAGGAGATGGATAGGGAGCTAGGACAGCTGAGGAATATTGTCTTGACCTCAGAGTCCAAGATCGAGGATCTCGTTCAGGAGAGGCAAGAGCTGGAGGGAAAACAGGGGGCCGCTGTTACTCCTAAACATCCCGAAGATCTGAAGCCGGAGGTTCGAAAGGCTTGTGTCCACAAATATCTGAATAGTTAGCCGTTCGGCGATCTGCTCAACCTGTATAACGTGATAGCTTATCGAGCTGGTGTCAATGATGTCTGGAAGAGTATTTTGATGGCGGATCCTTCCTTTCCAATCAAAGAACATAAAGACCTCATCTATGAAGAGATCTTCAAGGAGTTGCAGCAACCTACCCCGAATTGGGTTGCGGAGAAGAACAATCCCTCGCCTGCTAATCCGACCGTTGAAGGATATCTGAGTGATGAGCCTGAGATGTCTCCTGAATGGGAAGGTGTGGCAGAAAACAATGAAGAACCGAATGTCTAGAATCAAGCTCCCGAAGATCAGACTCCTGAAGCCATTGTTGACCAAATCCTTGATCCTCTTGCGAATCTATAAATGTTTTCAAGAATTCTTGTATTTCTCTTTTTTTTTTTTTTTTTTTTTTTTGGTAAGGGTAGGCCCTCCCCTTTTGGGTCTTTGATCTTAATGAAAACTTTTTTCTTCTGACATCGCTTGTTATAGTCGAATTGACCAGAAGCTTTTGGGGTCCTCATTCGGGCGCGCACCTTCTTAAGGCTCAATCTGCCAAAGCCGAATCTTTTTGAATTGATTGTGTTGTAATGTTATACCCTTCATATAGCCCACCCTTCATATAGCCCCTCATTCAGAAGATAATAGGCTTTGGAGTTTTTGAGATGTCTTGCATTCCACAATTTGTTAAAATTGTGTAGTTCTTCTGCTAATGCGCTCCCGATCCGTCTTGGTTGACTATCACCTATGGTCCTTCTCATGAAGGAACCTAGATTCAACTTTCAATCTTCAGAGGGATTCGGGCTCTAGTCCTCCCAATGTGATAAGAGTTGGAGTTCCTTTAAGGTTCCCGATCTGTAAAACCCAGCCCTAACCTTGACCCGGAAACCTTGTTATTTGTAGGTCCAGTGACCCGAAGTAAAGTAAGAAGTCAGCTTTGGGCCATCCCAGTGGAGGACTTGGTGTCTGGCTTTGAATCCATGAGAGTTGATGATGAGGTTCTATTTATGGAAACTGAATCTTGATGAAGATCGGATTAGTTGATGGACTTGGAGTGCTCTCTATCATGGTTTGAAGGCATTTCTACCTATTAGGTAAGTCACTTGATATGTGTGCAAAACCCCTTTAGGATTGGATTTGATCTGGGTCTTCAATTCCCTGTTTAGGAGTTGCTGAACTGATTGGTCGACTGATTGGTCGACTGGACCAGTCGACCAATCCACTCGACCAATGGGTGCTGTCTTTGGCAATTAGGTCTTGCTTGCTCTATTTAAGTCCAATCTCGAGTCTACTTCGTATTTTCTGCCTCCAAACTCTTTGGAACGGACAAAGACCTCTGCAAGTCATCTCCCTTGCATCCTTGGTGTTTTTCTTGACGGATCTTCGTCAAAACTCTTCCTTTTGCATCAAAGGTATGTCTACACTCTCTTCTTCTCCTCCATCTCTGTTTTTCTTTCCTTTTTGAGTTGAGACATTAGAGGAGATGTTGCATTCTCTGTTGCAAACATCTCTGGACTTGTGAAACCCAGCCCTAACCTTGACCCAGAAACCTTGTTGTTTGTAGGTCCGATGACCCGAAGTAAAGTAAGAAGTCAGCTTTGGGCCATCCCGAGAGAGGACTTGGTGTCCGGCTTTGAATCCATGAAAGTTGATGATGAGGTTCTATTTATGGAAACTGAATCCTGATGAAGATCTAATTAGTTGATGGACTTGGAGTGCTCTCTATCTTGGTTTGAAGGCATTTCTACCTATTAGGTAAGTCACTTGACTTGTGTGCAAAACCCCTTTAGGATTGGATTTGATCTGGGCCTTCAATTCCCTGTTTTGGTCTTCTTTGTCATTGGTCGACCGATTGGTCGACCGGCCAGTCGACCAATCCACTCGACCAATGAGTGTCTTGTCTTTGGTAATTAGGTTGTTCTTGCTCTATTTAAGTCCAACCTCGAGTCCACTTCGTATTTGCTGCCTCCAAACCCTCCTCGGAACGAACCAAAGACCTCTGCAAGTCATCTCTCTTGCATCCTTGGTGTTTTCTTGACGGATCTTCGTCGGAACTCTTCTTTTTGCATCAAAAGGTATGTCTACTCTCTCTTCTTCTCCTCCATCTTTGTTTTTCTTTCCTTTTTGAGTTGAGACAGTAGAAGAGATGCTGCATCCTCTGTTGCAAACATCTCTGAACATGTTCTCATGATCATCCTAAGGATTTAAGGCTAGAACAATGATCTTAACCATGATCATTGCAAGCTTTTGAAGGATTCATGATCAAACCATGATTTAATCTCTGTTAAACTTCTAATCTGAATTCCGATGTCTTTGGATCTTCTTTTGTTGATCATGTTAGTAGTAATTACTGTGTTTCTTTCCATGATCCATAATCTATAGATTTCTAGATGTTCTCTTCTACCATACTATGTGTTCTTCATGATGCATGATAGGTACATATATGGTAGGTTTTATTTCCTTATTTAGATTTATGCTTCTAAGCCTTATTCCATGAAGATCTATGTATGTTTTCAAGTTTTCATTACCGAAAGCAATGATCCATCCTCCTATTGTTCTTGTCTTTGTTTTCTATTTCAAATTCATCAAGATCCATGTTTGAGTTAATTATGGTAACTTTTTGTTTCCTAATTTGGATCTTGATACCTTGATTTGATTAGTGTTTTGAGGTCCCCTATATGTTAGAATACTACTGATGTAGTCTACCCCTTGATTAGTATCCTTTTGAACCACCAAATTCGGATTTCATATCTTAAAACTCTGATTTTATAGGCTACTGTCTGCATTGGTCGACTGATTGGTCGACTGGACCACTCGACCAATCCACTCGACCAATGAGTACAAAGAACTCCAGATTTGGTCTGCTTTCGGATGTTTTGATATCTTTGCTGTTAGGGATCTTTCCTAATATGTTGTATATACTTGTTTAGGACCTTCTTCTCAAGTTTGCCAAGATCTTACTTGATTTCTTAGGATTCCTTTGCGAGTTATAAAAGGTAAGGATGGTTATTTCCTTAATTACATAGATAGCATGAATCTAGTTTCTATATTTGAATATCATTGACATGTTTCCTAAATTAGATTCTTACAATGATATACTACTGTTGCATAACTTTGATTACAGTAGCATTACTTATTCATATTGAATTGATTCATGTATGATTTACTTACCGATGTTATACAAGTGATTGTAATTATCGATTTCTTTCCATATATGAAGTTACCATATATGTGATGATATGAATTGATGCATGTGTATGCTTAAGTATGGTTTGGAAAGGAGAGGTGTCCTTTCGACACTTCGTCCTTGGACTACTACGGGAATATTATGGGATGTTTCCGGAGATGCCCTCTGGGACACCTTCCTAAACTGTTGGATGACATATCTAGGATTGTCTAGTAGTGTTTGGCTAGGATGTCCTGTTATGTCGACCCTAATCGGAGGGGTATTGAGACCGAACGACCCGTGGTAGCAATGGGGATTCATGGGCGCTCAAGACCGGTAACCAACCCGTGAGAGGACAGGAATCACATTGTGGGGGCCATTTATTGGTAGGGTTGCATATGGTTAGACTTGGGCTCACGGGCGCTTAAGACCGGTAACCAACCCGTGAGAGGACGTGAGAGCTTCCCGTTTACCATATGTGGATGATCAATAGGGTTGATGAGTCCGTAGTCCGAGTTGGTTGGTGCCATAGGATACGCCGACTCTAGTGTGAAGGATACTGGAAAGGATCGTCGGGGACGAGGAATGGAAGTATCCGGATCCGACTTGATGTAACTAAGTAGAAGACTTGCATTTGGCTAGGTTTTACCCCCGACATGCGCCAGGACTTATACCAAATGGTTGTGAGAGAGTGTGTTGACTTAACCCCCTGCCAAGGTTTGTCCTGAGGGATGAAGGACCCATTACCAATCGGCTGCTCAAGACCGGTGAAATGATCCGTGAGAGAATCCAAGATATCTTAAATGGTTGAGGATGTGAGTGGACTTTCCTAAAGAAGTACGGTGCTATGACTTAAAGCATGTCCGCCAATAGAGACCAAAGCATCCATAGAGTTAGATTCATTCATTCATTGTTTGTCTCATATCATATTGCATTTATGTTTGTTCTGGAATTCTGCCATTTATGTTATTATGGATTTTAACTGCCTTACTGAGTTTCTTTGAAACTCATTCCTTTATTGTACAATGTTGTTAGACTATCCTGCAGGTACTGAGTACTATGACGGTCCCTATGAAGAAGCGCAAGGCGAAGAGACATATCTCCAGGAAGGTGATTGCGGTTACCACAATTACTCTGAAGATCCCGCGAGTGGTTATGCTCCGTACGATGCTTAGTCCGACCATTGAGTGGAAGCGTCCTTGTGCTATTTATGAGATTTACACCTACAAGGATGTTGTCTATAAAGTGGAGAATAATTTAGTTACCCAATGTACTTGTTACTGGGATTAGATTTTTGTCTAGTTTATTCTTTAGAGCTACTTTTCCGCTGGATGTAAAGTGGGATTTTTGCTTCACTTTACTTATCTGATTGATACTCTGATTATATCTATTATTCCCGATTCGCTTATGATTCATTCTTTCTTTATTGAATCTATGATATATTTTCCGCACTCATGTTATGATTGTTCATGATTATGTTATTGTTTATGTGGGAGGTTGATCACTCGATACCCGATCTTCGGGCTGTGGATCACACTCTCGGGTATGCCGATAGGGTACCGGGCGGGAGGGCGTGATGATTGGTATCGGAGCCCAAGGTTCGAGGAGATCCTAACCACAAAAGACAACAACCGAACATTCCCGAGTCATTGATCCGAAATGACTCCTCTACTCTTAGAAGTGAATAATAGAACACTGAATTAGAAACTTGACCTTTGAGGCATAACAGAACATTTCTGAATAACATACCATAATTATACTTGAACAAATGACATTAATGCAAGGAAAAGAAAGTTGCATAACATACAATAATTAAAGAGAAACAAAATGAACTTCATTAATTTCAAAAGTTTTTACAAGGATTACATCTGAAATGCATAAATGGAAAATCCTAAAGTACAACCTATCTAGGTGATCTACTCGATCTCTCGTATGCTCTAAACTCCTCTCGCTAGCCGAGTCACCCGATGCTCTATCCTATCCCGTCGTGACTCCATCCTCTCGTACATCTGCTCCCCGTCCGACCTCCATCCTCTCTAGCATGGAAGTCATCGATCTCATCTCGTGCACCAAGATCCGAAGTCTCCGGAACCGCATGTGAAGGGCCACCTACCTCGAAGTGTGATGAAGGAAACTCGTGATGCACAAAGCTCAGCCTCGCGCATATCTCGCATCATCTCCGGCCCGATCATCACTATCGTGACCGATATCCTCTCCTCCATCCTCCGATCCCCGATCCTCATCCTCCGATTCATCATCATCCTCACCCTCCGGACCAGGAGATCTCTCCGACCGATGTAGTCTCATCCGGCGAATGGTCCGAGTCCCAATGGGGTATCCCCGTGATCTAGTGTCCATCGGTGTATCCTCGAAACTCACCCCAAAATGCCCGAAGATCAAAGTCGAAGCCTCCCATAGCAAAGGTTCCGCATGCTAGGCCGCAGAACTAAGTCCAAGATGACCCGCTGAATGATGTAGGAGAGATCGATCTCGAAGCCCATGTAGATGCGGTAGATGACTAAGGCCTCCATCACCGTGACCCGATGGTGATGTCCGGCTTCGGCATGATGTTTCGGCCGACTATGCGACCGATAATACGTGCAGAACCCGTCATCCGTCCGCTAGTCCACGGTGTGTAGCATCGGCGGCTATCCCATAGCGTAGAGCATATCTCGCGAAGCTCGTATGGCATCGATGGCTGTCCAGGATCTGCTCCCGCAGGTATCCACACACACCGCCGTGGATAGTAAGGGACCCGCAAGATCTCAACCAATGTCCGGGTAGAGAAGCGAATCCGAGTCCGGAAGACCCCGCTCCCGAGGACAAGTCCGAGTGGATGTCCCCGGCCCCGAGCCTCCTCCTCGTGTAAGTAAGGTTGCTAAAGAACAACCTCACTAGCTCCGGTATACCGGCAAATCCTCGGTGAAGAGATGAGTCCACCGCAAAGTGTCGAACCTCTCGCCGAATCCTAAAGGCTCCGAGCTGGCGTAAGTGAAGTAGACGCCCCATCTCGATGTTACAATAGCTGAAGTAGGCCTCGGGCAGAACTCGGCCCGAGGTGTGTCAAACATGTCCTGGTCTCCTAACCTCCTCTCTAGGCTCGAAAGGAACCCGACCTCTGCCCCTAAGAGCACCTACGATGCGACCACGACCTCTACCTCCTCCTCGTCCTCCCCTCTGCATGGTGTATCTGTGGAAGAGACAAGAGACAATTCCAATTAGTGCTATTTCAAGATTTGAGCCAAAAGGGTATCTTCGTAATTTTTCGGAAAATTTCAAATTTGGGGGAAATTTGATTTGAACATACTAGCATGTGCATAATACTTGGAATTTCATGTCTATGAAGTTGTTTTGATGAAAATCGATCGAAAACTTGGATTAAAGCGAAAAATTCAGCAAGAAGAAATTTGGGGATTTTGCAATTTAGGTCAAAATTGGATTTTTGAAAAGTTGAAATTGGTTAAATCAAATTGTATGGACCTATCTACAATGTCATCTTGAGCATGTAGCATTTGATCTCGTGCGAAAATTTCAAGCGGTTTGAGAGAAAACGAAATTTTTCTAAAAGATATCGATTTCGGTATAAAACTTTGCGAGATGAGCACCAATGTGTTAAAACTTGTTGTCTATGCATGGCATTGTGTTTAAAACCTAGGGAATATGTTTCTAAGCATTCCTAAGCATGATTTCTAGCATTGGATACAAGTAAAGCATGGTTTTATTGAAATGCAAGCATGAGAAGATGAAAATAGAAGAAAGAATGAGAGATTTACCTTGTTTGTGAAGATGGTGTGTTGTGGTGTTGTTGTTGAAGCACTAAATCACCTCAAGAACACTTGTGGGAACTCTTGGATATTTTCCCTAGAGCTCTCTCACCTTTGGAAGAAGTTAGAATGAGGTTGGAATGTGAAAATGAGGCTTATAATGCGAATTTTCAGCATTCATGCTTCATTGGTCGACTCATTGGTCGATCGGGTCACTCGACCAATCACTCGACCAATGGTCACAAAGTTGACCTCATTTGCTGATGAATTTTTGGAAAATGTGATTTTTGCCTTATGGAATATTGTTTGATGACTATATGGATATATTTGAGCATGATTTAAGTTTTCAAATCATTTGGACTTGTGGTTTATGTTGAATCTTCGAAATTCGGTATTTTGATGTTCTCGGTTTTGCAGAATGGTTACTCCGAGAAGTGGGCGTGGTGAATCCAAAGGTGGTCATGGAGGTGGTGAAGTACCTCGGGAGGTGGTGAAGTACCTCATGGAGGTGGTGAGATACCAAATGCCGATCAGTGGTACTCATGAGATCCCCCGGTGCCCCGAATGTTGGAAGTTTCGTAGATATTGCCAATATTATGGGCAATATGATGCAGCAGCAAGCAGCTCAGCCTCAACCAGATGTTGGTGGGTTTCATGACTCGCATAATGAGACCCGGGCTGGTGCTAATGTGAATCCTCATGCCGCAGTCCCGAATGCGGGAGGTTTAGCTGAACTCCTCATACTCGCCCGATGGAGAGTTTTCTCAAGATGCAAGTACCCACTTTTACCGGAGTTACCAAGGACCCCTTGTTTCCTAACAAGTGGCTTCGTGAGTTGGAGAAGGCTTTCCGACATCCGCAATGCTCGGAAGCTCGAAGATTTTGTTTGCCTGAGCGTAGTTGCAACAAGAAGCCGATGCATGGTGGATCTCCACTCGTCCCGTTTTGGAAGGTTTGCATGCAGGAGTTGTAACTTGGGAGTTATTCAAAGAGGCTTTTTGTATGAATTACTTTCCCGAGGCGGTGAAGGATGCGAAGGAAGCCGAGTTTATGATTCTCGACTCAAGGAACTCGTCTCGTGTTGGAGTACCAACAGAAGTTCGAGGAGCTTCATTTCTTTGCTCCGCATTCTTTGAAGGAAGACCTCGCCAAAGCAAAGAAGTTCTTCAAAGGATCGCGCCCGCCATTAAAGCTTACCTCACAAATCCAGCCTATAGTGAGCTATGCTCAAGTGGTGCGGAACTCGAAGAAGTTGGAAGAAACAGAGAAGGAAAGTGCTCGTGTGCAAAAGCCTTGCGCAAAATAGGAATTCTGGTTTGGTGGATCGTAATGACCGTCGTTTTGTGAGACCTACACCCTACCCCACTCCTACCTTTCGTGCTAAGAGTGTAGGTCGAACACGGGTTTTCAGCAGCCCGGCCGCTTAAACAAGATGGCGGAAACCGACCACCAGCAAGTGCAAGTGCAAGTGCAAGTGCAAGTGCAAGGCCTTTTGTTCGTAAGCCCTCTCGTTGCAGCCACCCCCGTTGGATCCAAAGAATCCCGTTTGCTTCTACCGCAAGCAAGTTGGTCATTTTGCTCGTGCTCTGTCCGGCGGCCCGCCCAGCAGCCTCGCCCCCCTGGTGAAGAGTGCTCCCGCTCCTCCCTCCGGTAGAGTTTTCAGTATTTCCAAGATCGAGCAGGATCCAAGCCATGATGTGATTACAGTGCACATTGTTAGTCGCTTCTATTTCCGCATTTGTCTTATTTGATACGGGTGCATCTCATTCGTTCATGTCATCTCGCATTCATCAAGAAGACTAACCTAATCCCCGAGAAGTTGTCTAGTTGTTTATTGATTAGTACACCTACTGGTCCTCATTGTGAAACTAGATAAGGGGTTATCTAAATGTCCCGTGTTGATTGGTGAGAAGAACTTGGAAGCCAATTTTGTGATTCTTGACATGAAGGACTTCGATGTTATTTTGGGAATCGATTGGTTGACAGCCCACAAAGCCGTGTTCCTTTGTTCCTCAAAGAAGATTCAGTTCCATATTTGTGGAAGTCCGGTCTTTGAATTTCAGGGTGAAAAGAGAAGGGTTTGTAAGAAGGTGTCGTCTCGCACCGATGCAAGTCTATGCCCTAGTGGATGATGCTTCATCTCAAGGCAAGGGTATAGTGGAGAAAAGAGTCGATGAAGTCGAGTTGTCCTGCGACTTTGTTGATGTCTTCCCCGATGATTTATCGTGGAGTGCCTCCCGGAGCGGAGATGTCGAATTCTCTATTGATCTCGTCCCCGGTGCTGCTCCGGTATCTAAAGCTCCGTATAGGATGGCTCCTACCGAGTTGAAAGAGTTGCAAAATCAGTTGAATGAGCTCATTGATAGAGGTTTCGTACAGCCTAGTGTGTCACCTTGGGGAGCTCCGGTCTTGTTCGTCAAGAAGAAAGACGGTAGTATGCGCTTGTGCATCGACTACCGTGAGTTGAATAAGTTGACTATCAAGAATAGATATCCGCTGCCCGTAATCGATGATCTCTTCGATCAGTTGAAGGGTGCAGTTGTGTTCTCGAAGATTGACTTAAGGTCCGGATATCACCAATTGAAAGTGAAGTCTAGTGATATCTTCAAGACAGCTTTCCGAACGCGGTATGGTCACTACGAGTTTAGAGTCATGCCCTTCGGATTGACCAATGCTCCCGTGGTGTTCATGGACCTCATGAACCGAGTATTTCATGATGTGCTTGATAAGTTTGTGATTGTTTTCATTGATGACATCTTGATCTATTCGAAGAGCGAAGAAGAGCATGCGAGTCATCTAAGTTTCACTTTGCAAAGGTTGCGAGAAAAGAAGTTGTTTGCTAAGTTTAGCAAGTGTGATTTCTGGCTTAAGAGAGTGGTATTCCTTGGTCATGTAGTTTCAGCCGAAGGTATTCGTGTCGATCCCGAAAAGGTCCAAGCCGTGGCTGATTGGGAGAGACCGAAGTCAAGAACGGAAATAAGAAGTTTTCTTGGATTGGCGGGTTACTACCGAAGGTTTATTGAGAACTTTTCTCGGTTGGCTGCTCCTATGACTAAGTTGACCAGGAAAGAAGAGAAGTTTGTTTGGTCCGACGCCCGTGAGAAGAATTTCCAAGAGTTGAAAGATAGATTGACAAGTGCCCCGGTTTTGACTATACCCGATAGTTCCGGTGGTATGACAACTTTATACCGATGCGTCAAAGATTGGTTTGGGTTGTGTACTGATGCAACATGGCAAGGTCGTAGCCTATGCTTCTCGGCAATTGAAGGATTATGAGCGGAATTACCCCACTCACGATCTAGAACTTGCCGCCGTTGTCTTCGCTTTGAAGATTTGGAGACATTATCTTTACGGTGAGAAGATTGCCATTTTCACGGATCATAAGAGTTTGAAATACTTCTTTACCCAAAAGGAGTTGAACATGAGACAAAGGAGATGGTTGGAACTAGTCTCCGATTATGATTGTGATATTCAAGATCATCCTGGGAAAGCAAATGTTGTTGCTGATGCTCTTAGTAGGAAGAACCAGAAGAAGACTTTGGATTTGAATGCTTTGAGTTTACCATTGTGGTCTTCTATTGAGAGTTTTGATTTGGAAATCGTTCCCGAGAATTCCGATTTTATTCTTTCTCGCCATGACGGCAAGATCTGGTCTTAGAGATAAGATTGTTGCTCACAGAGTTCCGATCAAGAGTTTTTGATCAAAGTTGAGAAGATTTCTTCGAATCCCGAGTCGGACCCCGACTTTGGTATATCCATGGATGGTGCTTTGTTGTTTAGAGGAAGACTGTGTGCCTCGCAAACGAAGAAGTTAAGAAAGAAATATTGAAGGAAGCACACCAATCGGTGTTATCAGTACACCCGGAAGCACCAAGATGTACAAGGACTTGAAGGAACATTTTTGGTGGATTGGTCTAAAGGCGGATGTTGATGATTTTGTTGCCAAGTGTGAGACTTGCCAACGTGTGAAAGCCGCTCGACAACCTCCATCCGGATTACTTCAGCCTCTTCCTATTCCTAGTTGGAAGTGGGAAGATATCTCCATGGACTTTGTGACTAGCTTGCCTCGGACAAGTAAAGGCAATGACACCGTGTGGGTGATTGTTGATAGGTTGACCAAATCAGCCCATTTCATTCCTATGAAGATCACTCATACTGGATAAGCTAGCCAGGCTTTATGTGGATAATGTGGTTCGTCCGCATGGTGTGCCATTGAGTATTGTTTCGGATCGTGATCCTAGGTTCACCTCAAGGTTTTGGAATAGTTTGCAGAAGGCCTTGGGAACCCAATTGAACTTGAGTACAGCTCATCATCCACAAGTCCGATGGACAATCCGAGCGGACAATTCAGACATTGGAAGACATGCTCGGATCTTGTGTGGTGGATATGGGTGGTAATTGGGATGAACACCTAGCTTTGGTTGAGTTTGCCTATAACAACAGCTTATCAAGCAACAATAGGCATGGCTCCATTCAAGGCTTTGTATGGTAGTACTTGTAGGACACCTTTGTACCGGACTCGAGACAGTGAAAGAAAAGTCTTAGGTCCAGAGATGATTGAAGCTACAAGTGCTATGGTAGATATGATAAGAGAAAGGATTAAGTCTCGCCCACCAAGACAGAAATCTTATGCCGATAAGAGAAGGACCGATTTGGAATTTCAAGTTGGAGAGAAAGTCTTTCCCAAGGTCTCACCAATGAAGGGTGTGATGAGATTCAATGTTAAGGGAAAGCTTAGCCCTCGTTACATTGGACCTTTCGAGATTTTGGAAAAGGTTGGACCCGTTGCGTATCGATTAGCATTACCTCCGCCTCTTGCTGGTGTGCACAATGTGTTTCATATTTCGATGCTCCGAAAATACATAGAGAATCCGGAACACATTTTGCGGCAAGCACCCGAAGGACTTAGTGCTGATTTGACCTATGATGAAGAACCGGCCGAAATCTTGGATAGGAAGGACAAGCAGCTGCGGAATCGCGCCATTCCTTTGGTGAAGATTCGGTGGAAGAACCATACCCCTGAAGAAGCTTCTTGGGAGAAGGAAGAAGATATGAAGGAGAAGTTTCCTTACCTCTTTGGAAGCACAGTACGCTTTCAATTTCGGGGACGAAATTTCTTTAAGGGGGGGGAGAATGTGAAACCCAGCCCTAACCTTGACCCGGAAACCTTGTTGTTTGTAGGTCCGATGACCCGAAGTAAAGTAAGAAGTCAGCTTTGGGCCATCCCAAAGAGAGGACTTGGTGTCCGGCTTTGAATCCATGAAAGTTGATGATGAGGTTCTATTTATGGAAACCGAATCCCGATGAAGATCTAATTAGTTGATGGACTTGGAGTGCTCTCTATCTTGGTTTGAAGGCATTTCTACCTATTAGGTAAGTCACTTGACTTGTGTGCAAAACCCCTTTAGGATTGGATTTGATCCGGACCTTCAATTCCCTGTTTTGGTCTTGTCCAGCAAGATTGGTCGACCGATTGGTCGATCGGGCCAGTCGACCAATCCACTCGACCAATGAGTGTCGTCTTTGGCAATTAGGTTGTTCTTGCTCTATTTAAGTCCAACCTCGAGTCCACTTCGTATTTGCTGCCTCCAAACCCTCCTCGAACGAACCAAAGACCTCTCGCAAGTCATCTCTCTTGCATCCTTGGTGTTTTCTTGACGGATCTTCGTCGAAACTCTTCTTTTTGCATCAAAAGGTATGTCTACTCTCTCTTCTTCTCCTCCATCTTTGTTTTTCTTTCCTTTTTGAGTTGAGACAGTAGAAGAGATGCTGCATCCTCTCGTTGCAAACATCTCTCGAACATGTTCTCATGATCATCCTAAGGATTTAAGGCTAGAACAATGATCTTAACCATGATCATTGCAAGCTTTTGAAGGATTCATGATCAAACCATGATTTAATCTCTGTTAAACTTCTAATCTGAATTCTGATGTCTTTGGATCTTCTTTTGTTGATCATGTTAGTAGTAATTACTGTGTTTTCTTTCCATGATCCATAATCTATAGATTTCTAGATGTTCTCTTCTACCATACTATGTGTTCTTCATGATGCATGATAGGTACATATATGGTAGGTTTTATTTCCTTATTTAGATTTATGCTTCTAAGCCTTATTCCATGAAGATCTATGTATGTTTTCAAGTTTTCATTACCGAAAGCAATGATCCATCCTCCTATTGTTCTTGTCTTTGTTTTCTATTTCAAATTCATCAAGATCCATGTTTGAGTTAATTATGGTAACTTTTTGTTTCCTAATTTGGATCTTGATACCTTGATTTGATTAGTGTTTTGAGGTCCCCTATATGTTAGAATACTACTGATGTAGTCTACCCCTTGATTAGTATCCTTTTGAACCACCAAATTCGGATTTCATATCTTAAAACTCTGATTTTATAGGTTATCGTCGCATTGGTCGACTGATTGGTCGACGGACCACTCGACCAATCCACTCGACCAATGAGTACAAAGAACTCCAGATTTGGTCTGCTTTCGGATGTTTTGATATCTTTGCTGTTAGGGATCTTTCCTAATATGTTGTATATACTTGTTTAGGACCTTCTTCTCAAGTTTGCCAAGATCTTACTTGATTTCTTAGGATTCCTTTACGAGTTATAAAAGGTAAGGATGGTTATTTCCTTAATTACATAGATAGCATGAATCTAGTTTCTATATTTGAATATCATTGATATGTTTCCTAAATTAGATTCTTACAATGATATACTACTGTTGCATAACTTTGATTACAGTAGCATTACTTATTCATATTGAATTGATTCATGTATGATTTACTTACCGATGTTATACAAGTGATTGTAATTATCGATTTCTTTCCATATATGAAGTTACCATATATGTGATGATATGAATTGATGCATGTGTATGCTTAAGTATGGTTTGGAAAGGAGAGGTGTCCTTTCGACACTTCGTCCTTGGACTACTACGGGAATATTATGGGATGTTTCCGGAGATGCCCTCCGGACACCTTCCTAAACTGTTGGATGACATATCTAGGATTGTCTAGTAGTGTTTGGCTAGGATGTCCTGTTATGTCGACCCTAATCGGAGGGGTATTGAGACCGAACGACCCGTGGTAGCAATGGGGATTCATGGGCGCTCAAGACCGGTAACCAACCCGTGAGAGGACAGGAATCACATTGTGGGGGCCATTTATTGGTAGGGTTGCATATGGTTAGACTTGGGCTCACGGGCGCTTAAGACCGGTAACCAACCCGTGAGAGGACGTGAGAGCTTCCCGTTTACCATATGTGGATGATCAATAGGGTTGATGAGTCCGTAGTCCGAGTTGGTTGGTGCCATAGGATACGCCGACTCTAGTGTGAAGGATACCGGAAAGGATCGTCGTGGACGAGGAATGGAAGTATCCGGATCTGACTTGATGTAACTAAATAGAAGACTTGCATTTGGCTAGGTTTTACCCCGACATGCGCCAAGATTTATACCAAATGGTTGTGAGAGAGTGTGTTGACTTAACCCCCGCCAAGGTTTGTCCCGAGGGATGAAGGACCCATTACCAATCGGCTGCTCAAGACCGGTGAAATGATCCGTGAGAGAATCCAAGATATCTTAAATGGTTGAGGATGTGAGTGGACTTTCCTAAAGAAGTACGGTGCTATGACTTAAAGCATGTCTCGCCAATAGAGACCAGCATCCATAGAGTTAGATTCATTCATTCATTGTTTGTCTCATATCATATTGCATTTATGTTTGTTCTGGAATTCTCGCCATTTATGTTATTATGGATTTTAATCGCTTTACCGAGTTTCTTTGAAACTCATTCCTTTATTGTACAATGTTGTTAGACTATCCCGCAGTACCGAGTACTATGACGGTCCCTATGAAGAAGCGCAAGGCGAAGAGACATATCTCCAGGAAGGTGATTGCGGTTACCACAATTACTCGAAGATCCCGCGAGTGGTTATGCTCCGTACGATGCTTAGTCCGACCATTGAGTGGAAGCGTCCTTGTGCTATTTATGAGATTTACACCTACAAGGATGTTGTCTATAAAGTGGAGAATAATTTAGTTACCCAATGTACTTGTTACTGGGATTAGATTTTTGTCTAGTTTATTCTTTAGAGCTACTTTTCCGCTGAATGTAAAGTGGGATTTTTGCTTCACTTTACTTATCTGATTGATACTCTGATTATATCTATTATTCTGATTCAGTTATGATTCATTCTTTCTTTATTGAATCTATGATTTATTTTCCGCACTCATGTTATGATTGTTCATGATTATGTTATTGTTTATGTGGGAGGTTGATCACTCGATACCTGATCTTCTGGGGGGGGGGGCCCTCGGGGTGCGGCGGGTGGGGTGCGGGGGGGGGGGGGGGGGGGGGCCTGGTCTCTCTTGTTTTTCCTAAGGATTTTTGGCTAATGCAATGATCTTAACCATGATCATTGCAAGCTTTTGAAGGAATCATGATCAAATCATGATCTTGTCTTTGTTTATCTTTTGATTTGAATTCTGATCTCCTTAGATCTACTATATTGATCATGTTAGTAGTCAATTGCTGTGTTTTCTTTTCATGATCCATGATCTATCAATCTCTAGTTGTTTCTCTTCTACCATACCATGTTTTCTTCATGAATCATGATAGTTACATATATGGTAGGTTTTGTTTCCTTATTTAGATTTATGCTCTTAGGTCGATTTTCTTGAAGATCTAAGTATGCCTTTCATGATACCTTTACCTGAATCAATGATTCATTCTCCTATTGTTCTTGTCTTTGATTTCTATCTTGAATTCTTCAAGAACAATGATTGATCTAATTATGGTAACTTTTTGTTTCCTAATTTGTATCTTGATGACTTGATTTGATTAGTGTTTTGAGATCCCCTATAGGTTAGGATACTACTAATGTAGTTTACCCCTTGATTAGTACCCTTTTGAACCACCAAATTCGGATTTTATATCTCAAAACTCTGATTTTATAGGCTACTGTCTGCATTGGTCGACTGATTGGTCGATCAGGGCAGAGAGACCAATCCAATCGACCAATGAGTACAAAGAACTCTAATTGGTTTGTTTTGGATGTTTTGGTATCTTTTCTGTTAGGGATCTTTCCTAATATGTTGTATACACTTGTTTAGGACCTTCTTCTCAAGTTTGTCTAGATCTTACTTGATTTCTTAGGATTCCTTTGCAAGTTATAAAAGGTAAGGATGGTTACTTCTTTAACAACATAAATTGCATATCTTAGTTTCTATATATGAATCTTGTTAATTTATTTCTTTAAATAGATTCTTATAATGTTATACTATTGTGGTACTGTCTTGATATCAGTAACATTACTTATTTATATTGAATTGACTCATGTATGATTTACTTACCAGTTATATACAAGTTAATTGTACTTATTGATTTCTTTCCATATATGAAGTTACCATATATGTGATGATATGAATTGATGCTTGTGTATGCTTAAGTATGGTTTGGAAAGGAGAGGTGTCCTTTTGACACTTTTGTCCTTGGACAACTACGGGAATATTATGGGATGTTTCCGAAGATGCCCTCTGGACACCTTCCTAAACTGTTGGATGACATATCTAGGACTGTCTAGTAGTGTTGGGCTAGGATGTCCCGTTATGTCAGACCCTAATCGGAGGGGTATTGAGACTGAACGACCCATGGTAGCATTGGGGATTCATGGGCGCTCAAGACCGGTAACCAACCCGTGAGAGGACAGGAATCACATTGTGGGGGCCATTTATTGGTAGGGTTGCATATGGATAGACTTGGGCTCACGGGCGCTCAAGACCGGTAACCAACCCGTGAGGGGACGTGAGAGCTTCCCGTTTACCATATGTGGATAACCAGTAGGGTTGATGAGTCCGTAGTCAGAGACTATGAGGACTCTAGTGTGAAGGATATCGGAAAGGATCGTCAGGGACGAGGAATGGACGTATCTGGATCTGACTTGATGTAACTAAGTAGAAGACTTGCATTTGGCTAGGCTTTACCCTGACATGCGCCGGTACTTAGACCAATGGTGATGTGAGAGAGTGGTGACCTATACCCCCAGCCATGGAATGTCCCGAGGGATGCCGGACCCATTACCAACTGATGAGTGATTGAGACCTTCCTAAAGAAGTACGGTGCTATGACTTAAAGCATGTCTGCCAATAGAGACCAACATATGTAGAGTTAGATTCATACATTCATTGTTTGTTTCATACCATATTGCATTTATGTTTGTTCTGGAATCTTGCCATTTATGTTATTATGGATTTAACTGCCTTACTGAGTTTCTTTGAAACTCATTCCTTTATTGTACAATGTTTGTTAGACTATTCTACGGTGTTCTGAATATCATGACGGCCCGTATGAAGAAGCGCAAGGAGAAGAGGCATATCTCCAGGAAGGTGATTGCGGTTACAACAATTACACTGAAGATCCCGCGAGTGGTTATGCTCCGTACGATGCTTAGTCCGACCATAGAGTGGAAGCGCCCTTGTGCCGTTTATGAGATTTATACTTATAGGGATATTGTCTATAAGATTGAGAACAATTTAGTTACCTATTGTACCTGCTATTGGGATTAGATTCTATCTTGCTTATTCTCTTTTAGAACTACTTTTCCGCTGGTTGTAGAGTGGGATTTCGCCTCACTTTACTTATCTGATTTAGACACTCTGATTATATCTAGTACTCTGATTTATATATGATTCATCCTTTCCTTATTTGGATCTATGGTTTATCTTCCGCACTTTTATTATTATTGTTCATGATTATGTTATTGTTTATGTGGGAGGTTGATTACTCGATACCTGATCTTCGAGCTGTGGATCACACTCTCGGGTATGCCAGATAGGGTACCGGCTGGGAGGATGTGACATGATCCCTTCTCAATGATTGAATTCTTTCGTTCCTTGTTGTATCGTTTAGGCATTTTGCGGTCGGTATCTTCGAACCCTTACTCTTCTGAATGTCCTATTTGCGTAATCTTCGCTGGGAAGTTTGATCGTTGCCTTGCATTAGTTGCTCTAACTGGCAGTTCATCTCTCGATTCAGCTGTCTTCGTAACCGGTGCCGTAATTACCACGTGGGTGGATTTGATAGGTTTAGATCCTTTTTTTCAAAATTCGAAGGGTTGCCCTCTAACCACCATTGATTTCTTAGCATCTGAACCATCGCTGACTCTCCACCCTTGATTTGTCTTGGACGAGTCTTTTCATTTTTCCTTTGAGGCTATTTAAACCCTCCTTCGCTCTTCCTCTGCTCACTTCTTCATGCTTGGGATTTTTTAGTCGTTCAAAGTTCAGAGCTTTTCTACCTCAGTGGCTGAGGGCTTGAAGACTTACGGAAGACTTGCTTCCTACTGACTAAACAAGTAAGTCTATCTTCTTTAATTGTTTTCTTGGCGTTCTTGAAGAAGTTCTATCACTTTTCTTCCTTTGCCTATGGCTCTTCCATTTTTCTTCAGACTAGATTCTTAGGTCAGAAAACTTATTTTGATAGTGAGCCTATCTAATGTTTTTGCTTCTGTTGCTGTGTCTTCGAAACATTCTCCTTCTAAGGTGTCAGCTTCTTCTGCATCAAAAAGGCCTTCACACTCTGGTGAGGAGATTTACAGGCCTTCCTGGAAGTTGAGAAGGTTTGATCATGTGACGGATAGCTTTGATAGAGCACTAGAATGGTGCACTCTTGCCCAAACACCAGCCGAAAGTAAAACCTTTGATTATGTTCCCAACGACGCGTTCGTGAAATCGTTAGTGATGTAAGTCTTATGAATTGAAGTCACTTCTCTCTTTTTTTTTCTTTTCTTATTTATTTATTTATTTTATTTTTATTTTTATTTTTATTTTTTTTATTTATGCACATCTGATTCCCGAACGAACCTTTTGATGTTGCAAGAGTACCGTGGATAACTTCCACAAATAGGCAGATGTGGCCTATCAGATCGGGAAAATGCAAGGAATATTGAGATCGAGCGTCTTTCCCAAGATCTAGATGCTGCTAAGGGGAGCATCCGGGTTTCGAGCGGAGGATCGTGAGACTTTTGGGGGAACTAAATGATTCCGAAGCAAAGGTTGCTAAACTGCGGAATCAAATAGTTCCTCCCAATCTCGATTGTATCCCTGCCGAGACTCGGAAGGCTTGCATCCGTAAGTATTTGGACAGTAAGCTTTTTTATAAGTTGTTGGACATTTTCAATGATCGGGATGGTCAAAACGAGGTATTCCAATCAATTCTAAGGAGGGACCCGAACTTTGATACGGCTCCTTGTCAGAAACATTGTCATCTCGAAGTCTTCTCCAAATTATAGCTTCCTCTTCCCGATTGGGCCGAATACATTGTAGATCTGCCCATCCTCGATCCAGATATAATGCTCTTTCTTGACGATTCTCCTCTTTTGACTCCTATTATAGAAGAGATTGTAGAAGAAGAGAAAGAAGAAGGCGCCCCAAATGTCAATCCCATGGGCGCCAATCTTTCTTCCACAACGATCAGAGGGACTGCGGGAGACAAGGTCTAGGACTCGTTGTTTGGCTCTTTCTTCATTCTTCTTACCTTTACTTGGTGGGAGCTTATGGAACTCTTCGCAGCGACCGAAGATGAAGTTCTTCCGCCAGACGAAGGGTTTGAGGTCAGGAAAAGCTAGACGAAGGGTATGGAATTATTCCTCCCAGTCGTTGGTCCTCTTGTTTTGTTTAGAGAAATGTTCCTCCTTTCAGATACTATCTTTGCTCGAATGAAGGATCTTTAACGACATTCATCTTTGCATCAGAAGTTCCTTGTATCGACCGAGGAGGCTAACTTGTTGACATTTGTCTTTGCATCAGAAGCAGTTTGTAATTGAGATACAAAAATATCCTTAGTCTTGTAAAGGTTGGCCCCTGTTGGCCCTTCTATAAATGAAAAAGAACTTATTAAGTAGCTTTCATTTTTGTCTTGAAATTACCCGATTTGACTGTTGTATTTCAACCTTCGAGAGTCAATCTAGCCGAACTTTATTATTAGTTTTCCAACGTGATATCAATTCCTTGGAACTTTTCGAAGTGTTAGAAGGACTCACTCGCTGAAGCCTTTTACCTAGAAAATTCCTTGAATTTTGCAGGCGTTCGTAGGACTCATTCGGTGTTACCCGAAGCCTTTTACATAAAAAATTCCATGAATTTTGCAGGCATTCGAAAGACTCATTTGGTGTTACCCAAAGCCTTTTACCTACAAAATTCAGGAAATTTTGTAGGCTTTTTAAGGTTCTATTCGGTATTGACCGATGCCCTTTACCTTAAAATTTTCCTCTGAATTTTTTCGAGGCATTCAAAGGTCCCATTCGCTGTTACCTGATGCCTTAGACCTAGCAAATTACTTTAAATTTTTCTACGTGTTCGAAGGTCTCATTCGGTGCTACCCAAAGCCTTTTACCTGAAAATTCCTGGAAATTTTTGAGGCGTTCGAAGGTCTCATCGGTGTTACCCGAAGCCTTTTGATTCTATATATCATTCCTTATGCTGTGTTGCCCCCAATCAAAAGATTTGGTAGTTGAAATATAGAATTTGCATTGAATAACTTTCAGTCTCCTACATTAAAATTGAATAAACTTGAACCAGCTAAGAAAAGTATTTCTTCAAATGTTTTGCGTTCCACTATCGGTCAAGCTCGCGTTCTGTTGCCAAATGCATCAATTTATAAGCTTCTGAACCTATTTGCTTTATAATCATGTATGGTCCTTCCCATGCGGGGTCCAGCTTTCTTTGGTGGCGCGGGTCTGATGCTAGAGTATTCCTTAGAACCAAATCTCCTGCTCGAAATTGTTGATGCTTTACTCGAGCATTGTAATTGGACGCTATTCTTCGATGGTATTGCTGAGTTCGAGTGATTGCCTTTTCTCAAACTTCATCTAATAATTCAAGGCTATCTACCAGACCTTGTTCGTTTGAACTCCCTCTCCCGAAGGGTTCCTGCCATTACCTCGACTGGTGCTAATGCTTTTGAACCATACGTCAATTTGAATGGAGTCTCTCCAATGGGTGTCCGAATAGTAGTTCGGTATGCCCATAGAATATTTGGTAATTCTTCCACCCACAAGGTCTTATTGGCTTCAAGCCTTTTCTTGATTCTGTCGAGCAATGTTTGGTTCATCACCTCCACTTGGCCGTTACTCTAAGGATATGCTACTGACGACATCCGGTGCTCGATCATGTAAGTGTTGCAGAAGAGTTCAAACTGGGGATTATCGAATTGCGTTCGTGATCGGTGATAAGTACTTTTGGAATCCTGAACCTATGGATGATTGATTCCAGCACGAATTTCTCCATCTTTCTTTCTGTGATTGTGGCCAAAGGAGCTGCTTCTACCCATTTGGTGAAATAATCGATTGCAACAATTAGGAATTCTCTTCCTCCTAATGCTTTCGGGAATTTTCCCACTAAGTCGATTCCCCACATTGCGAACGGAATTGGGTTAAGAATTGATGTTAGGATTGTGGCAGGTAGCTTTGGCAGGTTCGAATGTACGTGACATTTGTCACATACACCCAGCCGGTACCCTACCTGGCATACTAGGGTATGTGATCCATAGCCCTGAAGATCAAGTATCGAGGAAACCATGCCTCACACATACACGATAACATAATCAAGAACAAATATAATCCATGTAATAACATATAAACAATGAGATCAAGACAAGATTAAGAGAGATAATTTAATCAAAGTGCGGAAGTAAAAGATACCAATGTATATATAATCAAAATGAAGAGAGTGAGCGGAAATCACTCCCTAAGTCACAACGGAAAGTAGTTCGAATAACAGTTAATTACAATCCAAGTCTCAAAAGAGAGAAATAAAGGGGTAAACATCTAAACTAATGTTTCTTCAGTCTTATACAAAATATCCTCGAAAACATAAACCAAAGAAACTAGACATGGCTGAATCTACTCCCGAGAAGATCTCCTGGTACGAAGCATAATCCAACAAGGGATCTTCACTGTAGTCTTCATGGTCGCCAGCACCTTGATGGTAATGTGTTTCATCAAAGGGCGTTTCATAGAATTAGCCATCAATTTCCTTGGTTCCTGTAGAATAATCTAACAAAACATTTGCACAGAAAGGAATGAGTTCAAAAGAACTCAGCAAGGCAAATTATTCCACAATAAAATAGATACATGATACAAAGCATAACATGATGCAAGATGATATGAAACAGACAATGCATGTATGAATCTAACTCTATAAATGCTAGTCTCTATGGCAGACATGCTTTAAGTCATAGCACCATACTTTCTTAGGTAAGTCCGGTCACTCGGCTCCGATAGGTAATGGGTCCTGCATGTCACATCCTCCCAGTCGGTACCCTATCTGACATACCCGAGAGTGTGATCCACAGCCCGAAGATCAGGTATCGAGTAATCAACCTCCCACATAAACAATAACATAATCATGAACAATAATAATAAAAGTGCGGAAGATATACCATAGATCCAAATAAGGAAAGAATGAATCATATATAAATCAGAGTACTAGATATAGTCAGAGTGTCTAAATCAGATAAGTAAAGTGAGGCGAAATCCCACTCTACAACCAGCGGAAAAGTAGTTCTAAAAGAGAATAAGCAAGACAGAATCTAATCCCAATAGCAGGTACAATAGGTAACTAAATTGTTCTCAACTTTATAGACAACATCCCTATAAGTATAAATCTCATAAACAGCACAAGGGCGCTTCCACTCTATGGTCGGACTAAGCATCGTACGGAGCATAACCACTCGCGGGATCTTCAGTGTAATTTTTGTAACCACAATCACCTTCCTGGAGATATGCCTCTTCTCCTTGCGCTTCTTCATAGGGGCCGTCATGATATTCAGTACCTGTAGAATAGTCTAACAAACATTGTACAATAAAGGAATGAGTTTCAAAGAAACTCAGTAAGGCAGTTAAATCTATAATAACATAAATGGCAGGATTTCAGAACAAACATAAATGCAATATGGTATGAAACAAACAATGAATGTATGAATCTAACTCTACATATGCTGGTCTCTATTGGCAGACATGCTTTAAGTCATAGCACCGTACTTCTTTAGGAAGGTCTCAATCACTCATCATCAGTTGGTAATGGGTCCGGCATCCCTCGGGACATTCCATGGCTGGGGGTATAGGTCACCACTCTCTCACATCACCATTGGTCTAAGTACCGACGCATGTCAGGGTAAAGCCTAGCCAAATGCAAGTCTTCTACTTAGTTACATCAAGTCAGATCCAGATACGTCCATTCCTCGTCCCTGACGATCCTTTCCGGTATCCTTCACACTAGAGTCCTCATAGTCCCTGACTACGGACTCATCAACCCTACTGGTCATCCACATATGGTAAACGGGAAGCTCTCACGTCCCCTCACGGGTTGGTTACCGGTCTTGAGCACCCGTGAGCCCAAGTCTAACCATATGCAACCCTACCAATAAATGGCCCCCACAATGTGATTCCTGTCCTCTCACGGGTTGGTTACCGGTCTTGAGCGCCCATGAATCCCCATTGCTACCACGGGTCGTTCGGTCTCAATACCCCTCCGATTAGGGTCTGACATAACGGGACATCCTAGCCAAACACTACTAGACAATCCTAGATATGTCATCCAACAGTTTAGGAAGGTGTCCAGAGGGCATCTCCGGAAACATCCCATAATATTCCCGTAGTAGTCCAAGGACAGAAGTGTCAAAAGGACACCTCTCCTTTCCAAACCATACTTAAGCATACACATGCATCAATTCATATCATCACATATATGGTAACTTCATATATGGAAAGAAATCAATAACTACAATCAATTTGTATATAACTGGTAAGTAAATCATACATGAGTCAATTCAATATGAATAAGTAATGCTACTGATATGAAGACTGTACTACAGTAGTATAACATTATAAGAATCTAATTAAAGAAATAACTTAACAAGATTCAAATATAGAAACTAAGATTTACAATTCATGTTGTTAAAGAAGTAACCATCCTTACCTTTTATAACTCGCAAAGGAATCCTAAGAAATCAAGTAAGATCTTGATAAACTTGAGAAGAAGGTCCTAAACAAGTGTATACAACATATTAGGAAAGATCCTAACAGAAAAGATACCAAAACATCCAAAACAGACCAATTCTGGAGTTGCTGTACTCATTGGTCGAGTGGATTGGTCGACTGGTCCAGTCGACCAATCAGTCGACCAATGCAGACAGTAGCCTATAAAATCAGAGTTTTGAGACATAAAATCCGAATTTGGTGGTTCAAAAGGGTACTAATCAAGGGGTAAACTACATTAGTAGTATCCTAACATATAGGGGATCTCAAAACACTAATCAAATCAAGTCATCAAGATACAAATTAGGAAACAAAAAGTTACCATAATTAGAATTCAAGATAGAAATCAAAGACAAGAACAATAGGAGAATGGATCGTTGATTCAGGTAAAGGTATCATGAAAAGCATACTTAGATCTTCAAGAAAATAGGCCTAAGAGCATAAATCTAAATAAGGAAACAAAACCTACCATATATGTAACTATCATGATTTATGAAGAAAACATGGTATGGTAGAAGAGAAACAACTAGAGATTGATAGATCATGGATCATGAAAAGAAAACACAGCAATTGACTACTAACATGATCAATATAGTAGATCCAAGGAGATCAGAATTCAAATCAAAAGATAAACAAAGACTAGATCATGGTTTGATCATGATTCCTTCAAAAGCTTGCAATGATCATGGTTAAGATCATTGCATTAGCCATTAATCCTTAGGAAGATCATGAGAGACAAGTCCGAGAGATGTTTGCAACAGAGAATGCAGCATCTCCTCTACTGTCTCAACTCAAAAAGGAAAGAAAAACAGAGATGGAGGAGAAAAAAGAGAGTGTAGACATACCTTTGATGCAAAAGGAAGAGTTTTGACGAAGATCCGTCAAGAAAATCACCAAGGATGCAAGGGAGATGACTTTGAGAGGTCTTTGGTTCGTTCCAAAGAGTTTGGAGGCAGAAAATACGAAGTAGACTCGAGATTGGACTTAAATAGAGCAAACAAGACCTAATTGCCAAAGACAGCACTCATTGGTCGAGTGGATTGGTCGACTGGTCCGATCGACCAATCGGTCGACCAATGCGAACAACAATTCCAAAACAGGGAATTGAAGACCCGATCAAATCCAATCCTAAAGGGGTTTTGCACACATATCAAGTGACTTACCTAATAGGTAGAAATGCCTTCAAACCATGATAGAGAGCACTCCAAGTCCATCAACTAATCCGATCTTCATCAAGATTCAGTTTCCATAAATAGAACTTCATCATCAACTCTCATGGATTCAAAGCCAGACACCAAGTCCTCCACTGGGATGGCCCAAAGCTGATTTCTTACTTTATTTCGGGTCACTGGACCTACAAATAACAAGGTTTCCGGGTCAAGGTTAGGGCTGGGTTTTACATTCTCCCCCCCTTAAAGAAATTTCGTCCTCGAAATTGAAAGCGTACCTGTGCTTCCAAAGAGGTGAGGAAACTTCTCCTTCATGTCTTCTTCCTTCTCCCAAGAAGCTTCTTCGGGGGGTATGGTTCTTCCACCGAATCTTCACCAAAGGAATGGTGTGATTCCTTGCTGCTTGTCCTTCTTATCCAAGATTTCGGCCGATTCTTCATCGTAGGTCAAATCAGCACTAAGTCCTTCAGGTGCTTGCTGCAAAATGTGTTCCGGATTCTCTATGTATTTCCGGAGCATCGAAATATGAAACACATTGTGAACACCAGTAAGAGGCGGAGGTAATGCTAATTGAGCTAATTGATACGCAACAGGTCCAACCTTTTCCAAAATCTCGAAAGGTCCAATGAAACGAGGGCTAAGCTTTCCCTTAACATTAAATCTCATCACACCCTTCATTGGTGAAACCTTCGGAAAAACTTTCTCTCCAACTTGAAATTCCAAATCGGTCCTTCTCTTATCGGCATAAGATTTACTGTCTTGGTGATGAGACTTAATCCTTTCTCTTATCATATCTACCATAGCACTCATAGCTTCAATCATCTCGGGACCTAAGACTTTTCTTTCACTGTCTCGAGTCCAGTACAAAGGTGTCCTACAAGTACTTGCCATACAAAGCCTTGAATGGAGCCATGCCTATTGTTGCTTGATAAGCTGTTGTTATAGGCAAACTCAACCAAAGCTAGGTGTTCATCCCAATTACCACCCATATCCACCACACAAGATCCGAGCATGTCTTCCAATGTCCGAATTGTCCGCTCGGATTGTCCATTAGATCGTGGATGATGAGCTGTACTCAAGTTCAATTGGGTTCCCAAGGCCTTCTGCAAACAATTCCAAAACCTTGAGGTGAACCTAGGATCACGATCAGAAACAATACTCAATGGCACACCATGCGGGCGAACCACATTATCCACGTAAAGCCTTGCTAGCTTATCCAGTAGTATGAGTGATCTTCATAGGAATGAAGTGGGCTGATTTGGTCAACCTATCAACAATCACCCACACGGTGTCGTTGCCTTTACTTGTCCGAGGCAAGCTAGTCACAAAGTCCATAGAGATATCCTCCCACTTCCAACTAGGAATAGGAAGAGGTTGAAGTAATCCAGATGGGGGTTGTCGAACGACTTTCACACGTTGGCAAGTCTCACACTTGGCAACAAAATCATCAACATCAGCCTTCAAACCAATCCACCAAAAATGTTCCTTCAAGTCCTTGTACATCTTGGTGCTTCCCGGTGTATAGTAAAGACCGATTGGTGTGCTTCCTTCAATATTTCCTTCTTAATTTCTTCGTTTATGCGCACGCACGGTCTTCCTCTAAACAATAAAGCACCATCCATGGATATACCAAAGTCGGGGTCCGACTCCGGATTCAAAGAAATCTTCTCAACTTTGATAAAAAGTTCTTGATCAGAACTCTGCAGAGCAACAATCTTATCTCTAAGACCAGATCTTGCCGTCATGGCGAAAGAATAAAATTAGAATTCTCGGGGACAATTTCCAAATCAAAACTCTCAATAGAAGACCACAATGGTAAACTCAAAGCATTCAAATCCAAAGTCTTCTTCGGTTCTTCCTACTAAGAGCATCGGCAACAACGTTTGCCTTCCCGGGGTGATCTTGAATATCACAATCATAATCGAGACTAGTTCCAACCATCTCCTTTGTCTCATGTTCAACTCCTTTTGGGTGAAGAAGTATTTCAAACTCTTATGATCCGTGAAAATGGCAATCTTCTCACCGTAGAGGTAATGTATCCAAATCTTCAAAGCAAAGACAACAGCGGCAAGTTCTAGATCGTGAGTGGGGTAATTCCGCTCATAATCTTTCAATTGCCGAGAAGCATAGGCTACGACCTTGCCATGTTGCATCAGTACGCAACCCAATCCAATCTTTGACGCATCGGTATAAACTGTCATACCACCGGAACTATCTGGTATAGTCAAAACTGGGGCAATTGTCAATCTATCTTTCAACTCTTGGAAATTCTTCTCACAGGCGTCAGACCAAACAAACTTTTCTTCTTTCCTGGTCAACTTAGTCATAGGAGCAGCCAACCGAGAAAAATTCTCAATAAACCTTCTGTAGTAACCCGCCAATCCAAGAAAACTTCTTGTTTCCGTTACCGACTTCGGTCTTTCCCAATCAGCCACAGCTTGAACCTTTTCAGGATCAACACGAATACCTTCGGCTGAAACCACATGGCCAAGGAATACTACCCTCTTAAGCAAGAAATCACACTTGCTAAACTTCGCGTACAACTTCTTTTCTCGCAACCTTTGCAAAGTGAAACTTAGATGACTCGCATGCTCTTCTTCGCTCTTCGAATAGATCAAGATGTCGTCGATGAATACAATCACAAACTTATCAAGCACATCGTGAAATACTTGGTTCATGAGGTCCATGAACACCACAGGAGCATTGGTCAATCCGAAGGGCATGACCCTGAACTCGTAGTGACCATACCGTGTTCGGAAAGCTGTCTTGAAGATATCACTAGACTTCACTTTCAATTGGTGATATCCGGATCTTAAGTCAATCTTTGAGAACACCACTGCACCCTTTAACTGATCGAAGAGATCATCTATTCTGGGCAGCGGGTATCTATTCTTGATAGTCAGCTTATTCAACTCATGGTAGTCGATGCACAGGCGCATACTACCGTCTTTCTTCTTGACAAACAAGACCGGAGCTCCCCAAGGTGATACACTAGGTTGTACGAAACCTCTATCAATGAGCTCATTCAACTGATTTTGCAACTCTTTCAACTCGGTAGGAGCCATCCTATACGGAGCTTTAGATACCGGAGCGGCACCGGGGACGAGATCAATAGAAAACTCGACATCCCCCGTCTGGAGGCACTCCCGATAGATCATCGGGAAGACATCAACAAAGTCACAGACAACCCACGACTTCATCGACTCTTTTCTCCACTTTACCCTTGCCTTCAGATGAAGCATCATCCACTAGGGCATAGACTTGCATCAGTGTAGACAGCACCTTCTTACAAACCCTTCTCTTCTCACCATGAAATTCTAAGACCGGACTTCCACAAATATGGAACTGAATCTTCTTTGAGGAACAAAGAAACACAGCTTTGTGGGCTGTTAACCAATCAATTCCCAAGATAACATCAAAGTCCTTCATATCAAGAATTACAAAATTGACTTCCAAGTTCTTCTCACCAATCAACACAGGACATTTAGATAACCCCTTATCTAGTTTCACAACAGGACCAGTAGGTGTACTAATCAATAAACAACTAGACAACTTCTCAGGGATTAGGTCAGTCTTCTTGATGAATGCAGATGACATGAACGAATGAGATGCACCCGTATCAAATAAGACAAATGCAGAAATAGAAGCAACTAACAATGTACTTGTAATCACCTCATGGCTTGGATCCTGCTCAACACTGGAAATACTGAACACTCTACCAGAGGGAGGAGTAGGATCACTCTTCACCACCGGAGCAGGCTGCTTGGACGAGGCACGAGCCGACAAATGACCAGCTTGCTTGCGGTAAAAGCAAACAGGATTGCTTGGGTCCAAGCTGGGGTAGCTGCAACAGAGGGCTTCGAACAAAAGGCCTAGCACTTGCACTCACTCGGTGGTCGGTTTCCGCCATCTTGTCTAAACTAAACCGGCTGGCTGCTGAAAACCCGAGTTCGACCTACACTCTTAGGCTGAAAGGTAGGAGT
Source organism: Hakea prostrata (assembly GCF_041222555.1). NCBI lineage: Eukaryota > Viridiplantae > Streptophyta > Magnoliopsida > Proteales > Proteaceae > Hakea > Hakea prostrata. The sequence goes on along the minus strand of NC_142607.1, from coordinate 43,082,959 downwards.
GGGGTAGGGTGTAGGTCTCACAAAACGCCGATCATTACGATCCACCAACCCAGGGGTTCCTTGGCTGCCGGGCTTTTGCACACGCGCACTTTCCTTCTCTGTTTCTTCCAACTTCTTCGAGTTCTGCACCACTTGAGCATAGCTCACTATAGGCTGGGATTGTGAGGTAAGCTTTAATGGCGGGGCGCGATCCTTTGAAGAACTTCTTCGCTTTGGCGAGATCGACCTTCAGAGAATCTGGAGCAAAGAAATGAAGCTCCTCAAACTTCTGTTGGTACTCCAACACAGACAGAGATCCTTGTGTGAGAACCATAAACTCAGCTTCCTTCGCATCCTTCACCGCCTCGGGGAAATAATTCATACAAAAAGCCTCTTTGAACAACTCCCAAGTTACAACTCCTGCATGCAAACCTTCCAAAACAGGCCGAGTGGAGATCCACCATGCATCAGCTTCTTATTGCAACTTCTGTTCAAGAAACAGAATCTTCGAGCTTCCGAGCATTGCAGATGTCGGAAAGCCTTCTCCAACTCACGAAGCCACTTGTTAGGAAACAAGGGGTCCTTGGTAACTCCGGTGAAAATGGGTACTTGCATCTTGAGAAAACTCTCCATCGGAGTAGTATGAGGAGTTCCAGCTAAACCTCCCGCATTCAGGACTGCGGCATGAGGATTCACATTAGCACCAGTTCGAGTCTCATTATGCAGAGTCATGAAACCCACCAACATCTGGTTGAACTGAGCTGCTTGCTGCTGCATCATATTGCCCATAATATTGGCAATATCACGGAAGCTTCCAACATTCGGGGCACCGGGTATCTCATGGGTACCCTGATCAACATTAGGTATCTCACCACCTCCATGAGGTATTTCACCACCTCCTTGACCATTGGATTCACCACGCCCACTTCTCAGAGTAACCATTCTGCAAAACTGAGAACATCAAAATACCGAATTTCGAAGTTTCAACATAAACCACAAGTCCAAATGATTTGAAAACTTAAATCATGCTCAAATATATCCATATAGTCATCAAACAATAATCCATAAGGCAAAAATCACATTTTCCAAAAATTCAACAGCAAAAGAGGTCTCTGTGACCATTGGTCGAGTGATTGGTCGACTGACCCAGTCGACCAATGAGTCGACCAATGCAGACAGAATGCGAAAATTCGCATTATAAGCCTCATTTCCACATTCCAACTTCTATCTATCCTCTTCCAAAGGTGAGAGAGCCCTAGGGAAAATCTCTAAAGGTTCTCACAAGTGTTCTTGAGGTGTTTTGGTGCTTCAACAACAACACATCAACACACAACCATCACAAACAAGGTAAATCTCTCATTCCTTCTTCCATTTTCATCTTCTCATGCTTGCATTTCAATCAAACCATGCTTTGCTTGTATCCAATGCTAGAAATCATGCTTAGGAATACTTAGAAACATATTCCCTAAGTTTTAAACACAATGCCATGCATAGACAACAAGTTCTAACATATTGGTGTTCATCTCGCAACGTTTTCATACCGAAATCGTTATCTTTAGAAAATTTTCGTTTTCTCTCAAACCGCTTGAAATTTTCGTACGAAATCAAATGCTACATGCTCAAGATGATATTGTAGATAGGTCCATAAAATTTGATTTAACCAATTTCAACTTTTCAAAAAATCCAATTTTGACCTAATTTGCAAAATCCCCAAATTTTCCTTCTTGCTGAATTTTTCGCTTTAATTCAAGTTTTCGATCGATTTTCTTCAAACAAACTTCATAGACATGAAATTCCAAGTATTGCGCACATGCTAGTATGTTCAAATCAAATTTCCCCCAAATTTGAAATTTTCCGAAAAATTACGAAGATACCCTTTTGGCTCAAATCTTAAAGTAGCACTAACTGGAAATGTCTCTTGTCTCTTTCACAGATATACTATGCAGAGGGGAGGGCGAGGACGAGGTAGAGGTCGTGGTCGCATTGTAGGGGCACTTAGGGGCGGAGGTCAGGTTCCTTCAGAGCCTAGACAGGAGGTTCGGAGACCGGACATGTTTGACACACCTCAGGCCGAGTTTTTGTACGAGGCCTACTTTAGTTACTGTAACATCGAGTTGGGATGTCTACTTCACCTACGCCAGCTCAGAGTCTTTAGGATTCGGCAGAGATTCGACACGTTGCAGTGGACTCATCTCTTCACCGAGGATCTGCCGGTACCCCGAGCTAGTGAGGTTGTTCTTCAGCAACCTAACCTACACGAGGAGGCTCGAGGTCAAGGACATCCACTTAGACTTGTCCTAAGGAGCAGGGGTCTTCCGGACTCAAATTCGCTTTTCCACCCGAGCACCGGCTGAGATCTTGCAGGTTCCTTACTATCCACAAGCGGTGTGTGTGGATACCGCAGGAGCAGATTTGGACAGCCATCTGATGCCGTACGAGCTTCGCGAGATATGCTCTACGCTATGGGATAGTCGTCGATGCTTCACTCCGTGGACCAACGAACGGATGACGGATTCTGCACGGATTATCGGTCGCATAGTCGGCCGAAACATTATGTCGAAGGCCGGACATCACCATCGGGTCACGGTGATGGAGGCCTTAGTCATCTACCACATCTACATGGGCTTCGAGATCGATCTCTCCTACATCATTCAGCGGGTCATGCTTGGACTTGGTTCTGCGGCCTAGCATGCGGAACCTTTGCTATGGGAGGCTACCGACCTTGATCTTCGGGCATTTCGGGGTGAGTTTCGAGGATACACCGGTGGACACTAGTTCACGGGGATATGTCATCGGGACTCGGACCATTCGTCGATGAGGCTGCAGCAGCGATCGAGAGATCTCCCGGTCCGGAGGGTGAGGATGATGAGGAGTCGGAGGATGAGGATCAGGAGTCGAGAGGATGGAGGAGAGGATATCGGTCCTGATAGTGATGATTAGGCCGGAGATGATACAGATATGCACGAGGCTAAGCCAATGCATCACGAGTTTCCTTCATCACACTTCGAGGCAGGTGGCCCTTCTAATGCAGTTCTAGAGACTTCAGATCTTGGGGCACAGATGAGATCGATGACTTCCATGCTAGAGAGGATGGAGGTCGGACGGGAGCAGATGTATGAGAGGATGGAGTCACGACAGGATAGGATAGAGCATCGGGTGACTCGGCTAGCGGAGGAGTTCGGAGCATACAGAGATCAAAGAAGATCACCTAGATAGACTTGTACCCTAGGATTTTCATTTATGCATTTCAGATGTAATCGTTGTAAAAGCTTTTGAAATTAATGAAGTTTATTTTGTTTCACTTAATTATTGTATATTATGCACCTTTCTTTTCTTTGTATTAGTGACATTTGTTTAAGTATAATTATGGTATGTTATTCGAAAATGTTCTGTTATGCTTCATAGGTTAAGTTTCTAATCCAAGTGTTCTATTATTCACTTCTAAGAGTAGAGGAGTCATTTCAGATCAATGACTCAGGAATGTTCAGTTATTGTCTTTTGTGGTTAGGATTTCCTCAAACCTTGGGCTCTGATACCAATCTGTCACATCCTCCCAGCCGGTACCCTATCTGACATACCCGAGAGTGTGATCCACAGCCCGAAGATCAGGTATCGAGTAATCAACCTCCCACATAAACAATAACATAATCATGAACAATAATAATAAAAGTGCGGAAGATATACCATAGATCCAAATAAAAAAAGAATGAATCATATATAAATCAGAGTACTAGATATAGTCAGAGTGTCTAAATCAGATAAGTAAAGTGAGGCGAAATCCCACTCTACAACCAGCGGAAAAGTAGTTCTAAAAGAGAATAAGCAATACAGAATCTAATCCCAGTAGCAGGTACAATAGGTAACTAAATTGTTCTCAACTTTATAGACAACATCCCTATAAGTATAAATCTCATAAACAGCACAAGGGCGCTTCCACTCTATGGTCGGACTAAGCATCGTACGGAGCATAACCACTCGCGGGATCTTCAGTGTAATTTTTGTAACCACAATCACCTTCCTGGAGATATGCCTCTTCTCCTTGCGCTTCTTCATAGGGGCCGTCATGATATTCAGTACCTGTAGAATAGTCTAACAAACATTGTACAATAAAGGAATGAGTTTCAAAGAAACTCAGTAAGGCAGTTAAATCTATAATAACATAAATGGCAGGATTTCAGAACAAACATAAATGCAATATGGTATGAAACAAACAATGAATGTATGAATCTAACTCTACATATGCTTGGTCTCTATTAGGCGGACATGCTTTAAGTCATAGCACCGTACTTCTTTAGGAAGGTCTCAATCACTCATCATCAGTTGGTAATGGGTCCGGCATCCCTCGGGACATTCCATGGCTGGGGGTATAGGTCACCACTCTCTCACATCACCATTGGTCTAAGTATCGGCGCATGTCAGGGTAAAGCCTAGCCAAATGCAAGTCTTCTACTTAGTTACATCAAGTCAGATCCAGATACGTCCATTCCTCGTCCCTGACGATCCTTTCCGGTATCCTTCACACTAGAGTCCTCATAGTCCCTGACTACGGACTCATCAACCCTACTTGGTCATCCACATATGGTAAACGGAAGCTCTCACGTCCCCTCACGGGTTGGTTACCGGTCTTGAGCGCCCGTGAGCCCAAGTCTAACCATATGCAACCCTACCAATAAATGGCCCCCACAATGTGATTCCTGTCCTCTCACGGGTTGGTTACCGGTCTTGAGCGCCAATGAATCCCCATTGCTACCACGGGTCGTTCGGTCTCAATACCCCTTCGATTAGGGTCTGACATAACGGGACATCCTAGCCAAACTCTACTAGACAATCCTAGATATGTCATCCAACAGTTTAGGAAGGTGTCCAGAGGGCATCTCCGGAAACATCCCATAATATTCCCGTAGTAGTCCAAGGACAGAAGTGTCAAAAGGACACCTCTCCTTTCCAAACCATACTTAAGCATACACATGCATCAATTCATATCATCACATATATGGTAACTTCATATATGGAAAGAAATCAATAACTACAATCAATTTGTATATAACTGGTAAGTAAGTCATACATGAGTCAATTCAATATGAATAAGTAATGCTACTGATATCAAGACTGTACTACAGTAGTATAACATTATAAGAATCTAATTAAAGAAATAACTTAACAAGATTCAAATATAGAAACTAAGATTTACAATTCATGTTGTTAAAGAAGTAACCATCCTTACCTTTTATAACTCGCAAAGGAATCCTAAGAAATCAAGTAAGATCTTGACAAACTTGAGAAGAAGGTCCTAAACAAGTGTATACAACATATTAGGAAAGATCCTAACAGAAAAGATACCAAAACATCCAAAACAGACCAATTCTGGAGTTGCTGTACTCATTGGTCGAGTGGATTGGTCGACTGGTCCAGTCGACCAATCAATCGACCAATGCAGACAGTAGCCTATAAAATCAGAGTTTTGAGATATAAAATCCGAATTTGGTGGTTCAAAAGGGTACTAATCAAGGGGTAAACTACATTAGTAGTATCCTAACATATAGGGGATCTCAAAACACTAATCAAATCAAGTCATCAAGATACAAATTAGGAAACAAAAAGTTACCATAATTAGATCAATCATGGTTCTTGAAGAATTCAAGATAGAAATCAAAGACAAGAACAATAGGAGAATGGATCGTTGATTCAGGTAAAGGTATCATGAAAAGCATACTTAGATCTTCAAGAAAATAGGCCTAAGAGCATAAATCTAAATAAGGAAACAAAACCTACCATATATGTAACTATCATGATTTATGAAGAAAACATGGTATGGTAGAAGAGAAACTACTAGAGATTGATAGATCATGGATCATGAAAAGAAAACACAGCAATTGACTACTAACATGATCAATATAGTAGATCCAAGGAGATCAGAATTCAAATCAAAAGATAAACAAAGACTAGATCATGGTTTGATCATGATTCCTTCAAAAGCTTGCAATGATCATGGTTAAGATCATTGCATTAGCCATTAATCCTTAGGAAGATCATGAGAGACAAGTCCAGAGATGTTTGCAACAGAGAATGCAGCATCTCCTCTACTGTCTCAACTCAAAAAGGAAAGAAAAACAGAGATGGAGGAGAAGAAGAGAGTGTAGACATACCTTTGATGCAAAAGGAAGAGTTTTGACGAAGATCCGTCAAGAAAATCACCAAGGATGCAAGGGAGATGACTTGCAGAGGTCTTTGGTTCGTTCCAAAGAGTTTGGAGGCAGAAAATACGAAGTAGACTCGAGATTGGACTTAAATAGAGCAAACAAGACCTAATTGCCAAAGACAGCACTCATTGGTCGAGTGGATTGGTCGACTGGTCCAGTCGACCAATCAATCGACCAATGCAGACAGCAATTCCAAAACAGGGAATTGAAGACCCAGATCAAATCCAATCCTAAAGGGGTTTTGCACACATATCAAGTGACTTACCTAATAGGTAGAAATGCCTTCAAACCATGATAGAGAGCACTCCAAGTCCATCAACTAATCCGATCTTCATCAAGATTCAGTTTCCATAAATAGAACTTCATCATCAACTCTCATGGATTCAAAGCCAGACACCAAGTCCTCCACTGGGATGGCCCAAAGCTGATTTCTTACTTTACTTCGGGTCACTGGACCTACAAATAACAAGGTTTCCGGGTCAAGGTTAGGGCTGGGTTTTACACTGCATCCCTCAGGACAATCCATGGCTGGGGTTTAAGTCACCGCTCTCTCACATCACCATTTGGTATAAGTATTGGCGCTTGTCACGGTAAAGCCTAGCCTAATGCAAGTCATCTACTCAGTCGTATCAAGTCAGATCCGGCTACTTCCCCTATGGCTACAACCAACTCGGACTACGGACCCATCAACCCTATTGGTCATCCACAAATAATAGACGAGAAGCTCTCACGTCCTCTCACGTATTGGTTACCGGTCTTGAGCGCCCGTGAGCCCAAGTCTAGCTATTTGCAACCCTACTAGTAAATGGCCTCTAACGAGTATCCACAATGTGATCTATGTCCTCTCACGGATATGACTCACCGGTCTTGAGCTCCCACAAATCCACATTCCTACCACGGGTCGTTCAGTCTCAATACCCTTCCGATTCGGGTCTGATACAACAAGGACATCCTAGATAACAATAGTAGACAAGTCCTATGTATGACATCCAATAATCCGGGAAAGCGTCAATGGGCATCATTGGAAACATCCCATACTATTCCCTCTGATGTCCAAGGACAGAAATGTCAAAAGGACATTCCTCAATCCCAAATCATACCTATCCAATCACATTCCCAATTCCATCAGATCATACATAAATGATACTTCATCATATCGAAAGATATATATCATAACATGACTCAATCACTTATGTAATTAACAAGAATGAATAATCATAATAAAAAAAGAGTATATAAACATGGTACTACTGTCTTGAAATACATACAGCAATCATATGATGTTAAGAATACAACAAGGAAGGTGAATCTACTAAGTTTCCAACATAGAGGCAAGATTCACATAATTCGTGTAATTATGATAATTACCGTCCTTACCTTAAATCGAATTGAGGATAATCCAAAGATCAATTAGAATGGTCCCAAGATTAGTACTTGCACCCTAGACAATCATAGATGCAATATCAGAAGAAGAATCAAGCAAATCGGAGGTCAAACGGATCAAATCAGGCAAATGCAGCAAAGTTGTGTTCAGCTGGTCGACTTGCTGGTTGAGTGACTCAGTCGACCAAGTGAACATTAATGGGGCTGAAATGAGATTTTTATCCGAAACCTAGCTTTCGGGACTCGGATCACTCTGAAATTTGAAAGGAATGTTAGGTACAGTAAATGAAGACTATTTAGCAAAGATTTAACATCAATCAATGGTCAAATTAAGAATCTCCAAATTGAAACCCTAGCTTCAAAATGCTAAGCATCATGTTCTTCAATGAAACCAATTGCAAATGTAAGGAGAATTAGGGAATCAATTAAGGGAGTGATGAACAATAGATTAGAATCAATTACTAACATAAAATCAGACTTAGTATGCTATAGAAATCAGTTTAGTAGATGAAATCATGTTGCTATAAAGAAAATCATGAGAATGCAAGGTTAAGAATCAATATAGGGAGCACAACATTGATAGAGTGAGAGGGGTTTATACAAATGCAAGGAGAGAAACAAAGAAGAGGTGGTTGCAAGGTTGCAACACCATATTCATAGTCTCAACAACAAAAAAGAGAAGAGGTGAGAGTAGATTAGAGAGAGAATGAGAGATGACATACCTTGTAGAAGAAATTTGAGTAGAGAAGCAATGATTCTTGTAAGAATACTTCACCACTACCAAGGAGAGGTCTAAGGAGGCTCTTTCCATTTTCTCAGGAGGCTCTAGGAATAGAATAGGGTTCTAACTACGAGGTTCCCTTAAGTAAGGCATAAAATAATCCAAAAATCATTATTTTCGTATTTAATAACCAGCTGGTTGACTGGCCCAGTCAACCAACCAGTCGACCAAGCAAGAATAACAACTTCAGAGAGGGAATTGGAAGGTCAGGTCAACTCAAATTCACTTAGGCTTTCTCCTATAACTCAATCAACAAGTCTAGATCAGAGAATTACCTTCGAATCAAGTTTGGAAGTGCATTAGGTACGTCAACTAATCTCCCCCTCTTCAAGGTGCAGCTTCTTACCAAACATTGACAGTGCATCCAAGTAAGGGGCACCATCATCAATGTCCATGGGTTCGGAATCAAACACCATGTCTTCTACTGAGAAGGCCCACAGATCTCTCCTTCCTCCACTTCGGGTCTTCGGACCTACAAACATCAAGGATTCCGGGTCAGGGTTAGGGTTAGGCTAGGGCTGGATTTCACAACATTGATTGCAGGACCGATCATATCTCATGGCATCTTCTTGTATCTTGGGCCAATATTACCCGTACAGGAGGATCTTATGTGCTAACGCTCGACTGCCCATATGTGCTTCGCAAATTCCTTTGTGAACCTCTGCCAAGGCAGTTTCGGCTCATTCTGGTCCAACACACCTAAGTAATGGTCCAGAAAAGGACCTTTGGTAGAGCCTCCTATTCGGAATGGTGTGTCTTGCCACCCGAACTCTAATGGATCGAGCTTCTTTTGAATCTTTGGGAAGTTTGTTATCTCAAATGTACTCCACGATCGAGTCCATCCAAGATCTTTTTCTTTCTATATAGGATACCTCGTTCGCCCTAGCACTTGGGAAGCACAATTCCTCGATATAGACTGATGGTCCTAGGGTCTTTTCCTTAGCGTTGGCCAACCTTGAAAATTCATCTGCTATAGTGCTTTCCTTCCTAGGTATCTGACATACCTTAACATCTCAGAATTCTTTTTGGAGATTACGAATCAACTCTTGGTACTTCTGTAGTTGAGGCTCTTTTATTCCATACTCTCCTTCTACTTGGTTGACTATGAGTTGTGAATCACTATATATAGTCATGTCTGGCTCTGCTAGAGCTTTAGCGAGTCGAAGCCCAGTAACGAAAGCCTCATATTCTGCTTCGTTGTTACTTGCCTCAAATCCAAACCTCAGAGCGTATCGAATAAGAAATCCCCTTGGACTCTTCAATAAGACGCCTGCCCCCGATCCGTATTTGCTGCTAGAACCGTCGACATAAATATGCCACATGTTCGAGAGTGTTGGTTGGTTTTCTTCCTCGATCGGGGTTGTTGACTCTACTATAAAGTCGGCCAAGGCCTGTGCTTTAATAGCGGTTTGGGGTTTGAAGTCCACCTGGAATTCTCCCAGCTCTACCGACCATGCCACCATTCTTCCAGATAAATCAGGTTTAAATAAAACCATTTTGAGAGGAAAATTAGTCAATACCTTAATCACATGAGCTTGGAAGTATGGTCTTAGCTTTCGAGCCACTATCATAAGCGCCAGAGCCTGCTTCTCAATCACCAAATATCTTGTTTCTGCGTCCAAGAGTACGTGACTGACATAATATATAGGCCACTACTTCTTTTCCCTTTCCCAAATGAGAACTGCGCTTACGGCCGATTGTGAAGTTGCTAGATACACTTGTAAGGTTTCTCCCTTCTCAGGTCTAGAGAGCAAAGGTAGCCGCCAGAGCCTGGTCTTTAGTTCCTCAAATGCCTTCTGACATTTGTCTGTCCACCGAGCCTCTTTACCTCCCCTTAAATCTTTCAGGGCTTTGAAGAAAGGTAAGCATTTTTCTCCCGACTGTGAAATGAATCAGGTTAAAGCCGCTATCAGTCCCGTTAGGCATTGCACATCCCAAACAGTCTTTGGAGGCTCCATGTTGATCAGGGCTTGTATCTTGATAGGTTTTGCTTCGATTCCTCTTTGGGAAACCATAAACCCTAGGAATTTTCCCGAAGATACTCCGAAGGCGCATTTCTCCAGGTTCAACTTCATTTGGTATTTTCTTACAATAGAAAATACTTCTTTGAGATCCGCAATGTGCCCCCGCCCGTTGGAGACTTTTTACTAGCATATCATCTACATATGCTTCCATATTTTTCTTGATCGGATTACTAAAGACCTTGTTCGTAGCCCTTTGGTAGGTAGCTCCTGCATTTTTCAACCCGAATGGTATGACTTTGTTGAAATAACTTTCCTAATCGGTTATAAAGGCCATGAATCTCTCATCTTCCTTATTCATTAGGATTTGATTGTATACAGAATAAGCATCCATGAAACTCAACTTTTCGTAACCTGCAGCTGCATCGATCGAAGATCTATTTGGGGGAGCGGGTAACAGTCCTTTGGACACGCCTTTTAAGATCCGTGTAATCAATACACATTCTACACTTCTTGTTCAATTTTTTCACCATCACAACATTGGCCAGCCACATTGGGCACTCTATGGTTTCAATAAAGCCCAAACTCTTTAGCTTCTCGACCTCTCCTCTGATTGCCTTGTGCTTTTCAATCGAGAAGTTTTGTCTTTTCTGAATTACTGGTTTGATGTTTGAGTTGATCCAGAGCTTATGTAGGCTACCGCTTGGTCGATACCTGGCATATCGTCGGCTGACCATGCAAACACATCTATGCTTTCCCAAAGGAACGCCTTTAATTCTTCCTTAAAGCTTTCTAGTTGCTCTACCCAATATGAGTAGCTTTTGTTTCGTCTCCTGGCTGCAACAGGATTAGTTCTAACTTTTCCACGAGTTCGGGTCTCTGCATGGTGTCTTCATCCTGATCGTCTCTTACCTAGATTGGTAAGGCTGTGGCTTTTTCAAGTCCAGCTTATCATTGAGATAGGCTACATAACACTATTGGGAAAGCCTCTGATCCGATGTTACTTGACCAATTCCCTTTTCAGTTGGGAACTTTATCTTCATATGCCTAGGTGAAACTATCGCGCCTAGCTTTGTTAGTGAAGGCCTACCGAGGATGACATTGTAAGCAGGGAGGTCCCGAACGACCAGGAAATTTACCCAAATAGTGGATTCTTTCGGGAAATTTCCCACCGAAAGGTCCAACTGAATTGACCCTTCGGCTACGACCGACGAACCAGCGAATCCGTAAAGATGAGTGCATGATGGCTTCATTAGTTCTTGCTCGATCCTTAGCTTCTGATAAGCTTCGTAAGACAGGAGGTCAGCCGAAGATCCCGTGTCAACTAAGACTCTGTGCCCCTCTCGTCGCCCAATTTCAACTTTGATTACTATCGCATCGTCATGAGGTAGGCATACCCCCAATTCATCTTCTTCATCGAAGGTGATGGGATTCTCCTCCAATTTATTTCGTTTATAGGATTCTCTTATTCCCACAAACTTTGACTTCACTTTTAGCTTCCTTAGGGATTTAGGTTCGGTCACTCCAAATATCGTAAGAATAGGGGATTGGCTAGGCCCGACCACCTCTTTCCCCTTTTTTGATTTCGGAGTTTCAACCCGGTGCTCTCTGCTTCCCGAACGTTCCCTTTTCTCGATGGTCATCCTTTGTTTGTTTTCTCGACCTTTAACAACGCTGGCGAGGTGTCCCTAGTTTATTAATCTCTCGATATCAGCTTTTAGGTGTCTACACTCATTTGTGTAGTGCCCGTAATCCTTATGAAAACGGTAGTATTTCTCCCTATTTTTTTTCTCCCGTCTTCGATATTATTTTTATGGCCATTTCAAGATATCTTGGGGTTCTTGATTTGCATCAAGATTCTCGATCAAGGAGCGTTCAGGGGCGTGTAATCATCTTGATCGAGAGAGCGTCGTCTCCAAGTCGATCGTGGCTTTCTGGCCCGATCGATGATGGGCTGCTTCTATTTCTGGCTCCGTTCGGGAGCCTTCTTCTCTTTGCTGAGCGCTATTGGCTCTCCTTAACATGTGTCAAGTATCTCTATCACTTTTGCTTATTTTTGACACTGTTGTACCAATTCTGAATAGGTGGTAGGCATATCTTGAGGTAGTAACTCCAAAGAACTTTCGATTTGTGAGTCCAAGAAACAAAGCGCTTTGGCCACTTATTCGTCCAAACTTTCAATCTCCATGGTGACTTTGTTGAATCTCTTCAGGTATTCTCGAATTGATTCATTCTTCCCCTGCTTGATCATAAATAGGGTTTCCTTTGTCTTCTTAATCTGAATGTCACTTTGGAAATGTCCGATAAACTTTCGGGCCAAATCCTTAAAATTGACAATCCTTCCCGAAGGAAGGTTTGAGAACCACTTCTATGCTGCCCTGGTTAGGGAGGAACCAAACACTTTGCATAGAATTTCATCAGAGTTCCTTGCTACCGCCATAGTCTGCTGGTAGTAACTAATATGGGCAATGCGATCTCCCAAACCGTTGAACGAAGTGAACGTGGGGAGTCGAAAATTGTGTGGAAACTCGTACTCAACAATGGCCTCCACGAATGGAGTTTTCTTGATGACCGAATATATTTCATCCGTCTTTCTCCCTTGGGAGAGCTGCCCTAATCTTTGATTTATATCAGCCAGCTCATGACCAATATGCAAGGATCGTCTATCATTAGCTCGAATGGCTTCTCAACCCGAACATCTAGATGTTGGGGAGTGAGTGCGAACTCCTTTTAGCAATCTCGTTATGGATTCAGTTCGGCTAGCTTGCGGCCTATCATACCGATCGTCTCTCCTGGGTAATTCCCCAGTTATCAGTTCTCGGACTCGCCTTTGGGGATCCCTCCGATCCATACGGGCCAAAATTCTAGCCTTCGGTCGGTTGTCTGTCTCCTTCGTTGGAGGGTCGTCGTGCGAGAGATATTTTCCCATCTGCTTCTCCCGCACGTCTTCTAGACTCCAACTGATCAAGAGCTTGTGGAGCGACTACTTGCCTGAACATTGTACAGAGCATATATTGCATCTCTAAGAATTGAACATGCATTTGATCCAATTGCTGTTGAAGAAGATTCAAATGGTTTTCATGTTCGTTGCCATCCACTCCATCTTGACGAACTTCTTGGGCTCGACTTCCTTTAGGAATATCCAATGGCTCATTCCCATCAGGAGGACGGAGATTCAATTCTCGCTGAGCCACTGCGCTGCCGCCGATTTGGCAACTTCTTGAAGCGTTTCCCACGACGGCTGCTGCTGATGTGTTTATATAGATTTTGCCTCCAATTCTCGACTGTTGAGTGAATTCTCGATCTCTTTAGATGACCGTCCGATCATAGGGTTTTGCGCTAGATATCCAGGGGTGCAGGTAGTTACAGATCTTAGCACAATTCCCTCTCCGCCTTAACGATAGTTGCTTCTTACAAGTTAGCTTCGCCTACCGCAAGATTCGGGAGGTCGTTCGTGACTGGTAGCTAAAGTGCGGCGCCTTCACGACCGTTTAGATTAGGTTAAGGTGGGTCCCAATTGTGGTCTAACCAGGGCGAAGGCTGTGAACCTGGTCCAATGGGTTCAGTGCAATTTTCCTCGTATCATAGATAAATAAAAGATGCCACATCGTTACTTAACTAATGAAACTTAACGACAAGGGGCATCAATAATTATAGGAAAAGTTTAAGGTTGAATCAGTAATTTCAAAAAGTATAGAGAATATAGTAGTAATTAAGCAATAGTACAAGGGGCAATAATAAGTATCCCAAACAAGTAAGAAAAAAATACATGTGGAATCCACTGTAATATGGTGGAAAATAGGTAAATAAAAAATTTTATGAAAAAATTACAAATATAGGTTCCACTTTTATTATATTACTCATGCCACATCATTAGATATGTTTTCTTAAATTATAGAAGTTTGTGCCCAAATTTTTCACTCCATTTAACCAAACAAACATGTTTCTGGGATTGCCTATAAATTTAATTTTTTTCACCATTTTTCCCCCTCATTTCAAATTTTGCAAAAAAATGATGCCCTACTGGTAGAATGATGGGGTTAAGAGATGTCTGATGAGCACATTTATGTGTGAAATCTTATGGCATAAAGCATGCATTTTATACACTTAGAGTGGAGTTACCTTGGGTTTTATGTTGTTTTTGCAGATTTTAGGATTTTTCAAGATTTAAGCAAATATTTGGAGTTTTGGGCTTGAATCATGCAATTTTACACGTCAAGAAATCCATTCAAATTCTCAAATGCAAAAATGGGCCTGATCTGGAGCATAATGGGCTAGAGATGTGTGATTATGGGCCAACATCGAAATATTGAAGAAATAAAGAAGGCAAATTTGATCTACGGCTGAGATTATAAATTATCAGTAAAAAATACATAGATATTATTGAGAGAAAAAGAGGAAAAAGAATTATATTTAGAGAAAGAAAAAGAGGAAAAAGAATTATATTTAGAGAAGAAAGAGGCAAAAATCCCGTTTTTGAATGTCTCAGTCCAGTTTTGATCAAGCCCTTCATCGAACGGGAATCCGGTGTCCGATCGAGCTGATTTTTGGAGGAGAGCTTCACGACTTCTTAAAACTAAAATCCAATGGTGGAATTATGCATCTGATATCTCTAAGTTGGCACGATTGGTACGTCAAAACCCTAATTGGCTGAGTCAGATAAGAACCCTGAGTTTTATTCAAATTCAAATTCAGCCATGCCTCATACCTCATGTAAACTCTATAAAAGGAGAGCATACTCCATCAAAGGAGAACGTGTTCTAGAGCTTAGTAGAAGCATTCTTTCTTCTCTCTTCAGTTTATTTAGGCTTTCTCTAGTTTTCTTTGCTTGCATTTGTAAGATTTAAATTTCTAGATTGAATGTTTAGGTTTAATTTTTTTTATGTAATGCAATTCAAGTTCAAGTTTCAAGTTTTTAGATTCGTTTTTCTCTGGGTCTAGCAATTGCATATTTAGATCATTCTAGATCAAGATTTGGTTGTTAGGGTTGGTTGAGATTCGAATCGTTTATTCAATTTGCAAGTAAGTAACCTTTTTTATTAATCTTCTCTCCTCCCTCCATTCCAGCTTCTATCTACCCCTCCATACTCTTAATTTAGGATTTACTTTAAGCATTATTTATTGTTCTCCCTTCCCCTGGATCCTTGATCAGAGATGCCTACAGTCGTGCCTCTCTTTGGTTAAGGTTTCCATTTTATTTTCTGCAATTTACTTTTTGTTATTTACTTTTTGCAATTTACTTTCTGTTATTTACTTTCTGCAATTTACTTTCAACACTGTTTATTGTTCTCCCTTCCCCTGGATTCTTGATCAGAGATGCCTACAGTCGTGCCTCTCTTTAGTTAAGGTTTCCTTTTCCTTTTATTGCTTTGTTTATTGCTCTATTATTTACTTTCTGCACTATTTCTTTTCTTCTTTAATATCCGTTCCCCCGATCGATGGACTATAAGCTACGGCAAAGGGTCCACGGTCAAAGTCATTATTATTATACTCCCCTTCCCTCGATCCAAAGCTGACTCTCGGATCACTTCCATTTTCCTTTTATTTTTATTGTTTGCATTTTTTTCCGGTCTTTTATTTATGCATTGATTGTATTTCCTTTATTTTTCGTTTCAATTCGATTGCATTAGATATATAGATTATGATCGTTTAGTTAGTTAATTCGTTAACAAAAATTGAATCATTCCACTCTAGCATTACTATTAAGAAGTTGAATTCTAAGTGGCATATCTCCTTGAGATCGACCCGTTAGCTACACGATACCGTGCGCTTGTGGTTACTTTTAATTTCACAAACAAGTTTTTGGGGGCATTGCCGGGGAGGTATTAGTCCACTTTATTTTTCTCATTCTTAGGTAAATTGAAGTGTTTAAAAAAATTCAAAGATATTACTCTTAACTTGAGTAGAAACAAAAACGTATAGTAGTCCCCACTCTACTGCGGAATCCCCTGGATTGGATTGTAGGTGGTTCTGAAGACTATACGGATTCCCTTGCTGTCAAACTTATACAACACTCATCTATACGGCAACCTTACAGCTTTGGAATCATTGTTTCAATCTTTGTGGTGGGAAATTCACTACTTTCCCTTCGTTTTTGTTATTTTCTTTTCTTTTATTCTTTAGTTAGTTTATTTATTTAAAAAAATCTCATTCTTTCATAAGAGCCATTAATTGCATTAGGTGGTTAGTGCATGTGTGTCTGGACTCGTGATTCCATAAATAGAATTGTCCGAGTGTCTACCTTGACCATGGCAGGTCTACCTCCGCCACCTCCATCTAAGAGTCTTAGAGATAGATTTTATCCAACCAGATCTGCACAACCCTTCTGTATACGTTTACCTGTTGTGAGGGGTAATAATTTTGAGCTTAAATCTCATTATGTGTCTATGTTACCCCAATTTCATGGATTATCTGATCAAGATGCATATTTGTTCCTTAGGAAGTTTGAGGAGGTTTGTGTCCTTATGAAGGTACAACAACTCACTGATGATGCTGTAAGACTATGGTTCATTACATTTGCATTAAAGGATCAAGCCAAAAAGTGGCTTTATAGCTTACCTAGGGATAGCATTACACATGGGAGCAATTTACTGTCCTACTTTTGAATAAATTCTTTCCTTTCTCTAAGACGAACAAAATAAGAAATGATATTCTTCAATTTCGTCAGAAACCCAATGAGTACTTTGCTAAGGTAATGGAGAGGTTCCAAAGCCTTCTCCAAGAATGCCCTCACCATGGTATAGAATTATGGCATTTATGCCAAATAATTTATGAGGGTATCGATTATCAAACAAAGCAACTCTTGGAATCTATGTGCCCCACAGGATTTACATCGTTCATTGATGATTCCGAAGCTTTGGAATTTCTTTTAGACCTAGCAGATAGAACTAGAGAATGGGAGTCAACCCAAGAATCTGAAAGGACTAGTAGGGGATATTTTGTTGATAGCCAAGTTCATAAGGAAGCACAATTATATAATATTTTGAAAAAGTTAGAGACTTTGGTAGTAAAAGCTGCACCACCACCACCTAGTCAAGCACATTTTATTGACAAATCTATTGCTACGTGTGCATGGTGTCAGTCTCCTATGCATGTAATTGAGGAATGCCCTAGCTATTCTGGAGGCCAACATGAAAATGTCAGTGCCATGTTTCCAAACCCGTACAGTAACACGTACAATTCTGGGTGGAAGAATCATCCTACTTTTCATGGTCTCAAGGGCAAAACCAAAATGGATTAAGCAATTATTCCACACAAAATCAATTTGGTGCCCCTCAAAAACAAAGTGCCCAATTTTCTCATAATCAAAATGTCCAGTTCCTTCAAGCCCCTAATTTTCATAATGCTAATTTAGCTAGGCTTGCCAATCCACCTAGTGTGCCTCATATGCCTCTCATTGCACAAAATCAATCATCATTTGGTTTCAATAGAGGTAATAATCTAGAGTTTTCTTGTCTTTCTACTTTAGAGAAGAATATGGAAGTACTTTCTAGCACCTTCATGACTTCTATGCATAATATGGGAAAACAAATTTTCACTTTTACAAATGCTTTGTCTGAGCAAGAAAAAGGTAAAATGCCTAGCCAACCTAAGTTAAATCCTAAGATTCAGATTCAACAAAGACCATCAAATTTAACAAATTAAGTCAACCAAGTTGAATCCTCCCCTTCTTCTTTAGCTTCAATTAATTCTGTGTCTGCATTGAGAAGTGGGAAAGGGTATTTAATAGGTGAGTCACATATTAATGAAAAGAGCAAGATTAGTGACCATTGTGATGAGGAGAGTATTCAAGTATCTCCTAATGAGGGTTTGTCTGAGAAACCCATAGAAGTTGAGGATGAGCCAATTACTGTAGCAGTACCTAAGTTTGTTGAAACACTATCTGAAACTTTGGAGTTTAATATGTTTAGGATAGGGAAACAACCACAAATAGAAGAAGAGATCAATATGCTTGAGAAGTCTTTGGATTTTCCTAATGATTTGATTACCAACTTTGAGATTGATTTTGATTCTGAACTTCAAGAATGTATGGATATGTTGGATGATGATAGTGAAACTTTCTTTCCTGAAGTCTTAAATTTTCACACACCTTTGGAGCCTATTGAACCTCTATCCTTCTCCATCTCCACTCCCAAGCCCTCAATAATTGAACCCCCCAAACTAGAATTGAAAGAGTTGCCTTCTAATTTGAAGTATGCTTTCCTGGGACAAGATAATCATCTTCCTGTCATTGTTGTCTTTGATTTAACTTTTGACAAAGTAGAAGAGTTGATCACACTGTTGAATGATAATAGAGAAGCATTGGGTTGGTTTGTCACTCATATCAAAGGTCTAAGCTCTTCAATTGAACAGCATCATATTCATCTTATGAAAGATGCAAAACCTTCTAGAGAACTTCAACGTATGATGAGAACTTTCTTTAACACTGTGAATGTTTTTCTTGAGATCTTTAGAGATGATTTTTCGATTCACATTTTTTCTTATAGTGGTAAGTATTCCCGCCAGTCACGCAGGTGACCCGGGTTTGATCCCCTGCAACGGCGCCAGATTCCCCCCACACTTAGACTAAGCTTGTCCTCAAGCAAAAATTAAAGAAAAATAGAAATGCACGTAAGAAACTAGTGCAACAAAATAAATCATAACTCACTTTCGTAGGAATCACGGTTACACTTCGCATGTGTAACAGGCCTTTAAACCACTAGGTTACCCCTAGAGGACGAGTTTTGTCTCGTGGATGTTTGCAGTGAATGTACATCCAAAATTCCAATTTTAGCTCAAAATAAAACATTGCAAATTCCAACTCTAACAATTGGTAAGTACTCATACAAGATCTATAGCTATGACAATTTTTCTCACCATTGATTTAAGATCCCCCACACTTGAACTTTATTACCCCATATTGATTCTTGAGACTTAGCATATATCTCAATCAAAGACTCACCTTATATCTTTCAAGTACACCTCTCCTTTAAGCAAAACCACTCATAAAGTAAGGGGACAAAGGACTAAGGTTTTGAAGTATTTTTGACCAAACAATTTTACCAAGGCATTGATGACACTTGTATTTATCTCTCTCTTTTCTTTTGAGTAGTGAACTCTACATTACTCCACTACGGTTGGCTTGAATGACATGGTGGAGCAAACACCAGAATCCCAAGTTACTTTGTAGCTTTGCTTTGCATATGGCCACGTAGATAGTGATGTGAGAGTTCTTTTCAATAATCTCATTCCTATGAGTTTTGATCAAGTCACCTTGATTCCTGAGTCGGAGTGCCCTATCTAGTTCCAAGGAATTCAACTTTTACTTTCTACTCTTTTTTTTTTCTTCTTCTTTTCTTTTGTCATGCCATACACAAAATTGATCTCAACTTCTAGCCAAAGAAACAAGGATCCACAAAACACATAGATGGTCCAACGCCTTAAGTTAAGGGCCTTTAATTTTTCTAAAGAAAATATCATCTCAACATATATACAAATTACCTTCCTCTCAATAGGGTTTTTATGTGTTCATGATGGGTATCAAAATCACTCTCATTTCACACATCATAGCAATTGAAAGAATATGTATACTAATCAAAAGTCAAAGTTAAAATCTACAACGAAGCTATACCCCCCCCCCCCCACACTTAAGTAATGAAATCTCCTCAATGCATGCATGCTAAACAAGGAAGACAAATGAGGGGTATACCTTTCAGTCAAGATGTGCTTATCATGGGAAGCTTTAGTCTTATCTTCAATATCAATGTATGATGGGGAAGGCACTCCAAATAAGAAACACCGTGAATCGAAAAATCATCTCTAAAGATCTCAAGAAAAACATTCACAATGTTAAGGAAAATTCTCATCATACGTTGAGGTTCTCTAGAACCGGTGAGTTATATCCGTGAGGGGACATGAATCACATTGTGGGGACCATTTAGAGTTGCATATGGATAGACTTGGGCTCATGGGCGTTCAAGACCGGTAACCAACCCGTGAGAGGACATGAGAGCTTCCCGTTTACTATATGTGGATGACCTATAGGGTTGATGAGTCCATAGTCTGAGTTGGTTGTAGCCATAGGATATGCTGACTCTAGTGTGAAGGATACCAGAAAGGATCGCCAAGGGCGAGGAATGAACGTATCTGGATCTGAGTTGATATGACCAAGTAGAAGACTTGCATTGGGCTAGGCTTTACCTTGACATGCGCCAATACTTAGACCAAACGGTGATGTGAGAGAGAGGTGACTTAACCCCTAACCATGGATTGTCCAAGATGGATGAAGGACCCACTACCAACCGACGTTGTGTGATGAGACCTACCCAAAGAAGTATGGTGCTATGACTTAAAGCATGTCTGCCTATAGAGACCAGCATACATAGAGTTAGACTCATACATGCATTGTTGTCTCATATCATATCACTTTATGTTTTGTTTGTGATACTATGCTATTTATGCTATTATGGAATAACTTGCCTTGCTGAGTTTCTTTTGAAACTCACTCATTTTTGTACAATATCTTTTGTTAGACTATTCTATAGGTTTCGATGGCTATGAAGCGCAATATAAAGAAGCGCAATATGAAGAAGCGCAAGATGAAGAAGCGTACCATACGCAAAGTGTTGGCGATTATGAAGATTACTGTGAGGATCCCTCGAGTGGTCTCTCTTATTTCAAGGATTAGTCCTACTGTGGAGTGGGAGCGTCTGAGCATCATCGATGAAGTCTATGTTTATGAGGACATCCTTTATAAAGTAGAAAAGACTCTAGTTTAGTTAGATTATATCTTTCTTTCCTGTCTTTAGAAGCGGTTGTAATCCCATTTGATTTTCGAACTACATTCCGCTATACTCGTGGAGTGAGATTCCACCTCACTCTACTTTTGATTTATATATCTATTGGTATCTTTTCCGCACTCTGATGATTATCTCGTTACTTATCTATGATTCATTTGAATAATATTGTTAACATTGATTTAGTCATGTTCTTGATTATATTGTTGTGAATGTGGGAGGATGATTTCACTAACTACTGGATCTTGTGGACTGTGGATCACACACTCGGGTATGCCAGATAGGGTACCGGCTGGGTGGATGTGACAAATTGGTATCAGAGCCCCCAATTCCAAGTGAAATCCTAACCATAGAAACAATGATAGAACATTCCCGAGTCATAAATCCAAAAGTGACTCAAGTATTCTTAGAAGTGAATAATATAACACTTGAATTAGAAACTTAAAAGTGAAGAATAATATACTCTAAATAATACACAATAATTCTGATTTAACAAACATCACTTAATACAACAAAAGAAAATGCATAACATACAATAAGATGTTGAAACAAAAGTGAACTTCATTAATTTTAGGAAAGTTCTACAACAAGTTACATTGAGAAAGATAAAAGGAAATCCTAGTACAATCTATCTAAGACTACTCTCTCTCTGCTCTCTCAATGCTCTAACATCCTCTACAACCTGAGTCAACTGTGACTCCATCCTCTCCTGTCTCGCCTCTATCCTCCCTAACATGGAAGTCATAGAGCTCATCTGTGAACAGAGCTCCGTAGTCTCTGGAACTGTTAGTGAAGGGCCTCTGGTCTCAAAGTGTGATGATGTGAGAATATCCTGATGACCCTGATCTGCCTCACACCGAAATGCCGGAAGATAAGTGTGAGTAGATGACCGAAGCAAAGGTTTCGTATGCTCGGTGATGTCACAACCTCTAGCATGACGTTCTAGATGATGAAGGAAAGATCAATCTCGAAACCCTGGTATATGCGGTAAATCAATAGAGCATCCATCACTGATACTCTCTCGTGATGCCCTGCCTTTGGGATGATGTTGCGACCCACAATGCGACCGATGGTTCTAGCCGAATCTGTCATCTGTGCACTAGTTTGTGGTGTATAACACCTATCATCTCTCCAAAGTGTGATGCAAACCTCATACAGCTCATGTGGTAATAGAAAAGCATCTATCTCTGCCCCAGTCGGTATCCATACACACTCATGAGGATAGTGTGGTACTCTGAAGATCTCTGCCAGTGTACTAGTAGAAAATCGAATCCGTGTCTCTCGAACTCAACTCTCTAGGATCAACTCGAATGGACCTCGTCTCCGACCCTCCTCGACTGATGTAAGGTCGTTGTAGAACAACCTCACTAAATCCGGGTACACTGGAAGATACTCAGTAAAAAGATGCGTCCACTCCATCGTATCGAATCTCTGAGGGATCCGAAATGTGGTAAGCTGTCGTAGCCTGAGTAATCTGCCATACTCAATGCGGCACTGCTCAAAGAAGGCCTCATATAAGTACTCCGCTCGAGGTGTACTGATTAAGTCTCTGCGGTTAACTACGTCTCTCGGCTCCAAAAGTGGAACCTGACCTCTAGCTCTGCCTCTCCTTCCACCCTGTCGTCCACGTGGAGGTATGATGTCTATATAGCTGTAAAGAAGACAAGAAGAGACTTGACATTAATAGAATTTCAAAATTTAGCATGAAGGGTATTTTCGTAATTTTTCGAAAATTTTGATTTTGGCGAAATTTCAGTTTGAGCATACTAGTATGTGCATGATACTTAGAATAGTGTGTTAGCATGTTTTATTGGTGAAAAACATATCAATTTGAAGGATTAAAGGTAAAAATTCAGCAAGTATAGAAAGGGGGAAAATTTCTCAAATTAGGTCAAAATGCGATTTTTGAAGTTTGGAATTGGCTTAATCGATTTAGATACGCAATTTCTTCATATCATTGCAAGAATGTAGGAATTGATTTGAAGGCGAAACTCTTTGTGGTTTGAAAATGAGGAGAAGATTTTCAAAAGAAGGTTTTTGGTTGAGAAATCGTTAGCAAGAAACCATGAAATCGATAGCAAGCGTTATAAAGACATGACATTATATTAAGATCCCCTAGAACACATTCCTATATGTTCCTAGACATGTTTCCTAGCAATCCTAACAAGTAAATCATGATATTTGGAAGAATACATTTCAGTTTTGAAGTTGTAAAGCAAGGAAAAGAGAAATTCTACCTTAGATGATGTTGCAAGAATATTGAAGACTTGTTCTTGAAGTTAAATGGAATAGAATGACTCTTGAAGACCTTAGAGAACCTTGCCCTAGAGCTCTCCCATGAAGCTTGGTGTTTTGAAGTGAGAATGAAATGAAAAATGTGATTTTTAAGGTGTTTTTCAAGATCGCTTTTGCGTGGGTCAACTGCTTGGGTCGGATTGAAGACTCGACCCAGCCACTCGACCCAAGGTGTAAAATTTTGGAATTTGGGATAATTTTGGGATTTTGATATATAATTCTTGGGTGACTTTTCGATGATTAAAGTGATGATTTTTAGTCTTATTTGGATATGCTAAGACTAAGATTAAGTGGTTATTGATGGTATATTGGAAATTTTCGGTGTTTTTGACTTACTTTGATTTTTGCAGAATGGTTGTGCTAAGGAATCGCAATATTGGTTCTAATAGTACTGAAATGAGGAAGAAGTGCTTTATGGAGATACTCCTAATGGTAGCACTGGTCAGCAAAACCCATGTGAATGGTGATAATACGACCGGTATACCTAATGCTTCCGAAGTGAACAGCTTTCGTGATATTGCCAACATCATGGGCAACATCATGCAGCAGCAATCGAATCAGTTCAACCAGATGATGACGGGTTTCATGACTCTTCATACTGAGACTCGTACTGGTGTGAATGGAACTCCTCATACCGTAGTCCCTAATGCGGAAAGGTTAGCTGGAACTCCTCATACTCGTCTGATGGAAAGTTTTCTGAAGATGCAAGTGCCTTCTTTCACTGGGTGTTACTAAGGACACTTTGTTTCCTAACAAGTGGCTGAGGGAATTAGAGAAAGCATTCCGTCACTTGCGGTGTTCTCAAGCTACGTAAGATCTTGTTTGCCGAACATAAGCTTCAAGAAGAAGCGGATGCTTGGTGGACCTCCACTCGTCCTATTTTGGAAACCTTGCATGTTGGTGGATTAGCCTAGGAAATTTTCAAGGATGCATTTTGTAAGAACTATTTCCCTGAAGCAGTGACTGACGCTAAGGAAGCTGAGTTCATGGCCCTTACTCAAGGGCCTTTGTCGGTATTGGAATATCAAGAGAAGTTTGAGGAATTATTTTACTTTGCCCCTGATTTTGTAAGACCTGATCGTGCCAAAGCAAAGAAGTTTTTCAAGAGATTGCGTCCCGCAATCAAGGCTTATCTTACCGTGATTTCAATTGAGAGCTACGCTCAGGTAGTTCAAGTTTTGAAGAAGATTGAAGAAACTGAGAAGGAAAGTGCACGTGTGCAAAGGACGTGGCAGCCAAGGAACAATGGTTTGGTTGACCGTTCGGAAAGAAGATTCATTAGGCCTACTCCGTATCCTACTCCTAGTTTTCAGCCTAGAAGTGTGAGCCAAAATTCTAGTTTTGCACCGGCTGGACAGCAGCGTCAATTCAGTGGGAATAGGCCAATTGCGAATGTTCCAAGTGCTAAGCCAATGAGTGTGAACCCTCAACCTATGGGTCCGAAGCCTCCAGTAGTAGTACCTTCAGTTGGACCGCCAGTTTGTTTCTTTTGTAAGCAGCCCGGTCATTTTGCTCGTACTTGTCCCAAGAAGCCTAATCAGCCCTATACTCCTGTAGCGAAGAGTGTATCTGCTCCTGTGCCAGGAAAAGTGTTTAGTATATCTGGTACTGAACAAGATGCAAGTCATGAAGTTGTGACAGGTACTTTGTTAGTCGCTTCTATTCCTGCATTTGTATTGTTTGATACGGGTGCATCTCATTCATTCATTTTGTCTACATTCATTAGGAAGACTGACTTGTTACCTAAGAATTTGTCTAGTTGTTTAATGATTAGTACTCCTACTAGATCATTTGTGAAACTAGATAAAGTGATAGAAGAGTTTCCCATTTTGATTTGTGAGAAGAAATTGAAAGCCGATTTAGTGATTCATGACATGAAAGATTTTGATGTTATTATTGGAATTGATTGGTTGACAACCCATAAGGCTGTGATTGTTTGTTCTTCGAGGAAAATTCAATTTCAGATTAGTAGTAATTCAGCCTTTGAGTTTCAAGGTGATAAAGGAAGAGTTAGTAAGAAGACTTTGTCTGCTTTGATGCAAGTTTGTGCACTAGTGGAAAGTGCTACAGCTGAGAATGAAGTCAAGGAAGTGAAGAAGAAACTTGAAGAAGTTGAAGTTGTTTTTGATTTCAAGGATGTCTTTCCGGATGATTTATCAGGATTACCTCCGGATAGAGAGTTGGAATTTTCGATTGAATTAATTCCAAGTGCCGCTCCGCTATCTAAAGCTCTATATAGAATGGCGCCTACCGAGTTGAAAGAACTACAAGACCAGCTGAATGAACTCTTAGATAAATGTTATATACAGCCTAGTGTATCGCCTTGGGGAGCCCCAGTTTTGTTTGTTAAGAAGAAGGATGGTAGTATGCGTATGTGCATTGATTACCGTGAGTTAAACAAATTGACCATTAAGAATAGGTATCCGCTGCCTCGGATTGATGATCTTTTAGACCAGTTAAGAGGTGCAGCAGTGTTCTCGAAGATTGATTTGAGATCCGGATATCATCAGTTGAAGGTGAAAGCTAGTGACATTTGTAAGACAGCTTTTAGGACAAGATATGGTCATTTTGAGTTTAGAGTTATGCCTTTCGGTTTGACTAATGCTCCTGCTGTGTTTATGGACTTGATGAATCGAGTATTTCATGATGTGTTAGATAAGTTCGTTATTGTCTTTATCGATGACATTTTGATTTACTCAAAGAGCGAAGAAGAGCATCGGAAGCATCTTGGTATTACTTTGCAAAGACTAAGAGAGAAGAAGTTGTATGCCAAGTTTAGTAAGTGTGATTTCTGGCTTCCAAGAGTGGTATTTCTTGGTCATGTTGTTTCTGCCGAAGGTATTTGTGGCGATCCCGACAAGGTTAAGACAGTTGCCGAGTGGGAAAGACCGAAGACGGTGTCAAAAATAAGAAGTTTCTTAGGTTTGGCTGGTTATTATAGGAGATTTATTGAGAACTTTTCTAAGTTGGCTGCTCCTATGACTAAGCTAACTAGGAAAGAAGAGAAGTTTGTTTGGTCTGACGCATGTGAGAAGAATTTTCAAGAATTGAAGGATAGATTGACAAGTGCCCCGGTTTTGACAATACCCGATAATTCCGGTGGTCTGACAGTCTATATTGATGCGTCTAAGATTGGTTTGGGTTGTGTTTTAATGCAACATGGAAAGGTGATAGCTTATGCTTCAAGGCAATTGAAGGTGTATGAGCGGAATTATCCCACTCATGATTTGGAACTTGCAGCCGTTGTTTTTGCCCTAAAGATTTGGAGACATTACTTGTATGGTGAGAAGATTGCGATTTTCACAGATCATAAGAGCTTAAGGTATTTCTTTACCCAAAAGGAGTTAAATATGAGACAAAGAAGATGGTTGGAGTTAGTCTTCGATTATGATTGCGATATCCAAGATCATCCCGGTAAATAAAATGTTGTTGGGGATGCTCTTAGTAGGAAAAGTAACAAGAAGGATCTAGATTTGAATGCTTTGAGCAAGTCGTTGTTGAAGTCAATTTCAGATTTTGAATTGGAAGTTGTTTCGCAAAGTTCGGATGTTGTGCTTTCAGCCATGACAAGAAGATCCACCCTTAGGGATCGAATTGTTGCCTTGCAAGATTCGGATCCGGAATTGAAAGAGAAGATAGAGAAGATTTCTTTAAATTCTGATTTGGACCCTGATTTTAGTATATCTATGGATGGTGCCTTATTTTTTAGAGGAAGACTTTGTGTGCATGCAGTTGAAGAAGTTAAAAAGGAAAATTTGAAGGAAGCACACCAGTCGATCTTTACCGTACATCCAGGAGGTACAAAGATGTATAAGGATTTGAAAGAACATTTTTGGTGGATTGGATTGAAGGCTAATGTAGAAGATTTTGTAGCTAAGTGCGAGACTTGCCAACGTGTTAAAGCTATTCGACAACCTCTGTTTGGATTATTGCAGCCCCTACCCTTACCTGGTTGGAAATGGAAGAACATTACTATGGACTTCGTGACTAGTTTGCCTCGAACAAGTAGAGGTAATGACACTGTGTGGGTAATTGTTGATAGATTGACCAAATCAGCCCATTTTATTCCTATGAAGATCACTCACACTATGGATAAGTTAGCTAGGCTTTATGTGGACAATGTTGTTTGTCTGCATGGAGTGCCTGTGAGTATTGTGTCTGATCGTGACCATAGATTTACTTCTAGATTTTGGAATAGTTTGCAGAAAGCTTTGGGAACCCAGTTGAATTTGAGTACTGCTCACCACCCTCAATCTGATGGACAGTCTGAGCGGACAATTCAGATTTTGGAAGATATGCTTAGATCGTGTGTTGTTGATATGAGTGGTAATTGGGATGACCATTTAGCTTTGGTTGAGTTTGCCTATAACAATAGTTATCAGTCTACGATAGGCATGGCTCCTTTTAAAGCTTTATATGGAAACACTTGTAGGACACCTCTGTATTGGACTGAAACTGGAGAAAGAAAAGTGTTAGGACTTGAAATGATTGAAGCTACAAGTGCGATGGTAGATATGATAAGAGAAAGGATTAAGACCGCTCAGTCAAGACAAAAATCTTATGCTGATAGAAGAAGCTCAGATTTGGAATTTCAAGTTGGTGAGAACGTTTTTCTAAAGGTATCGCCTATGAAGGGTGTAATGAGGTTTAATGTTAAAGGAAAGCTTAGTCCTCGTTATATTGGACGTTATAAGATTCTTGAAAGGATTGGATCAGTTGCTTACCATTTGGCTTTGCCTCCGTCACTCGCTGAGACTCATAATGTATTTCATGTTTCAATGCTTCGGAAGTATGTTGAGAACCCAGATCACATACTACAGCAAGAACCTGAAGGACTTTGTGCTGATTTATCTTATAAGAAATAACCGGTTAAAATTTTGGATAGAAAGGACAAACAGTTAAGGAATCAAACTATCCCTTTGGTGAAGATTCAGTGGAAGAACCATACCCCTGAAGAAGCGTCTTGGGAGAAGGAAGAAGACATGAAGTAGAAGTTTCCTCATCTTTTTGGGAGTTCAGGTATACTTTCAATTTCGAGGACGAAATTTCTTTTAAGGAGGGGGGAATGTGAAACCCGGCCCTAACCTTAACCCAGATACTCTTTGATTGTAGGTCCGAAGACCCGAAGTAGAAGTGAAAGTCAACTATGGGCCATATTGGTAGAAGATATAGTGTTCGACTCTGAACATATGGAGATTGAAGATGGTGCTCCATACTTGAAGACAGTGTTGGATATAGAGAAGAGACTGCACCTTGATGAATAGAAGATTAGTTGATGACCTTAGAGCTTGGTGGGATATGATTTAAAGCCATTTTTCCATGCTAGGTATGTTATAGAATATGTGTTTAAAGTTTCGTTTGATTCCGAGTAGTGGAAGACCCTTAAATCCCTATTTTTGGCTTTGCTCTCAGCCTGGGTCGAGTGCTTGGGTTGACTGGGCCATGCTACCCAGCCAATTGAACCAGAGTTGCTGAACTCGAACAGAATCTTCTGTTTTGAGAATCTTGCTATATATACCCCATGACTTCGTGATTTTAGTATCCCTAGCCTCCATAACACTTAGAGAACGAAGGGAAACCATCTCCAAGCCTCCAAGAGTGAAGAAGAAGATCTAATCTTGCAATCTTGCAAACTCTCTCTCTTGTTCTTCAATTAAAGGTTAGTAATCTATCTTTTATGTTAATGATTTATTCTTTCTATGATCACTCTCATCTCTGAACTGGGATTATGATGAAGATGCTGCAACCTTGTAGTCATATCTTTACAATCTCTTTTCATTCTCTTGTACTATGATCATCTCATTCATTCTTGACATGATTCTTATGATTTCTTCTTAAACTATGATAATATTCCTATTTTGATTCATTCTAGCATTATAGATGCTTCTCTATGATTATTCATACCTCTGATCTATTGTGTTCTTGTATTAGAATGAGATCTAATCATCTCTAGTTCATCTCTTTCATTCATAGCATGTTTCCAATGAAAACTATGATTTTTCCAATATAGAAACTATGGTTCTAAATTAGTAAGTAATGTTTTAATGGTGGTTTGATGTCTAAATTATGCTTTTTAGTCTTAGACTACTGTGTTAGACAATCCCTCCAAGTTTCATCGCATTCCGGTTTGTGTAGCATAGGTTTCGGATAAAGATTCTCTTTTTATTTTCGGATTTGCTCTTGGGCAGATTGCCTGGGTCGACTGGAGCACTCAACCCAGCCAATCAACCCACAACAGCAGAATCTGTTTTCTTCGTCCGATTTGATTCGATTCATGCTTATTCTTTTAGGACTACTTCCTAATGATTATGTGATGCTATTCTAGGGTTTATTTGCTAGCTTTGGGTTCATCCTCTTGTCCGTCCGGAATATTCTCGAATCTATTTAAGGTAAGGAAAGTTGTTACCATATTAACATAGATTTGCATAGATTTAGTTTTTAATTTGGGAACTACTTAGATTTGCTACTGTTATGTTAGTTTCTATTATGATATGAATGCTGCAAGTACATTAGGATTTTATTTCCTTATTTACTTTATGTACTTGATTATGTATGAATACTTACTCATGTATGTTTTCTTATTTATTTAATCTTGTCTTATTATACTCTTTCATATGATGAGATATCTGTCGTGGATGATATGACTGAAATATGATTGTGATTGCTTAGGTATGATTTGGGATTGGGGAATGTCCTTTTGACATTTCTGTCCTTGGACCTCATTGGGAGTAGTATGGAATATTTCAAATGTTGTCATTTGACACTTTCCCGGATTTTTGGTTTTCATACCTAGGACTTGTCTAGCAGTGTTTGGCTAAGTTATACCCTTGTTATATCAGACCCGATTCGGAAGGGTATTGAGACCGAACGACCCGTGGTAGCAATGGGGATTCATGGGTGCTCAAGACCAGTGAGTTATATCCGTGAGGGGACATGAATCACATTGTGGGGACCATTTATGGGTAGATTTGCATATGGATAGACTTGGGCTCATGGGCGTTCAAGACCAGTAACCAACCCGTGAGAGGACATGAGAGTTTCCCGTTTACTACATGTGGATGACCTATAGGGTTGATGAGTCCGTAGTCCGAGTTGGTTGTAGCCATAGGATACGCTGACTCTAG
This sequence comes from Hakea prostrata, assembly GCF_041222555.1. Taxonomy (NCBI): domain Eukaryota; kingdom Viridiplantae; phylum Streptophyta; class Magnoliopsida; order Proteales; family Proteaceae; genus Hakea; species Hakea prostrata. The sequence continues at coordinate 43,052,461 of NC_142607.1, read as the reverse complement.
TGTGAAGGATAACGGAAAGGATCGCCAGGGGCGAGGAATGGACGTATCTGGATCTGAGTTGATATGACCAAGTAGAATACTTGCATTGGGCTAGGCTTTACCTTGACATGCGCCAATACTTAGACCAAATGGTGATGTGAGAGAGAGGTGACTTAACCCCTAACCATGGATTGTCTAAGATGGATGAAGGACCCACTACCAACCGGCGTTGTGTGATGAGACCTACCCAAAGAAGTATGGTGCTATGACTTAAAGCATGTCTGCCTATAGAGACCAGCATACATAGAGTTAGACTCATACATGCATTGTTGTCTCATATCATATCACTTTATGTTTTGTTTGTGATACTATGTTATTTATGCTATTATGGAATAACTTGCCTTGCTGAGTTTCTTTTGAAACTCACTCCTTTTTGTACAATATCTTTTGTTAGACTATTCTATAGGTTTCGATGGCTATGAAGCGCAATATGAAGAAGCGCAAGATGAAGAAGCGTACCATACGCAAAGTGTTGGCGATTACGAAGATTACTGTGAGGATCCCTCGAGTGGTCTCTCTTATTTCCAGGATTAGTCCTACTGTGGAGTGAGAGCGTCTGAGCATCATCGATGAAGTCTATGTTTATGAGGACATCCTTTATAAAGTAGAAAAGACTCTAGTTTAGTTAGATTATATCTTTCTTTCCTGTCTTTAGAATCGGTTGTAATCCCATTTTTTATTTCGAACTACATTCCATTGTACTCGTGGAGTGAGATTCCGCCTCACTATACTTTTGATTTATATATCTATTGGTATCTTTTCCGCACTCTGATGATTATCTCGTTACTTATCTATGATTTATTTGAATAATATTATTAACATTGATTTAGTCTTGTTCTTGATTATATTGTTGTGAATGTGGGAGGATGATTTCACTAACTACTGGATCTTGTGGATGTGGATCACACACTCGAGTATGCCAGATAGGGTACCGGTTGGGTGGATGTGACAGCCCCGGGCTAGGTTTGGGCTGGATGTCACAATTACTGCTATAAGTGATGTTAGTATAGTAGGTCTTATTCATGTATTTCTTGTATCAATTTGATCATGTATGATTGATTATCTTTTTATGTATTGAAATATTGGTTGTGTATGTGAATGACTGATTTTGGGTATGTGATTGCTTAAGTATGATTTGGGATTGGGGGAATGTCCTTTTGACATTTCTGCCTCTGGACATCAGTGGAAGTGGTATGGGACAATTCCTATGGTGCCCCTTGACTCTTTCTTGGATTATTGATTGACATACCTAGGGCTTGTCTAGCAGTGTTTGGCTAGGATGTCCCTGTTATATGAGACCTAATTCAGAAGGGTATTGAGACTGAGTAACCTGTGGCAGCAATGGGGGTTTGTGGGCGCTCAAGACTGGTAACCAACCCGTGAGAGGACATGAACCACATTGTGGGGGCCATTCATTGGTAGGGTTGCAGTAGTAGACTTTGGCTCATGGACGTTCAAGACCGGTAACCAACCTGTGAGAGGACATGAGAGCTTCCCATTTACTATTTGTGGATGACCAATAGGGTTGATGAGTCTGTAGTCCGAGTTGGTTGTAGCCATAGGATACACTAACTCTAGTGAGAAAGATACCGGAAAGGATCGCAAGAGGGGAGGAATGGAAGTATCTGACTCTGACTTGATATAATTAAGTAGAAGATTTGCATTGGGCTAGGCTTAACCTTGACATGCGTCAGTATTCAGACCAATGGTGATGTGAGAGAGCGGTGACCTAAACCCCAACCATAGAATGTCTGAGAGGGATGTTGGACCCAATTACCACGGGAGAACCCAAGATACTGAGATGGTTGAGGAAGAGTGATTTGAGACCTACCTAGAGGAGTATGGTGCTATGACTTAAGGCAAGTCTGCCAATAGAGCCAATAGAGACCAACATATATAGAGTTAGAATCATACATGCATTGTCTATTTTACATCATATTGCATTCCTTATGTTTTGCTATCATGTCTTATTATGTTATTATGGGTAAACTGCCTTGCTGAGTTCTTTTGAACTCACTCCCTTTTGCAAATATCTTTGTTAGACTTATTTGCAGGTGCTAATGACTATAAAGGTCAGTACTATGAAGCCCAACCGGATGACTCATACTACGCCCAAGGTGCTAGCTACGGTGACTACGACGATGAAGAATTCCACGGTGAAGGAGTATCGTATCAGGATTAGTCTCACCCTGTGCTAGTTACATGTTATCTAGATTCGGAGACCTTTACTTTTAAAAGTGTTCTCTATAGGTTTTAAGTGACACTAGTTTAGTTTTGATTAATTCTTTTCTATTCCTTTTATTTTGGGAATCAGTTGTAATCTTTCTTTTTACTTTTGATCTACAATTCCACTGTAAAACCCAGCCCTAACCTTGACCCGGAAACCTTGTTATTTGTAGGTCCGATGACCCGGAATAAAGTAAGAAGTCAGCTTTGGGCCATCCCAGTGGAGGACTTGGTGTCTGGCTTTGAATCCATGAAAGTTGATGATGAAGTTCTATTTATGGAAACTGAATCTTGATGAAGATCGGATTAGTTGATGGACTTGGAGTGCTCTCTATCTTGGTTTGAAGGCATTTCTACCTATTAGGTAAGTCACTTGGCTTGTGTGCAAAACCCCTTTAGGATTGGATTTGATCTGGGCCTTCAACTCCCTGTTTTGGACTTGCTGTCAGCATTGGTCGACTGATTGGTCGACTGGGCCAGTCGACCAATCCACTCGACCAATGAGTGCTGTCTTTGGTAATTAGGTTTTTCTTGCTCTATTTAAGTCCAATCTCGAGTCCACTTCGTATTTGCTGCCTCCAAACTCTTTGGAACGAACCAAAGACCTCTGCAAGTCATCTCCCTTGCATCCTTGGTGTTTTCTTGACGGATCTTCGTCGAAACTCTTCCTTTTGCATCAAAAGGTATGTCTACTCTCTCTTCTTCTCCTCCATCTTTGTTTTTCTTTCCTTTTTGAGTTGAGAGCAGAGAAGAGATGCTGCAAGGTGTGCTTCTCTGTTGCAAACATCTCCGAACATGTTCTCATGATCATCCTAAGGATTTGAGGCTAGAACAATGATCTTAACCATGATCATTGCAAGCTTTTGAAGGAATCATGATCAAACCATGATCTAATCTTGTTAAACTTCTGATTTGAATTCTGATCTCTTTGGATCTTCTATATTGATCATGTTAGTAGTTAATTACTTGTGTTTTCTTTCCATGATCCATGATCTATCAATCTCTAGTTGTTCTCTTCTACCATACTATGTGTTCTTCATGAAGCATGGTAGTTACATATATGGTAGGTTTTATTTCCTTATTTAGATTTATGCTTCTAAGCCTTTTTCCTTGAAGATCTAAGTATGTTTTCATGATACCTTTACCTGAAGCAATGATCCATCCTCCTATTGTTCTTGTCTTTGATTTCTATTTCGAATTCATCAAGATCCATGGTTGATCTAATTATGGTAACTTTTTGTTTCCTAATTTGGATCTTGATGTCTTGATTTGATTGGTGTTTTGAGGTCCCCTATATGTTAGAATACTACTGATGTAGTTTACCCCTTGATTAGTACCCTTTTGAACCACCAAATTCGGATTTCATATCTTAAAACTCTGTTTTTTTAGGCTCTATCGTTCGCATTGGTCGATCGATTGGTCGACTGGACCAATCGACCAATCCACTCGACCAATGAGTACAACAACTCCAGAATTGGTCCGTGTTGGATGTTTTGGTATCTTTTCTGTTAGGGATCTTTCCTAATATGTTGTATATACTTGTTTAGGACCTTCTTCTCAAGTTTGCCAAGATCTTACTTGATTTCTTAGGATTCCTTTGCGAGTTATAAAAGGTAAGGATGGTTATTTCCTTAATTACATAGATAGCATGAATCTAGTTTCTATATTTGAATATCATTGACATGTTTCCTAAATTAGATTCTTACAATGATATACTACTGTTGTATAACTTTGATTACAGTAGCATTACTTGTTTATGATTAATTGATTCATGAATGATTTATTTACCAATTATATACAAGTTGATTGTACTTATTGATTTCTTTCCATATATGAAGTTACCATATATGTGATGATATGAATTGATGCATGTGTATGCTTAAGTATGGTTTGGAAAGGAGAGGTGTCCTTTTGACACTTCTGTCCTTGGACTACTACGGGAATATTATGGGATGTTTCCCGGAGATGCCCTCTGGACACCTTCCTAAACTGTTGGATGACATATCTAGGATTGTCTAGTAGTGTTTGGCTAGGATGTCCTGTTATGTCGAGACCCTAATCGGAGGGGTATTGAGACCCGAACGACCCGTGGTAGCAATGGGGATTCATGGGCGCTCAAGACCGGTAACCAACCCGTGAGAGGATAGGAATCACATTGTGGGGGCCATTTATTGGTAGGGTTGCATATGGTTAGACTTGGGCTCACGGGCGCTTAAGACCGGTAACCAACCCGTGAGAGGACGTGAGAGCTTCCCGTTTACCATATGTGGATAACCAATAGGGTTGATGAGTCCGTAGTCGGGGACTATGAGGACTCTAGTGTGAAGGATACCGGAAAGGATCGTCGGGGACGAGGAATTGACGTATCTGGATCCGACTTGATGTAACTAAGTAGAAGACTTGCATTTGGCTAGGTTTTACCCCGACATGCGCCAGTACTTATACCAAATGGTTGTGAGAGAGTGTGTTGACTTAACCCCCTGCCATGGTTTGTCCCGAGGGATGAAGGACCCATTACCAATCGGCTGCTCAAGACCGGTGAAATGATCCGTGAGAGAATCCAAGATATCTTAAATGGTTGAGGATGTGAGTGGACTTTCCTAAAGAAGTACGGTGCTATGACTTAAAGCATGTCGCCAATAGAGACCAGCATACATAGAGTTAGATTCATTCATTCATTGCTTGTCTCATGTCATATTGCATTTATGTTTGTTATGGAATCCCGCCATTTATGTTATTATGGATTTTAATCGCTTATTGAGTTTCTTTGAAACTCATTCCTTTATTGTACAATGTTTGTTAGACTATCCTGCAGGTACTGAATACTATGACGGTCCCTATGAAGAAGCGCAAGGCGAGGAGACATATCTCCAGGAAGGTGATTGCGGTTACCACAATTACACTGAAGATCCCGCGAGTGGTTATGCTCCGTACGATGCTTAGTCCGACCATTGAGTGGAAGCGTCCTTGTGCCATTTATGAGATTTACACTTATAAGGATGTTGTCTATAAAGTGGAGAACAATTTAGTTACCCAATGTACTTGCAACTGGGATTAGATTTTGTCTAGTTTATTCTTTTTAGAGCTACTTTTCCGCTGGTTGTAGAGTGGGATTTTTGCCTCATTTTACTTATCTGTTTGATACTCTGATTATATCTATCATTCTGATTCATTTATGATTCATTCTTTCTTTATTGGATCTATGGTTTATCTTCCGCACTTTTATTATGATTGTTCATGATTATGTTATTGTTTATGTGGGAGGTTGATCACTCGATACCTGATCTTCGGGCTGTGGATCACACTCTCGGGTATGCCAGATAGGGTACCGGCTGGGAGGACGTGACATCCACTGTACTATAGAGTGATTTTTCCGCTACACTCTACATTTGATTATTATAATGGGATCATTCTTTTTCCGCACTCGATTTTATATACTTGTGTTCTTTTGAATCTTATCTTGATCTTTTAGTTACAGTAGTATAACATTGATTTAGTCTTGTTCTTAATTATATTATTATGAATGTGGGAGGTTGATTTCCTCGATACTGATCTTTGGGGTTGTGGATCATACACTCAGGTATGCCAAATAGGGTACCGGCTGGGTGGATGTGATAGTATCGATTCCATCTCATTGGACAAAACTCACCGGATACTCAAGCCCAAGTCAAGTCAAGCAATCTGGGACAAAGAACCAAAGTCAAGATGAGTATCAAGTTCAATGCACAAGAAGATGTAAAGATCAAGTCAAGAATCAAGACTTAGATGAATTTAGGACTTAGGACATTTTCACATACATGCATATGCAACTACATTAATAATATGCATTTAATGTCACTAGACTAACTTAGGACATAGTAGGTAGGTGTATGAGGCTGAGGTTTGACCAAAAAGACCAAAAACCCAAGCCAAGTCCAAGTCCAAACTAAGTTAGGCTACTGTGCACCAGATGGTCCTCCGTCTGGTCACAATAGGCCAGACGAAATGTCTGTCTGGTCTTGATTCAAGCTCAGCGGCTATATTTTAATGGCTATTTCTTAAGACAAAGCTCCATCTAGTCAAACGAACATCCGTCTGGAGTAAAATTTCACTGAAATTTTATATCCGTTGGGAGGTTGGGCCAATCAATTGGATGACTTCTTTATAAGCCCAACCACCCCCATTTGAGGGGTTCTATCTTGCTAACTGAGACTCCCTCACAAGTCTTAATGCAATTACTTGAGTGATCTAGCATTGATTACTAGTCTTCCAACTCCATCCAACTTTGAAGAACATTTCAAAGTTGTCAAGCAAGCTCATTGGAGTCAAGCTTAGAGTTATTGAAGGTCATTGCGACTTCTTGTCGGTGCACTACATTTTTTGAAGCATTCATTCATTGCATCACATTCGCACAAGGGGTAAAGTGTCACTCTTCTTGTTAGGTAATATCCATTGCTTCTTAAAATTGTATTGATTGTTCAATTCTAGTCTAGGTTGATTAGAATTGATAAAGGGTGCTCTTGTCCTATTTAGAACAAAGATTGTAAAGGGTACTTTTTCCCAACTTAATAAACAAAGATTGTAAAGGGTACTCTTGCCCGTAACAAAGATTTTAAGGGTTTGATTCTCTACCCACCATATTGAAAGAGAATTAGTAGTGGAATACTCTCTTGAGGCTTAGAGAGGAATGGACGTAGACTTGTAAAGTCGAACCACTATAAACTCTTCTGTTGTGATTGTTTGAATTGTATAATTTCATTTAAATCTTCAATTTATCTTGAAATTGCAATTAAAACAAGAAATTTGGACAATCCACTAGAGACAACCTAAATCATCCCCCTCTAGGTTGTATTAACATTTATGTTTGGAGATACTATAATATTGGAGACTATATAGTTTTCTACAATTATACTGTAATAGTTGCCATCAGATAATCATAAGTTTGTAATTGTCGTCTCTTTTAATATAAAGGTTTCCGCTATTGCATGATTATAATGGTTTCCATTATTTCCAAGATGAGGACAAAAGGGAAGAGCCATGTCTCCAAGTAGGGTTTAGGTGTCATGGGATCCCCTAGCCCTAGTAAATGAGGGTGTGATAGTATCACTCAGGTTTCTTTATCCTCTTTAGTAGGGTTGCTACTCTATACCTATGAAGTTCATTTTCATAGTCAATCCCTTCTTAGTGCCCCCATCCACTAATCTTGAATGCATGATAGCTAATGCTCTAGTTGATAGCGATCTGTGGAGATAGTATTGCCAATAAAGCTTGAATCTACCCACGGGGAAAAACATTTGACTAGGTCCAAAATTGGGATGCATTTAAAAATTCTTATATTATTGTTTCCTTGAACTCTTATAACAAAAACAATTAAGTCTTGTTGGTGATGCAAGCAAGATACAAAATGTCGCCAACACAAGGGGTGTTGATGATAGCTGTCAACACCATCGAAACCCCAAAATTTTGGCAACATTTGCAGGGGTTTTGATCAAGTTTCCTTTTTTTATAATAATAATTATATTAGAAGGAGATTAAATATTACCTTATGATTTGATTTCTAAATATAAATTTATAGATTTAGTCATCCTTATGTTAAAATTTCAGTTAAATCTTTGATTCCAATTATAATTTCAATCAACCTTACCTTTACAATTTGGTTTCCAATTATAGTTCCAATCAATCTTATCGGTTTCTTATACATTTCAAAATTTCAATCAACTTTACATTACTTTATATAATTTGGTCAATAAACATTACCCTTCACCCTAATTTTGTATATAAATGACAAAAAATTGCAGAAAAATTGTTTCATAAAAAAGAAGACGAAAAATTGGCGATTTTTTGCCTATGGCATATATCGTATCGAAAGAAAGTTTCATGTCGCCTTCTTCTAAAATGGTGAAATATCACTGAATTTCGACAATATTTCGCCGAAAAATCCTACCTTGGATGCAAGGGCATGCCAGAGTCAATTGGTGATCCAACAACCTGATCTACTTCAAGTGTGCAAATACTCTCCTTACCTTGATGAACCAAGGATTTATTCTAGCCTAATGGAAGAAGAATAAACAGTTCTGCGTTTAGGGTCAGGTTGCTGGTTTGGGCAAGATTACCGAGGAGAGTGAGGAAGGGGGAGGGGGGGGAGACGACCATACGTAAGGATGGGAGAAGAAGAACCAAAAAAACCAGAGATGAGGGTAAAAATGTCCAAAGGCTCATTAGATGCATGAGATCTACAGTTTTAAGGTAGTTTTGTGAAACCCCAATTTTTTGGAGTGTAAAAGACAAGTCTCTGAATTCAAATTCAAATTCAAATCCACCGTAACTACTCTATCCTCGATTGATCTTATCTCCAACCAATCAAGAAGTATAGTTAAAGTATCAACAAGTTGTAGAGTTTGATTGTAAACAAGTTGTAGTTCATTCAAATATTTGAATTGTAATTCATATGATATTAATATACATCTCCCACTCACTTATCTGAGTGTGGAAGAATTCTCTCTCAAACGAAATTCTTACTTGGTGAAACATTGGATCTTTTATAGAGGACAGGAAGAAAGGAGAGAGAATAGTAACCAGCTGAGGTAGAGGAGGAAAAGATTTGTCACAGATGGAAATTGTAAATGCATGCAGTTTTTTTTTTTTTTTTTTTTTTTTGGTAAAGAAAAGAGGGGATGCATGCAGTTACCAAGGCCTAGGAGGAGTTCAATGCAGCACAACCTCATCGAAGACTCACTCAAGCTATACCTTGGATAAGAACAAGGGGACGGCAACATCTCGGGAGCCACCCACCACCAGGTTCATGGAAGATAAATTGTGATGCGGCTAGGAACCCGGCATCTGGTCGTGTGGTGCAGATTAAATATGGTGGTGAGGATTAAGGTAGGGGAGATTCAAGTGGCAATATCTTTTCACAATGCGTTTAACTAGGTTGTAGAGGGAGAAACCTTAATGGTACGCTATGCCATGTTGGAAGCAATGGCCTGGTAGAATATTCACATTAACCTTGAATCTGAATATTCACATTAACCTTGAATCTGATTGCTTTGAGGTGGTTAGTTGCATCAATCACAGGGAGAAATCGATTTTCATTTTTCCAATCATGGAGAACATTCTACACCTGTCAAAACATTTTCAATCTTGTAATTTTACTTCTATCTCTAGAGAAGCTAATGTCGTACCTAATACGCTACTTAGGCGGGCTATGTCATTGCAGTGTACGAACGAATTGGCTCATATCTTCTCTACTGGTTTTTGAATGAAAACATTTTTCACACGTTGATGTCCTCATTAAGGACACTGTGGGAACAGCGTCGTTGGTAAAAGCTGTTGACAAATTGCAAAACTACAAGCCTATTATGGTTTTCTTATGGGCAATCCTGTCGGGAACGGTGTTGTTGGTAAAGGCCGTTGACAAAAACACCTCAACTTTGACAAACTGAATTTGCATGTAACATATACATGTGGTTTTTGTAGGGCACTCCATGGACGGTGCGGCACCGGGCATATGAAATAAAAGCAAATAAGAAAAAAGTTGAAAACCTCCTTCACCCCCACGTATAAAAATAGGATTTGGGGCCAGAGGGGGGTGGGGGGGGGGGGGGTTGTTTGTAAGATAACCACAAGTAGAGAGAGAGAGAGAGAGAGAGTTGTGAAAGGGTGTACATAGGTATCATGTTTTAGATATATGGTTGGGTTTGATCAAAAATTCAAGCGCTGTACAAGTTGCGTATTTTCATTCTCATAATAAAACAGTCTCATTATGCCTGTGGATGTAGGCACGCCAAACCACGTAAATCTTGTGGTTGTGCTTTTGTTGTTATTATTTTTTGTAAGTGCACGTAATACAACATGGGCGCCAAACCATGTTAATCTTGTGGTTGTGCTTTTGTGATTTTTATTTTTCGTGATTGCACGTAATACAACATGGTCCCACACATGCACTATTCATAAGTAAGGATTTTGTACTCTATTTTCTTCATTAAACTTTTACATAGGTGGGAAAAGTGAGCCGGTATTTTTCTTGTGGTGTAGAATTTTCCAGAGCTATGAACCGTAAAATCACACCAAACTAACCAGATCTGGCTCGATGTAGACTTGAATCCACTCTTACCTGCAAAGTTGATGAAAAACAGTTAGAAACAGAACCAATCAGTTGGATTGGCGCTCCATCTCCGATGGTTAAGTCAATGAGCATGGAAGGATTAGGGTTGCAGAGCTCTCGAGAGCTGAAGAATGCTTGAATGCTTAAAGGAGGGAAAATGCAAGTAGTTTTTGAGTGAATCAGAGTGTGTTACCTTCTGTCTTCGCTTCAACACTATTTATATATTCTCTTTTCTGACTTAACCTTCTCTGAGCAGTTGATTGAGCATTGTAGAATCAGATGGAGTTCGAAATTTCTTACTCTTTTAGGGGAAGTTAATTCTTGACTTGAGGAAGGTCCCATGGACCGAAGTTTTCTTTTCAAAGTCCTCATCTTTCTTGACCTTAAAGCAAGGATCTCATCGACCTCTACTCTTGTGATTTCAACCTCAACATCATCACTAGCTTCTTCATCAGCTTTTTTCTCTTTTCCAACAAAATTTCTTCTCTTACTTTTGGTTCTCTTTTTCTTCAACTTGACATGATCATGCTCTTCATTAGAGCCATCTTCATTAGACTCTTTGTTTTCGGCACTCTTTTTTCTTTTTCTCTTCTCAGATGCAATTTCATCTTCCTTCTCAGCATGTACCTCCTATTGAATGTTAGCAATGCTAGGGACTTTTCAAGTTCCAACCCCTGGATAAGGTGAGAGGGTCATGAAAAATATATACCAAAAAAAAAAAAAGGGGGGGGGAGAAAAGAAAGGAAATGTACCTGGATGGAGACCATAACGGGCTAACCTATCATTAGTCCTAAACTCATTTACATCGATTTGAACTCTACAGGGAAACAAGTCTCATGTTTGATGATCATATTCATCAAGAGGAGGCCTCTAGTTAAAAGGATCCACAGATTCAAGGAAATGGAAACCCGATCGAAAACGGTAGTTGGGGAAGCAAATAGAACAAAAGAAATATTTTTTTCTCCATCCTTTGTTATCATGCGAAATGAACGACTTAGAAAATATAGAACAATTGTCCAATTTGGCACTCATATTAGTTCTCCTTAAGAAATGTAGAAAACCATGCTCACTTCCAATTTTTAGAGTGTAATAATTCTGGAAGAGATTGACAGAAGGATTACGTCCCATTTTCTGAACAAATGCCCAGAAACAGTTGATAAGTACTCTCCAACTATTTGGGGTCAGCTGACAGGGACATATTTTATTGTAGTCGAGAAGAGATTTAACTTAGGGATTCACGGGAATCCTAAACCCGGCCTCTAAACTCTTGATATAAATGGCGATGACACTAGGAGCAATCTGTTTAGCACGATCAGAGGGTTTAGGAACCCAAGCATTGATTCAGAAGGAAAACAATAATCTCGCAAATAGGAGGATAGCTTGGCTTTTTTTTATCTTGGCAGGGTACCACTCAAGGCGAGTCGAGTGGTTTTGGATTCATTCTCTCTTTCTTAGTATCCACAGCTTTGAAAGGGACTATTACTTCATCATGAGCGTATGGAACAGGTTCCCAATCCGAGTTGGGGGCTTGACTAGGGGAAGGATCAACAGAGTCTTCTTCTGGAACAGACTTCTAAGGGGTCTTACCTCATGACAAGACTGGAACTAGTAGGTTTATCAGGATGATCCATGAGGGAATGAAAGGAAAGAAGATGAAAAAGGGAGGTTCGAAAAGTATTTAAGAGAATAATGAAGCAAGTTGCAGACAAACATGGAAGGTAAAGGCAAAGCTGAGAAGAAGATGAAGAAGAAAAGAGGCAACAAAGACGGAGCAAATATAGGAAGTAGAACAACATGATTGGAAACTCTTAAATTTTGGAGGAAAAATATACGATGATTCAAATTGACGATTGTAACTAGTCAGAATCAACGTCTGAGCCGAATCACTTAAATTTTGAAAAAATGCAATTGAACACGTGGAGAAGATGGATAAGTCAAGAAGAAGGTATTGAAACCGTACCCGAGAAGATCAACCATATCTGCTGAAAACAAAGGTTAGCATTTATGAGGAGATGGAAAAAGGTTGACAAGATGAGGTCTTCATCAGAGATTCGAGACAATTCTGGGGGCTGAACATTATTTTTGAAATGATTGCAAAGATTAAGCGTTTTCCCAAGGCAAGGAAAATTCATTTCCAGAGGAGTTCAAGCCATAAGCCGAGACTCTGGTTCTGAAAATTAATTTTGGTGGTTTCGAAAACTCAAATGTTGATGAATCTAGATCTCGCCACGTGGATAACAAGTTTTAGAATTAGCGTTCAAGATTGAATGACTAACTCCAAAAGCAAGAGATGGCTCTGATGAATCTAGTATTTATTGATGAACTCTCCAACTCATAGAAGAATTTGACGATACGTGATGAACTCCATTGATCAAATGGTGAGCTCAAGATTCCTGATGAGCTCTATAAATCAATAGATGAACTCAGGATTCCTGATGAACTTAGCTGGTCAAAGGATGAGCTCGGAGTTTCTTATGAGCTTTATAGATTGAAAAATGAGCTTAGAATGTCTGATGAACTTTTTCAATTAAAGGATGAACTCAGCATCTGAATAAATTCTCTTGACTGGAGATAAGCTCAAATACTAAAGAATTCTCACAGCTAGGATCAGGTGAAGAAATAAATTAAAGATGATCAGACAAAGGCAGTTCAAATGACCAAAGAAACGACTTAAACCTCCTGACCATAGTTTCAATTTGATTTCAACCTGATCAGTAGGCTTAGGCGCTCATGTTGTGAATAAATTACCCAAGACCTAATTCGTGATGGGTTGATCGGTCTTAACCAATGGTTTGAACCAGATACAGGGTCAACCCAAAAGTCACACAAGGATCTAATCCTAACCATCAATTCTACAACGCTCAATTTATGGCTCAAAGAAGGTTAAGTCAGAAAAGGGAATCTATAAGCATAGACAAAAGGTAACACACTCTGATTCACTCAAAAACTATCTGCATTTTCCCACTTTTAAGCCTTCAAGCATTCCTATGCTCTCGGGAGCTCTGCAACCCTAATCCTTCTATGCTCATTAACTTAAACGTTGAAGACGGAGCGCCAATCCAGCTGATCGGCTCTGTTTCTAACTTTTTTTCATCAACCTTGTGATAAGAGTGGATTCAAGTCCAAATCGAGCCAGATTTAGTTAGTGTGGTGTGATTTTACAGTTCATAGCTTTGGCAAATTCTGCACCAACACCAAGATACCAAAAAAAAGATAAAGATGAAAAATTAAATAATATAAAATAGAGAAACATGAGAAATTAAGTAAATATATATAGTTGGAATGGAGACCATAGGAAGTAGAAGAGAAAGAAATGGTTAGGAAAGGAAGATTGGGGGTTGAAATTTGAGAATTGGAGTTGGAGAAAAATAAGACGAGGAGAATGAAACAAGAAAGAGAGAGAAGGCTCCTATATATTCTGTGAGATGAAGAAAAGGATGATAGAGCTGCATGAGTTTGGGTTTCAAAGAAAATAGTAAGTAGAAGGAGAAAACAAAATAGGGAAAGAAACTTTCATTTATTTTATTTCTTCTTTTGTTTGGTTGGTACAAGAACCAATTTTATCATGTACTTTTGCAATCACATGAAATTTCAAAAAGGGACCAATTCATCATATTTATTTTTCATGAATAATTATGACTTGATCAACAAATGAGTGGTGAAATTAGAGCTCCTTTAAGAGTAGCTCAAATAAATGATAAGGCACGACAAAGCCGATTGAGGTGGCATGGCCACATTCAAGAATGCAAATTGTCTTCTACCATATATTTAGGAGGAAGTCTATCTCTGAGCAATAACAAGGTGAACCCACATCTTAAACATGTAGCGGAAAGGTATGAGGGGAGCACAATGACGGGTAGAGGATCTCAACTCATATTCAACAGGGGCTTTTAAATTCCCCTATGCGGAGAAACAATTTAATCCAGATTGATGGAATTAGAAGAACTAGAGGCAAACCAAAAAGGTAACATTAAGAGAAATGGTGAGAAAGAATATTTGTAGCTTAGGTCTTGTATCTATATCCTTAGGTCTTCTATCCATATAGTTATCGATCCCTTTTATTTGGGAAAAGGTTTGCTGCTGCTGCTGTTGTTATTATGACTTGGTCAATATAGTACTAGACATAAAAATCCACTAGAGACCTCTACAAGATTTCGGACTGCTACGTCTTAGAGGATTTTGCGCCACTTCTTGGAGAAATCTCCCAATGAGTGTTCAATCAGTAATAAGTTTCAACCACGTGTAAGTATTATAATCAGGGGCACCGGGCACTCATTGGATTTACCCTAACCTTTGGATTTAAAAATTCCACATGATTGATTCTTATCTCCCATTGGGTACTCATTGGGAGATTTCTCCTTGGAGAGAATCCAAAACCCCATCTTAGAAGTTAGCTAGGAGTGAGCAAGATACATGATGGGGGTCTCCGCCCTATATATGATCAGCATATATCACCTCTACCCCCCCCCCCCCAAGGGTGGCAGATCTAGATTTAGTTCTTAGGGTTTCAAATTTAATGTTATGTTGTAACCCAAATTCTTGTACCCGACTTTGAAGATGGATCCGCACCAACATGTTTTGGTGGGCGACCCAAATGACCCAATTTTTGAGATATTTGATGAAAGCAGAGGACTTGGATTGAACCCATCGTTGATCTCGATTTATGATGGGGGGGAGGGTACGGGGTCGTAACCTCCACGATATGGTTCGACCCAACGCAATGGATTTACATGTTTACTCGATTAAAGTCTATAAATATACCTTATGTTCGCCCACGAGGTCAAAGTGAGATTTGTAATTTTCGTAGTATGGTTTCGGGTGGGAGTTCTTGTAACATTGTTTTGCTGATTTGTTGAGAGGTCTCCATTCTTTTCTTCTTCTACATGGTAAAAGTTTTTCTTCGCTCGTAGACATGTCACACCGATGTGTGAACCACGTAAGTCTTTGTATTATTTCATTTTATTTCTGTTTATTGATGATTTCTTGGTGTTCATTCAAACACTTAACAAGAATAGAAGGTCCTACATGAAATAATTTATTACTTAGCCTGTAATTTTTAAAGTACTCAATACTTTCTTGGAAAAAGATGATTCTTTGAGGACATGAATTCAATTCCCACAACAGAAAAGACGTATGCATTGTTTGTTTTTCTTAATATGTGACTAACTTCATAAAAAGGAAACACCTAGGCTTAAGAGCAACCCAAAAAGCTACCCCAAAAAAAATGCAATACAAAGAAAAGCTTCCAAAAGATCTAGCCAAAGAAAACATGATCGATCACTATGGGGCCTTAACGTCAATGCAGCATGTTGGTATACATGCAAGCAAAACATGCGGCAACTACCAGTCATCAACTACTGTAGATGAAATCTGTAGAACCAAAGCTTTCACTATAAATAGCAGTTGCATCCGCTCAAGATTGCTCAAATCTCAAAGAGTTCTGGGAATCATGTCTCTGTCTGTGAAATTTGAGCTTATGCTCTCTGTGGTTCTGGTAGTTCTCTTGGTGTTTAATGGTGGCGCTGCCTTGGAGATTGGATTTTACAACGAGTCTTGTCCCTCTGCAGAAGAAACTGTGAAGTGGGTAGTGGCCAGGGCGTATGAAAGCAACCCAATCATAGCCCCTGCTCTCATCCGCTTGCATTTTCATGACTGCTTTGTGAGGGTAAGTTATTCAAATTTTTTAATGTTTTTTCATAAAATCATCGATTACATTCTCTACAATTTCCACTCGCTACAATTCATTGTAATTCTTATTTAGGATTGTGACGGTTAATTATCTAACCTCACAATTAACACCTAACTAAGAATTGAATCTAATAAATCTCTAAAAGTTTTCTCAATTTTGTAAAAGATATAAATCCTAGAATATATACTCATTCATTTTTGATAGAATACAGAATATAAAATATATTCTCTTGTGCATGCATTTCCATGCTTTGTACGGATTGTCCGAGAGTCCAAAGGCATATATTTAATGGCTTTCTGTTCTGGAGTATATATATCATCTGTGGTGAGAACGAAAAAGATGGACCCCTCCTTCTGCCCTTAGAGCCAAACCTAGAGCGCCATCGAGTTCTGAGTTCAACAATATTGAGTAAATCATCCTCATTCTTCAGATATTGATTATTCCCTCAAGTAAAATATTCTGGGGTTTGTCTCAGGGCTTAGATGTGCTAGGATGGCTAATTTCACCATGTAAAATGTTCCTGGGTTTATCTTAGAGTCTTCTGTTAGGTCTTTCGTGAGTGTGTAATGAGAGTCTAGAATAAAAAAATTAAAAAAAAATTATGTGGGGTGGGAACCACAGTGGCACCCTGTGCCTCGCCCCCCTTCCTGTATTTTATGGTGAGGAAGCGTTCAGGAAGCCACCGGGTTTGCAGATCCGGACTCGTAGGAGGATGGGGGCACAAGTAGGTAGGGTAGAGAGGATCTCCAAGCCCTATATACCAACTTCGGAAGAAAGTGTTGCCCGCAGCCCCGCATCAGTTTCTTTTGGGTATATATATGGTTGCGTATATATGTTGATCCTGATATTAATTTGATATTTATTCACCTCACAGGGTTGTGAGGGATCTGTGTTATTGGACTCCACGCCAGGCCATGCATCAGAGAAAGAAGCAGAAGTTAACAGAAACCTGGATGGCTACAACATAATTGATGAAGCTAAAGCTATGATCGAAGCTCAATGCCGAGAAGTTGTGTCCTGTGCTGATATCCTTGCCTTTGCTGCTCGAGACAGTGCAAATCTATCTGGAAACATAGATTACCAAGTACCTGCAGGAAGGCGAGATGGCACAGTCTCCATAGCAAGTGAAGCAGAAGCTAATATCCCATCTCCACTCTACAATGCAACTCAGCTCGTTGCCAACTTTGCAGCCAAGAACTTGACAGCTGAAGAAATGGTTACCCTCTCCGGTGCCCATTCAATTGGTGTTGCTCACTGCAAGTCATTCATTAACAGGCTTTACAACTTCAGTGAAACCAGTGATGTAGATCCAAGTCTTGACCCAGATTATGCTAAGAAGCTTAAGATGAAATGCCCTCCAAATCTTCCACCTATGGATCCTACTATTGTTCCATTGAATGCTTTAACACCTGAGATTCTAGACAACAAGTATTATGTAGGGTTGAAGATTCACTTGGGTCTATTAACATCTGATCAAGCTCTGCTTACCAATGAAACACTTGCAGCAATGGTGAACGTAAATGCATATGATCCTGCACTGTGGGAATGGACATTTGCTCAAGCCATCGTAAAGATGGGAGGGATTGAAGTTTTGACAGGAACTGAAGGAGAGATCAGGATCAACTGCAGGGTTGTTAATGGTGGCACCTTTGCCTTCTCTGATCAGTAATGAAGAACTACTAGACTAGTTTCAGAAATTATGTAATAAATAAAGGCTAAGTTGTAGCTGAACGGATGTGTAGATTGATTTTACGAAACACTCCTTGAGATCTTACCGTTAAATCTATAGAATTAAGTTTGAACCATTCGTTAAAGTTTAAAATTTCTCCACCACTTACGGGTAATTTTCATCACCGGTTATCGCCAGTTTTTTTTTTCTTCCCAACTTACTGGATAAAGTCGAGTAATCTTTTCCCCCTTGGAAATGAGGTTTTCTAGGGTTCTTTGGCGATGACGTGTTTCAGGCGGGTTCTTGATTCGGTTTGAACAAATTTAATGAGGGGTTTTGAAAGCTTGAGTTGAAGGTTCTCTGTTGATTTCATAACTGTTGGAATTTATTAATATGATTAATAAATTAAATGCCCAAGGGCAATATTGGAAACTCACTATTAGGGCGGTTACAAAATAGGGTTATATATTTTGGTAACCACCGCATTAGTAAGTAAGTGTGTGATTCATTCGCAAGAGATTTATCTCTGAGAAACGGCGGCTCCATCTCTCTCTCCCTCTCTTTTAGAATCGCAGGCTTGGAAATTTTTTCCTTTCCTCGTTTTTTATCTTCATTCCATTAATCCACGGCATTTGGATTGTGGATAGCATTCCCTTTCCTAGTGGTTGTGGAATCACCCCGGTAGAGCTTTGGTGGTTGAACGAGAACGTGGATCTACACTTCCGCTGCGAATACTTCATAAAAGGGAAAGCGAATCCAGGTAAGGAATCTTTCCCTCGTCAATTAAACAATATTTATATATATGGAGTATTACCAATATTGGCATCAGAGCCATTGGTTCCCACGGTTCTTTGTTCCTCCAAATTGTTTATTTTAATTGTATGGATCCAATGGGAGGATCAAGGGTCTAATACGAAACCCATGGGAGAATTGATAGGGTTTATGAAAACCCTTATTTTGGTTCGGATCCGAGTGGGAGATCCTTGTGAATTTGCCTAATGAAGATTTGCATGAATTGATAATCCATGATGATAATTTTTTGTTTAAAATTTATTGTTGGATTTTTTTTCATGTATTTTTGGATGATTTTTTGGGTGAAAAAAACGTGTTTTACCGTTTTTGGAAAAAAATTCGTTCATAAAAAAATCCAGAAAAAACGCCGTTTTCTGGTCACAGAATGCCAGACGGATTTTCCGTCTGGGCAGACGGTCATCCGTCTGGTCACAGAATGCCAGACGGAATTTCCGTCTGGGCAGACGGTCATCCGTCTGGGCATAAAAGGCAGACGGAATTCCGTCTGGGAGATGGATTTTTTGGATATTGGTCTCATCCCAGTTCGAATGTGTTTCTAACTTATTGGACACCAATGGCCCGACAATCCGTGTGATGTTTGGGCATTGAGGGCCTATTGGGGCCTAGTGGGAGCTAATGAGGTAGAAGTGTTCTGTGTGAACCACCTCATAGCTTTAACATGATTGCATGTTTTATTTTAATAAAACTATTTTTTATTTTGGGTCTATCAATCATGTTTCTTGCACAGAATGAAACTAGTGTATAAGTCTATGTGGGTTTGCATGAGAATTTGATTGAATGTTTGTTAGCATCTCTTTTGGTTTAAATGTTTATCCCATAGGTTGACTATGCTAGTGTGATTTGCTGTTGCTTGAGTTGTGTTTTATGCTAGAATAGTTGAACTCATCCTAGTACTTAATGTCTCTAGAATAAATGGCTGCTGTTGGATCTACCGATCCACCAGGATCTATTATTTCTATAATAATTAAAGCATGTTATGAATACAATCGCGGAAGCGTAGAAATAAATACCTGTGTTGCATTCACGTTATAGATCCTCCTTTTGCTCTCCTCCTTTTGCTCTCCTTGAATCTTCCGTAGCTTTTCACCTTTTTTGGAATCCTTCGTTTGAGTGTTTGTGGAAACAATCTCAAACCCAAATATTGCGTGTGACGGCTACGGGGACCCAAGGAGTTATTTATAATATAAAACCCTAACTTTTAACCACTCCCACAATAGTAAAGGTCAGTAATACCCCTGAATGAATATGAGCCCAGATAAAGGAACCAGTGTTAGTTAAGCCCACAAAACCCAACAATCTCCCACTTGGGCTATACTAACACAAGTACCTTTACCTAAGTATTCGGCCATAATGCCCATAATCCTTCATCACTCAGAAAACCTGATTCAACCAACAAACAATTAATGTGAACGACAGTAGGAGATGCTCCTCAATATACGGAACACAACTATCTGCCATTACAGTCATTAACAACTCGCTGATATGAATCATTGGGGTGCATACAAGAGGTAAAGAATGCAAAACCTTATGTGATCACAAAAGCATTCCCTCTTGTGGGTCCTTTCCTGATCAATGATCAGTCTACCTTGAATTACCTCATAGGTAGAATACTCAGATATTATAATTTGGCAAACCGCCATTGATCGATCTAACATTAATATCTGACTTTAGAAATACCGCCAATTGGCATAACCGCTTGTGGCAAAACCGCCCATTGGCATAACCGCCCATTAGCAAAACAACCTATTTGCATAACTGCCCATAGCAAAATTGCTAACCAGGATTTAGGCTAAATACCGCCATAAATCATAACCTTGGCTAAATACCGCCATAAATCAAAACCTGACCAGAATTTAGGCTAAATACCGCCATAAATCTGAACCTTGACTAAATACCGTCATAAATCAGAACTTTGGCTAAATACCGCCATTGTCATTAAAACCTTGGCTAAATACCGCCATTGTCATTAGAACATCAAATGTAGCAAATATAAATCTACATTATTTACTTTAATCATTAACGCAAGATGAAAACGAAATAATCATCTTATTAATGAATAAATTTCATAGTGAAGTCAAAGAATGTTGAATAAAAACAAACAACAACTCCCACTAAATAAAAGTATCAAAATATTATAAGACATCCATACTGGAAACATGATTTTTAACAACTCCCACTGAAAGTGCCTTAGTAAGTGGAAGACATTTTGATGGTACTTTAAATGACATATATAACTTATCAAAGTCAATTTTAGGCATTCATTTAATAATAATGACAAAAAATATATATTACCAAAGAAGGAAAAATTACCATCATGCTGGTAAGAGTTACCGACTGTTACTACATTTCAACCTTTGGGTTGAGAATGCACTAGTCCCCTTACAATTTGCAACTACAGCGGGATATATGACTTTGAAAGTGCCAACACCTTTGGGTTAATGGTACTTCTAAGTCATCATATTCCTTTAAAAACATGTGCATAAACATACTTTGATGATGACACCTTTGGGTGAACACCATCAATTTTCTGCAGTAATATACGTTGGATCACATAATATTATAATAAAATTATATTTTACCACTTTGGTGGGTTCCACATAATTCTATCATAACATTATGTAATCCTATTTGCAGTAATTTATAATGGGATTCTTTCAATGAGAAAACAACTATGCACATCCAATGTAAATTGTTTCCATATTCTATAAATTTTTAAAAGAAAAAATATTTTACAGAAATATTTCTTTGGCACTAAACAAATATATTAATCCACGTTAAAAATGAGTGCAACAATAATCCTTGAAAATCTCTTACCTTTGGGTAAATAAAATACCTTAAATTATTATTCACTCCCACTCGTGTGCATATACTATTATTATATAGATGATATCACATTTAAGCAAATGTCACCAAACTTTGACTACTATAACAGACAATAGGAAAGTGGAGTGATGCCACTTTGGTGGATTACACTTCTCCTCTTATTATCTCCATAAAAATTTGTAGTCAAAAAACAAAAATACGCACAATATATTAACACGTATACAACCTCAGTTATCAATTATTGATAAAACTATAATTTTTCACCATTATCATAAATAGAAAACTAAAATAAATATTTAATTCAAATTATAAAACAATTGATCGGATTAATCATAATTCAAGTTCTAATGCAATGGTACCTTAAAGAAAACGTGCATGCTCACCCAATTCTATTTTAATCTGTAGTGATATTTCATGGGTTGAAATTTGGTACTTTTAGCCAATCCAACCATTAAGTAGCTATGACACCTCTTTACCCCCTTTTGCCCTTTGATACTTGTTAGGGATAATGGATGCACAATTAGGAACAGAGAAGAACACAAGTAAAGCACACAAGGGATTTAACGTGGTTCGGCAAAACCATGCCTACGTCCACCAGAGAGAAAATGAGTTTCACTTTTTCCAGGAAACCTTACACCACTCTCACACACACAAAGTGCCACCCTTTGCTTGCCCCCCATCCTTATCCTCAGGATGTGTTTCACAATCCCTTACAGGGATTGATTCCCCAATCTCCTACAGAGATAGATACCTATAGGTTATCCCACAGAGACTATTTATAGGGAAACCTAAAACCCTAATCCCAATGTAATTACAGTTTTACCCCAGTACTAGTAATTGACCAAAATCCTGTTTCAATTACAAATACAACCAAAACCATAATTACATGGACCCACAGAATACAAGACACCCACACCCAACAATCTCCACCTTGGCTTGAATTCTGCAAACCACCTTGAAGAAAATCGTTGATGATGTCTCTCTGCAATTACCAGTCTCTATGTATCCACCACACCTTACCGTATGGCCCACATCCCCTCCAGGGATGCTTTTGTTAAGCCACATGCAAATTCCATAGCCCATCTAATACATGACCCAAGCATATACCAAATATTCTTTCTTGTATTTTCAGTCACTTATTTGGGCATTCTTATGTTGGATAGACAGGCAACATGGCTCGGGCATACATTAAGTCTCATAACAAAAACCACTAATATTCTTTTACCATGTATTAGCTATATGCACCAGTATTTCAACCAATAGATTTGTAAATCATGCCATGCTAAAACTGATCATACAAGAAAATAATTAGTTCAGCAAATGGGATGCCTGGAACTGAATAACAGACTAAACTGTATCAATTTAAGATGAAAATCAATCCCTCAGTTGCAATCTTTCCGAACTTATGTACAAAGAGCATGGCTAACACTGGATGAAATAAGCCAATGAGAACACACAAAAACCAATGCATATCAAACATTGAAATGGATTCCATGTGCTCAGACTACATAAATAAATCAAATTGTCAAATATCGTCCAAAAGAAGAGGATGTATAATTAAAAGGAATCCAAATCAATTTGAGCAATCACAAGTTCAAACAAGTGCACTTTGAGTTTGTCTAAGCCCATAATTTATTCCAAATTTTCAGAAAGTACAGGATATTATCAAATTCAATCCAAAAACACTAATTAATTTTATCTCCATTTTGAAGTCACAAAAACCACCAAATTACTCAAACAACCCAATACTATGGCCATGAAGTGATGCGGTTGGTTGAAAGCAATTACTTGAGCATCAAATTTCCATGCCAATATATTACTATCATGTGTTCTAGCAAAAGACATCCCACTGCCAACAACAAGAGCATGGACTTGACCAACAGGTCCAATAAAACTACGTTCATTGATGTACCTATTCATCATAGGCAGTTTGGGTGTTCCACGCCTTGACAACATTTGGAATTTCCATCAAGAAACACTCACTGGTCATGCATCCAATTTCACCTCCAAATCAGCAACTACCCTGCTTCGAGCCTGGATCTGTGTGGGACCTGTGCAATCTCAGCACAGCCTGACGAGGTCCCCAACAATTCTTCCCCAGATCCAAGGCTAGATTATTGGATAACTGAACCTCAGCACAACCCTGGCGAGACCCTAAAATTCTCCAATAATTCCCCCAAACCCCAAATAGCACCATGGGGCAGTCCCATATTTTCCCCCTTTTTTTTTTTTTTTTTTTTTTTTTTTTCTTAATCGATATCTTTTCAAGAAGATTACATTATTTGCATATAGGCAAAGCAATTGTCTCAACATGATTCAGAGACAGTATTAAGGATTTCAATGATCTCCATCTTATCCACATCAATAAAATAATATTGGCAACTCAATAATCAGTCAAAGTACATGGGTATTCACATCCAACCCCACAACCTGATCCTTAGTAATCACAATAAAACCATCTCAATGGCTTCCTTATCTGTAGATAAAACTAAATAGGAGAATTAGATTAATATAATTAAACACTAAGCATGCGGGTTAACTACCTTTTATCAATTTCTGGTTGGTTTCTATGTTAAGTAGGCTCAGCAGGCCCACAACATTTAACTAATCAAACCGTACAAAGCTTATACGGTTACCAAATCATATTAACACCCAACCAAAACAAAACAAATCAAATCCCATCAAAATCCATATTGAGATCTTTTCCATCATTCTGAACAAACCCGATGCCAAAGTCAAGGGCCCCGCTTCTCAAGCCTATGATAATTGATTTCCAAGAAGCAATATCGCTCATCGACATTTCGTCGAACAGACACTCTAGTGCACAATCCAAAAACCCGCATGTTGCATACAGATTAATCATTCAGTTTTGAATAAATAGGTCATTACTAAATCCCATCTTTATGACGTGAAATGTATAACGCACAGAAGTTCTTTCTCCTCCGCGGCTTCTTTGTCTCATCACCAATAACTTTAGAGATATAGAAATATATAAATCAAATATATGCATGGAAAATAAATATCAATAGAAAATCCATGCTTAATATATGAACATCCCTGCCGCCGGCAACAAATCCCTTGGAACCAGCGGCTTTGCCTCTTCCGGAGATTCAATCGGCCATGGTAAAAAGTTCAGAGATTCAAACCAAGAAAAAAAAAATATTCCCAAGTCTCCCACAAAATTTATCCAAATCGAAACGATCTTAGTTGTTCAATTAGGCGCTTTAGCTTTATAAAAACACCAGCCCAGAAACGAACTCCTCATGAAAATTTACCAAAACGGAATCTCGAGTGCAATTTCTCTTTACATAGAATTGTAGGAACAAAACCCAATTTTATAAATTAATAAAAGTAAACAAAAGAAATTTATGACACATAACCCATTTGCATGCAAGTAATCTTTATTAAATCAATTTCTCCAACCAAGTTAGATTTAATCGTGACGGATTAATTGCTTCTTTTAAATCAATTTCTCCAACCCCGACGTGATCATCAAGATAATCGGATCTATTCATTGATTTAAACCAAGTCAGAGATTCGACACAAGAAACCCTTAATCCTTAAGGCAATCGATCGAAACTCAATTCAGACTTTTAAAAGAAATTGAACGTTATCCCGTCTGGATGAGAAATTTTAGTTTTCTATAGTGCGTCACCGAACAGAGAAAATTGAATGAAAGTAACAATCAGATTAAACTAATTTCCACTTATAAGGGAGTTACGGAATTAATCTGCTTCCTTGCAGTTAAAAAAATAAAAAAAATGCAGCACATATTTTCTCAACAAAAACTTATTATTGATCATTTTATTTTGGATTTTAATAATAAATCAAATTAGAGTTTCAATTAAACTCTGCATCATCCCATTCGAACCCAATAATAAATTAAATCAATAGATGATTTAGGTTTCAATTAAACCATGATCCTTCCATTGGATCCAATAATAAATCAAATTAACAGAACACCAGCTAATCACACAATAGAATCAATAATTCATAATCTTAAATTATTATAGAAAAATGGCTTTGATACCAATTGTTGGATCTACCGATCCACCAGGATCTATTATTTCTATAATAATTAAAGCATGTTATGAATACAATCACGGAAGCGTAGAAATAAATACCTGTGTTGCATTCACGTTATAGATCCTCCTTTTGCTCTCCTTGAATCTTCCGTAGCTTTTCACTTTTTTTGGAATCCTTCGTTTGAGTGTTTGTGGAAACAATCTCAAACCCAAATATTGCGTGTGACGGCTACGGGGACCCAAGGAGTTATTTATAATACAAAACCCTAACTTTTAACCACTCCCACAATAGTAAAGGTCAGTAATACCCCTGAATGAATATGAGCCCAGATAAAGGAACCAGTGTTAGTTAAGCCCACAAAACCCAACAGCTGCTACCAAGAGCATTGTTGCTAACTTCACGAAAGGAGATAAACCGAATGAGAGGTATTATGACCTTTGGCACCGAAAGGTGCAGTATCTCCTAGACGAATAGAACATGCTGAAAACCGTAAACTAGACCATGTCCCCACCTGAGGAAGGTACCACTGCACAGTATAGCAGGAACCTTCAGCTTTACAATGCCTGGAAGAGGAAAGACCGGGTAGCCAGGATTACAATCCTGAGCTCCATGAGGGATGACCTGATGCTTCGTTATGAGAAGCATAGGACTGCAAAGTCTTTGTGGGAGGCTGTGAAGTTACAGTATGGAGGGACTTCCACCACAAGAGGCTGCCAACTCAGACTCACCTTTGACGGTTATAAGATGCGCCAGGGTCACACCATGAGGCAGCATATAACCATCATGTCTAACATGATTAGTGAGTTGAGCGCATGTGGGCGCCAGAAGACTGATGAGGAGCAAGTCTCCACAGTCATCAGGTCATTGTCAAAGACTTGGGAGCATATGAAGATCTTCTTGACTCATGTTAATGAGGTCAAGACATTTGATCAAGCTGCCAAGCACCTTGAGCTAGAGGAGGATCGGATGTTGGCCGATGTCCCTCATATTGAAGTAGTTCTTCTTTGGAAGCAAGCACTAGTAAGGGTGCAGGCTTCAAGCGCAAGAAGGAGAGAGCTCAACCTCAGTGGTCTAGGCAAAGTAACAGAGGTGGGAACAGAAACAATAGTGGTTTATGAGACATGGTTTTAGAGTTGTATTTGAAAACAATTCTTTGGTTTTGTATCTAGATGATACAGTTTATGGTTATGGTTTTCTTCTGAATGGTTTCATTGTATTGTATACAATTGATTATTCATTTAATTCTAGTAGTGCTTTTGTTTGCCAAGATACTGTGTGTATTGATTATAATTTGTGGCATGCTAGACTAAGACATATTGGCTTAGATAGGATGAACAGATTGGCAAGAGAAGGTCTCTTAGGCCAAGGTTCACTATCTGATTTGCCAACCTGTGAGTCATGTCTAGCAGGAAAAGCAACTAGAAAACCATTTAAAAAGGCTTTTGAGAGCCTCTCTTCCTTTAAAACTTATTCATTCAGATGTGTGTGGACCCATGAATGTGCATACTAGAAAATGACAGTCTTATTTCATCACATTCATAGATGACTATACAAGGTATGGTCACATTTATATAATTTCTCATAAGTCAGAAGCTCTGGAATGTTTTAAGAAATTCATGAGCTTAGTTGAGAATCAGTTAGATAAAAAGATTAAAACTCTTAGAACGGATAGAGGTAAAGAGTATCCCTCCAATATGTTCAAAGGGTTATGTGATGAAAAGGGGATATCTAGACAACTTACTATTCCAGGCACTCCACAGCAAAATGGGGTTGCTGAGAGGAGGAATAGAACCTTGCTAGACATGGTGAGATCCATGATGGCGCAGGCAAATCTACCCATCTCTTATTGGGGAGATGCTTTGTCGATCATGCGGCCTATATCCTCAACAGAGTTCCAACCAAATCGGTTCATTCCACACCATATGAGTTGTGGACCGGAAGGAAGCCAGATTTGAGTTACTTGCGCGCATGGGGATGTGCAGCATATGTTCACTCTATTTCTCACCAATATGGAAAGCTTGGACCCAGAGGAAGAAAGTGTATCTTTGTGAGATATTCTGAACCCTTAAAGGGCCATGTCTTCATTGGACTAGATGAGAGTGAGAGGAGAACGGAACTTGAGTCTAGGGATGCAACATTCCTGGAGAATGATTTTCCATCTCTTTCAGGAGTTAACAAAGAATCATCGGAATTCTTTGAGATACAAGATAGTGGTCTTGTCACTCCAGGGATTTAGATTTTGGATAATGAACCTGGGGTTCATCCAGAAGATCCTAGTGGGAGTGGGAGTGCAGATGTGATAGCTACCTTAGACGGTGAGCAATCTGACATGCACTTGCGCCGTAGTGGGCGCGGGCTAGTTCCTCGTCGACGTTTCGACATAGAGGATGAAGCCTACATGGTAACTCCTGAAGAGATCGACTATGAGATGACTTCAGTCGATGAGCATGAACCAAAGAGTGTGCAGGAAGCTTTTGCGGGGTCAAGCTCAAATGAATGGTTGAAAGCAATAAAGGAAGAGTTGGAGTCGATGAAAGTTAGTCATGTCTGGGACTTGGTTGACTTGCCGCCAGGCCGAAAGGCAATTGGGAACAAGTGGGTTCTCAAGATCAAAAGAAAGGCGGATGGATCTATTGAGAGATTCAAGGCTCATTTAGTGGCTAAGGGCTACACCCAACGAGAGGGCGTTGATTATGAGGAAACTTTTTCCCCTGTGGTTAGGTTTGCCTCAATTCGCCTCATACTAGCTATTGTTGCTCAGTTGGACTTGGAGCTTTATCAGATGGATGTAAAAACTGCTTTTCTCAATGGAGAACTTGAGGAAGAGATCTATATGGATCAACCTCAAGGCTTTGAAGCTAATGGACCTGAGCGCAAAGTGTGCAAGCTTAAGAAGTCCATATATGGCTTAAAGCAAGTATCTAGACAGTGGAATGTGCGCTTCCACCAAGCTATGATGGAAAATGGTGTTTCCATGCTTGAGGAAGACCACTGTGTTTACACCAAGAGATTTGATAATAATTATGTCATTCTGACATTGTACGTAGATGACATACTTATGGCTAGCAATAGCAAGGAGCTATTGGAAACCATTAAGAAATGGTTGTCCTCCGTATTTGATATGAAGGACATGGGTAAAGCAAGCTATGTGCTTGGTGTCAAGATTGTCAGAAATAGGCAAAAGAGATTATTGGGTTTATCTCAAGAGACCTATATTGACAATGTCTTGACGAGATACCAGATGCACAACTGCAAACCATATGATACTCCAGTGGAGAAGGGTTTGCATTTGAGCCTTGATATGGGTCCCAAGACTCCAGAGGAGAAAACCAAGATGGAAAGAGTTCCATTTTCCAGTGCAGTGGGTAGCCTTATGTACGCTATGATGTGTACTAGGCCGGATATTTGTTATGCAGTGGGTTTGGTTAGTCGATACCAATCAAACCCGGGCATAGAGCACTTTGAAAGCGATCAAGAGGATATTGAGATATCTCAGAGGAACGAGTAACTACATGTTGTGTTACCAAGGATTGGATTTGCGCGTAGTTGGCTATAGTGATGCCAACTAGGCTGGAGACATCGATGAGTGCAAATCAACCTCTGGATATGCTTTCTTGCTAAATGGCGGGGCCATTTCGTGGTGTAGCAAGAAGCATGCTTGTATATCCCTCTCAACCATGGAAGCAGAGTATGTGGCATGCTCAGCTGCGGTTCAAGTGGCTGTTTGGTTGAGGAGATTCCTTCGACATACTGGGATTGTGATGACATCCAAAGAGGCTGTCCTTGTCTAACGTAATAGTACAACAGCTCTTAGCTATGTCAAGGACCCCAAGTATCATGGGAAGACCAAACATATACAGTTGAGATATCACTTTATTAGAGACATTACATCAAGGAAGAAAGTTGTACTTAAGCACATATCTACTAGTCAGATGGTAGCTGACCCTCTAACCAAACCTATAGCCAAGGATGTTTTTATTTCTCATGAAAAATCCTTGGGCTTGCATAGATTGTGACTTATTTTTGTACTGAGACTTTCTTATTAATGAGTAATATGAGTTCATTCCAGCATTTATTCTTATTCACTTTCTATGTGATTGTGTTTCTTCTAGCATAAAACAAGATATGTCAATAGGCAAGAGAATGGCTCACTCACACGAGCATTCGCCTCTGGCGCCTTGGAGGCGAGCAGAGATGAGACGGATTGTGAATGACTTTGTGTAGGTCAATTCATAATCATGATGTCGCCTTGATTTGGAATCAAGATGAGTTTCTCTATTGTGAAGAGAATCGACATGAATGTTCCCACTATTCATGTTGCCTATAGGA
Source organism: Hakea prostrata (assembly GCF_041222555.1). Taxonomy (NCBI): domain Eukaryota; kingdom Viridiplantae; phylum Streptophyta; class Magnoliopsida; order Proteales; family Proteaceae; genus Hakea; species Hakea prostrata. The sequence continues at coordinate 43,022,764 of NC_142607.1, read as the reverse complement.
GCCAGGTGCGAGTACTTTATGTGGCGCTAGGGTGGCGACAATAAAGAAACTCGGGTTAGGCGCAAGGGGTTGTGACTGGGCTAAGACCTGTATGGTGTTGAGATGGACATATGTTCTATTGTATATAGAATGCTCCACCATAGCACGTATATCATACTATGTGTGCTTAGCGATCATTGGAAGTGAGAGGATGGATCCCTGCTCCTCTCATTGTGTGAGTCCTGGACCTTATGGTCCATTAGTGTTCTTAGTGACTTTCGACGACATCATGAAACGAAGGGTTGATGTGGCTACTTTGGGGTGTTACCTATGGTCATGATTGATTCGACCTAAAGGGGCACTACAGGGAAAGGAGTCAATCCTAAGTGTAGTTATGGTCTGGGGCGAAAGGAAAGGCTTGATTCAACTGCACCCTAAAAAGTGTTTGCTGGCGCCAACTGTATGTGTTACAGTAGTGAACATTTTAAGGACAAGAAGGTGATCTCTCAGAGGGATCGAGATACCTTTAGTTTGGTGAGTTTGAATAAACCTAGGACACTGTGTTATACTAATGCTTATTTGATTTGTTTCTATGAGTGATGTGCCATTCTGGCCTTCTGGGAAGGTTTCTAGTTTGGGGCTCACGCGTGCAGGTATATCACCGGTCGCACAACCCATTTTGCCAGTATGACTTGTGGATATTAGTGTCTGGGACATAGGTGGTCTATGTATCTAGGATACATAGTGAAGAGATCAATATATATGTATATCTGGGATATACATGTGTGTCTGGGACACAAGAGGTCTATGTATCTAGGATACATAGCAGAGAGATTGAATGTGTATATCTGGGATATACAAGTGTGTCTGGGACACATTGAAAGATTAACACTTGCCCTTGTGCAAGTGGGAGTTGTTGGAATTTATTAATATGATTAATAAATTAAATGCCCAAGGGCAATATTGGAAACTCACTATTAGGGCGGTTACAAAATAGGGTTATATATTTTGGTAACCACCGCATTAGTGAGTAAGTGTGTGATTCATTCGCACGAGATTTATCTTTGAGAAACGGCAGCTCCATCTCTCTCTCCCTCTCTCTTAGAATCACAGGCTTGGAAATTTTTTCCTTTCCTCGTTTTTGATCTTCATTCCATTAATCCACGGCATTTGGGTTGTGGATATCATTCCCTTTCCTAGTGGTTGTGGAATCACCCCGGTAAAGCTTTGGTGGTTGAACGAGAACGTGGATCTACACTTCCGCTGCGAATACTTCATAAAAGGGAAAGCGAATCCAGGTAAGGAATCTTTCCCCCGTCAATTAGACAATATTGATATATATGGAGTATTATCAATAATAACTTTTGAAAACCAACCCCTACCCTATGTTAGCAGAAGAGATCATCATCTTTTAGGAGAGAAGAAAATTGAATCCTCCACAACAATAAGTTTCAACGGAAGGGACAAAGAAATATTAGAAGCCATTACAACCGATTTCGTAGGAAGCAGGGAAGAACTCAAGAACCAAAATGACAAATTCATTGATGATTAACCTAAGATTCATTGATTGTTTTCAAAGAGACGGCGATAGAAGTTTAACGTCAAAAGCTTCTTCTTCTTCTTCTTCTTTTTTTTTTTTTTAAGTTAATGTCAATTAAATATTTAAAAGTGATGATAGAAGGTTAACAAAACCAACTCATTAATAAAAGAAAAAAAATAAAAATATTGTTCAACGATTTAGATTTAGTTTACCAAATCTGATGGTAGATATTTAGAAACGTTCAGCTAAAAGATCCACATGTCCATTTAGCTACCACCTTCTCCTAAATAAAATATTTGATTAATAGGGAACATATTAATGGAAGGTTGCACTCTTTAGGGATGGTTTCAGCTCGAGTTTGGGCCGGTTTGTAACTCAAAGGATGACTTTGGGTTACAAAATAGCTTACCTAGGGTCAGGTAAGGTGCAGAGGATTGGGATATCTTTTCTCTCTTTTCTTTTCTTTTCTTTTCTCTCTTTTTCTTTTTCTTCTTTCTTTCTTTCTTTTTTTTCTTTTCTTTCTCTCTTTTTTTATTTTTTTATTTTTTTTATTAATTTAATCCAGTGCTATCTAAATTTTTTTGGGTAATTACTATTCTCCCCTCTACTATAACTTAATTACTAATAAAATTCTATTATTTATAAAATTATTATTATCTCCTTGTTAAGAGGCTGTCAAGATTAGATGTTTAATGTCAATTTGCCCTTCTTTGAAATTAAGAAGCCTATAGACAATATTGCATTTATTTTGCTCCATTTTGCTCTAGGATCTCATTTGTTCTTTCTATGCATTTTGCTTCTTTCATGTCATTCCCTTTTAGACTATTCTAGTTGAATCTGGAGGAGAAGATGGATGAAGGGGAAGATGTCATTAGTTAAGAGCATTTTGGGAATTTAAAAAAATTAACAGCAAGAGTATCACTCACTTGAGAAAGTTGATGGAAAAAAAGGAATTTGTATGATTTGTCAGGTAAGAAGAGATCTAACTATCATTACCCCTAAGAGGGTTGTAAGTATCAATTTAATCAATTAAGAGGTAACGTAGCGACATTTACCACCCCTTTCATTAATATCATTGTTGAAATAGCTTCATAAGAAAATTTTCTATTTAGAGAAGAATATTTATAAGTTACACTAACATCATGATTTATATTTAATGCAGAATAAATAGTTAATAAATTTTGAAAAGATTCTATAGCCTAACCAGCCTTATCCGCCTGGTAATCTCAGTATTATCTATTCATGTACTTCAAATTTTGAAAACTCGAATAACGTTTAGACTTAGAGTTTTTCTTTTTTCCTAGTCAATTTTCATTCTCATTTTTTGACCTTTTAGATTTTTGGGTCTGCATGTTTGGCATCTATGGAACCTATTTTTATTTTGAACAATAGAAAAAGTGTCATAATCCATAATAAACTTCTAGTCTGCTACAAATTTCTGACAAAAATTCATTCTTATCATTTTTGGAGTAATTTTCTTAAGCATTACTTATATGACATGAAAAACAATGGGCAAGAATGGTATGATTTTACACCGGTGGCTTTAGATTTGGTATACAATTTTGCAATTTTGCTGAAGTCCTGCGCATTAACCGTCAAGCCAGTCGTCCAATCAAGATCGAACGGCTGGATTGATTATACTAATAAAAAACTCAAAACCCATGTGAATGCCCTGTTTTTGCTGACGGTTCGGTCCAAATCCTTAAGGCGGTTCGAGTGATATTGAGTTGCTTTAAACCGGTAATTAAAAGAGTATATGTATTCGTAATGGTGTTCCATACAATTATAAAATACGTTTTAAAAAACAACCTACCTACAATAACACAAAAACAGCAGTTTACATATATCGAATTTCTGAAAAGGAAACGAAGGCGCAAACTAGGGCAAAAGTCTGCAATTATTCCACGAAGAGGGCTTCTGAAGTCTTCTTCGTTCTCTCTCTCTCTTTAGGCTCGTAAAGGTTTGTCAAAGTAGTGGTTCCTTCTGCAACTCTTCCACAAAGAGGGCTTTTGAAGGCTTCTTCGTTCTCTCTCTATCTCTTCAATTTCATAAGCAACTGTTAAAGCAGCGGTTCCTTCTGCAACTCTTCCACAAAGAGGGCTTCTGAAGGCTTCTTCGTTCTCTCTCTCTCTCTCTTCAATTTCGTAAACGAGTGTTAAACCAGCGGTTTATTCTTGGTATTTGTAGTGTCTAGCTCTAAAGCTCAAGGGCAGTTCTTGTTCGGATTCGATTCTTATAGCCTTTGGGTTGTCTGTGGTCATCAAAACCTACCAGAAATTTAACCACTCACCACCACCAGAAGAGAATCACTCCTTCAAGGCACAAGTAGAGCTACCATTTGTTGTCGTTCTTGTGGTTTCTCTACTGCTACTTACCCTCTGTTGTCGTGTTCTTCATCTTGCTTCCTTGGTTTGCACTTCAGGTATATTATCCTTTAACCAAAGAAAAATAAAGGGTGGATGAGAAGAGAGAAACAAAACATTCTTATCTTTTATGTATTTGGGTATTTCCAGTATTGGTTAATTGTGGAATATGGTTTTGGTATGCAAGGACATGAATCCGTTTTTGCAATTATAACTTTTGAAGTTGTTTATTTTAGCTTTTGATTGTTTTGGAGTCTTTCTTTTAGTTTAGATGCTTGAGAATACTAGATTAGCGCTTCAACGTAGTTCGTCAATTTAGAAGGTGCTGGGAGAGAGGAAGAACGATATAAGTTGTGGTTATTGAGTTCAGTAGATCCATGTGTGATCGGATGCAAGGTTCTTGTTATCTCATCAATTTGATTACATATGAGTTCGATGCAATGGGAAGTTTGTGTTAAAGTGTTGTCATTTCATAATGTTTGTTGGCTTCATCTTTGTTGTTGAATAATCTTGACTGTTTTTCATACCTAACTTTTATAAATGTGTCTTTGTAGTGAACTCTCAAAGTTGGAAGACATGGATGACAATGTGACACCTCGAATAGGAATGGAATTTAAATCATTTGAAGAAGCTTACAACAGTTATAACAAGTATGGGCGTATGACTGGGTTCAGCATTAGGAAAAATTATTTGCATAGGAGCACGATAGATAAGACTATCATCGTGCAACGGTGTTACGTGTGTAGTAAAGAAGGACATAGAAGAGAAAAAGAAGTAGATGTCAAAGGACAACCTCCTGAGACTAGAACTGGTTGTTTAGCAAGGATGATTGTAAAAAGAGATAATGATGGACGATTAGTAGTTGATAAATTTTGTGATGAACACAACCATGCTCTTCAAATTGAAGAAGTTGCACATTTGTTGTGCTCTCAGTGTGCAATATCAACTACCCAAGCCATAGAAATAAAAACGGTAGACAGAACCAAAATGAGGACAAGATTGACATATAATTTGATGGGTTTGCTAGCAGGGGGCAATGAAAATCTAGGTTTCACAAAAAAAGATTTGCAGAATTATTTGAATAGCAAACGGCAACGTGATTTGGCATATGGGGATGCCAGGAGCTTGATGTTTTATTTAGACAATCAATGAAATTTAAACCTTGCATTTGTGTATTCTGTACAGATGGACAGTGATAATAAGTTGACAAATATATTTTGGGCTGATCCACGGATGCAATGTGATTATCAACTATTCGGTGATGTAGTTGTGTTTGATACTACTTTCTGCACAAACAAGGAAAATAGACCATTGGCTATATTTGTGGGATTTAATCATCATAGGTCTCTAGTTATCTTTGGAGCTGCTTTGCTTTATGATGAGACAGTTGAGTCATTTGAATGGTTATTTCGAACTTTCTTTAGAGTTAATGGTGAAAAGAAGCCAAAGACAATTTTCACTGACCAGGACGCTGCAATGGCAAGGGCACTAATTGAGGTTGCACTTAATACACTTCATGCATTGTGCACTTAGTATCTCTGGCAAAATGCAAAGAAACACCATGGATTTTTTATGAGTGAGAAGTCACAATTCTCCAGAATTTTGTACAAATGCATATACCATTATACAGAAGTTGAGGTATTTGAATATGCATGGAGGAATTTAAGAGAAATCATGGGGTTGTAAACAGTGGTTGGCTAGATAGAACATATGAAATAAAGAAAAAATGGGCTTGTTGTTACATGAAGGATTGTTTCACACTAGGTGTGAGGAGCACACAATTGGTTGAAAGTCTGAATGCTAATTTGAAACGTTTTGGACGCAAACTTGATCTTCTAAGGTTTATGAGACATTTCAAGGATGTTGTGGAGGCAAAACGTGCAAATGAATTGAAAAAAGAATTTGATGCACGAAATGAGGTTCTTGGGCGTTCACATTCATTGAAACCTATGTTGATTCAAGCTTATCAGTTATATACTCCAACTATATTCAAAGAATTTTTGAAAGAGTTTGAATTGGTGGATAGTGTGAAATCCAGCCCTACCCTAACCCTAACCTTGACCCGAAAACCCTGTTGTTTGTAGGTCCGAAGACCCGGAGTAAAGGAAGAAGCCAATTGGGCCATCTCATTGGAAGACATGGTGTTTGACCCAGAACCCATGGAAGTTGATGATGGTGTTCCATACTTGGAGGCTTGTTCAGAACTAGAAAGGAAACTGCACCTTGTTGAAGATGAGTCAAGTTGATGGACTTGAAGTATAGTTGGACATGATTCGAAGGCATTTTTCTATACTCTGTAAGTCATATGTTGTGTTGGGAGAAGCACATTAGGTTTGGACTTGAGTTGGGCCTTCAATTCCCTGTGTTTGGCCTTGCTAACTGGCTTGGTCGACTGGGTGGTCGATTAGGCCAACGACCAACAGAGCTAGAAATCCGAGAAAATCCTCTGTTTAGGGTTTTTCGCTTTCTATTTAAGTGAACTTCGTATTTCTTAGTATCCTCTACCTCCAAAACTCTCAGAGAACGTGGGAAGACTCTCTCAAAGCTTTCCTTGGTGAACTTGAAGAACTTTTGCAAGATCTCAAGCTTCTCATCTCTGATTCTTCAATCTAAGGTTAGTGATCTCTCTCGTGTCATATAGATCTACTTCTTCTATGATCTATTCTTTATGATTGAGACTATGAAGATGGTGCTGCATTCTTTGTTGGCAACCATCACTTCATTGATCTCCTTCCATTCTTAAGGTTTTATGATCAACATTTTGAAACCCAGCCCTAACCTTGACCCGGAAACCTTGTTATTTGTAGGTCCAGTGATCCGAAGTAAGGTAAGAAGTCAGCTTTGGGCCATCCCAGTGGAGGACTTGGTGTCTGGCTTTGAATCCATGAGAGTTGATGATGAGGTTCTATTTATGGAAACTGAATCTTGATGAAGATCGGATTAGTTGATGGACTTGGAGTGCTCTCTATCATGGTTTGAAGGCATTTATACCTATTAGGTAAGTCACTTGATATGTGTGCAAAACCCCTTTAGGATTGGATTTGATCTGGGTCTTCAATTCCCTGTTTAGGAGGTGCTGAACTGATTGGTCGACTGATTGGTCGATCGGGACCAGTCGACCAATCCACTCGACCAATGGGTTCTGTCTTTGGTAATTAGGTCTTGCTTGCTCTATTTAAGTCCAATCTCGAGTCGACTTCGTATTTTCTGCCTCCAAACTCTTTGGAACGGACCAAAGACCTCTGCAAGTCATCTCCCTTGCATCCTTGGTGTTTTCTTGACGGATCTTCGTCAAAACTCTTCCTCTTGCATCAAAGGTATGTCTACACTCTCTTCTTCTCCTCCATCTCTGTTTTTCTTTCCTTTTTGAGTTGAGACGAGAGGAGATGCTGCATTCTCTGTTGCAAACATCTCTCGGACTTGTCTCTCATGATCTTCCTAAGGATTAATGGCTAATGCAATGATCTTAACCATGATCATTGCAAGCTTTTGAAGGAATCATGATCAAATCATGATCTTGTCTTTGTTCATCTTTTGATTTAAATTCTGATCTTCTTAGATCTACTATATTGATCATGTTAGTAGTCAATTGCTGTGTTTTCTTTACATGATCCATGATCTATCAATCTCTAGTTGTTTCTCTTCTACCATACCATGCTTTCTTCATGAATCATGATAGTTACATCTATGGTAGGTTTTGTTTCCTTATTTAGATTTATGCTCTTAGGTCTATTTTCTTGAAGATCTAAGTATGCCTTCCATGATATCTTTATCTGAATCAATGATTCATTCTCCTATTGTTCTTGTCTATGATTTCTATCTTGAATTCTTCAAGAACCATGATTGATCTAATTATGGTAACTTTTTGTTTCCTAATTTGTATCTTGAAGACTTGATTCGATTAGTGTTTTGAGGTCCTCTATATGTTAGGATACTACTAATGTAGTTTACCCCTTGTTTAGTACCCTTTTGAACCACCAAATTCGGATCTTATTTCTTAAAACTCTGATTTTGTAGGCTACTGTCTTCATTGGTCGATTGATTGGTCGATCGGCAAGATAGACCAATCCAATCGACCAATGAGTACAGCAACTCCAGATTTGGTCTGTTTTGGATTTTTTGATATCTTTTCTGTTAGGGATCTTTCCTAATATATTGTATACACTTGTTTAGGACCTTCTTCTCAAGTTTGTCAAGATCTTACTTGATTTCTTAGGATTCCTTTGCAAGTTATAAAAGGTAAGGATGGTTACTTCTTTAACAACATAAATTGCATATCTTAGTTTCTATATTTGAATCTTGTTAATTTATTTCTGTAATTAGATTCTTATAATGTTATACTACTGTGGTACTGTCTTGATATCAGTAGCATTACTTATTTATATTGAATTGACTCATGAATGATTTACTTACCAGTTATATACAAGTTGATTGTAATTATTGATTTCTTTCCATATATGAAGTTACCATATATGTGATGTTATGAATTGATGCTTGTGTATGCTTAAGTATGGTTTGGAAAGGAGAGGTGTCCTTTTGACACTTCTGTCCTTGGACTACTACGGGAATATTATGGGATGTTTCCGGAGATGCCCTCTGGACACCTTCCTAAACTGTTGGATGACATATTTAGGACTGTCTAGTAGTGTTTGGCTAGGATGTCCCGTTATGTCAGACCCTAATCGGAGGGGTATTGAGACCGAACGACCCGTGGTAGCAATGGGGATTCATGGGCGCTCAAGACCGGTAACCAACCCGTGAGAGGACAGGAATCACATTGTGGGGGCCATTTATTGGTAGGGTTGCATATGGATAGACTTGGGCTCACGGGCGCTCAAGACCGGTAACCAACCCGTGAGGGGACGTGAGAGCTTCCCGTTTACCATATGTGGATAACCAATAGGGTTGATGAGTCTGTAGTCAGGGACTATGAGGACTCTAGTGTGAAGGATACCGGAAAGGATCGTCAGGGACGAGGAATGGACGTATCTAGATCTGACTTGATGTAATTAAGTAGAAGACTTGCATTTGGCTAGGCTTAACCCTGACATGCGCCAGTACTTAGACCAATGGTTATGTGAGAGAGTGGTGACCTATACCCCCAGCCATGGAATGTCCCGAGGGATGCCGGACCCATTACCAACTGATGATGAGTGAATGAGACTTTCCTAAAGAAGTACGGTGCTATGACTTAAAGCATGTCTGCCAATAGAGACTAGCATATATAGAGTTAGATTCATACATTCATTGTTTGTCTCATACCATATTGCATTTATGTTTGTTTTGTAATCCTGCCATTTATGTTATTATGGATTTAACTGCCTTACTTAGTTTCTTTGAAACTCATTCCTTTATTGTACAATGTTTGTTAGACTATTCTACAGGTTCTGAGTATCATGACTGCTCGTATAAAGAAGCGCAAGGAGAAGAGGCATATCTCCAGGAAAGTGATTGCGGTTACGACAATTACACTGAAGATCCCGCGAGTGGTTATGCTCCGTACGATGCTTAGTCCGACCATAGAGTGGAAGCGCCCTTGTGCCATTTATGAGATTTATACTTATAGGGATATTGTCTATAAGATTGAGAACAATTTAGTTACCTTTTGTACCTGCTATTGGGATTAGATTCTATCCTGTTTCTTCTCTTTTAGAATTACTTTTCCGCTGGTTGTAGAGTGGGATTTCGCCTCACTTTACTTATCTGATTTAGACACTCTGATTATATTTAGTACTCTGATTTATATATGATTCATTCTTTCCTTATTTGGATCTATGGTTTATCTTTCGCACATCGATTATTATTGTTCATGATTATGTTATTGTTTATGTGGGAGGTTGATTACTCGATACCTGATCTTCGGGCTGTGGATCACACTCTCGGGTATGCCAGTTAGGGTACCGGCTGGGAGGATGTGACAAACATAATGATTTTAACCCTTGCAAAAGCCTCATGAAACCATGATCTCCCTTTTTTATCCAATTTCTTAGCATGATTAGATCTGTTTTTCATGATGGACTTGTGTATGACTTCTGATTATCTTCTACTAAAATGAGATCTAATCTTCTTCAGTTTTCCTTTGGATTCATAGTATATTTTTCATCGAAAACTAGGGATTTTTCTTATCAAATTAGAGAGTCATGATTTCATGTCACACCCCACCCAAGCGGATCCAGTCATTACCCGAATGCCCGTGGGGGTGATACACCGCAAGATCTAGGTTCAGTGACAAATCCATACAAAACATGATATAGCATAATTAAATGGACAAGAATAAATCAAGTTTATCATACTAAGTTATCAAAACCGGAATAATGGTTACAATCATCCATTACTTCAAAATAAAAATATAACATCAGAGTTTTGAAAAGAAAAGAGAGTAATCTTCAACGCAACGGAAAACTAAACTAGACTAGTTCTCTAATGGAATCCCACCCAAAAGAATAGTCTTGATATTGGCATGAAGCTACATGTGCGTCCACTTCTTCTTCGGTCACTCCTTCAAGAAGATATACTAGCATTAAATCCTCCATTTGGAATAAGTTCTCATAACCTGCAGTATAATCTAAGAGAAAAAGACATATAAAAGGAATGAGTTCAACAGAACTCAGTGAGGTCAACTCAACATCATATCACACATTCATTTTCAAGATTCCACACCACACATATAACATGAATACCAATAATGTAATTAATGACAATGATATGATATATGAATGATTATGCTCCTAACTCTATCATGAAGTCTCTATGGTAGACACGCATTAAGTCACACACCAGTCTTCTTTGGGCGGTCTCATCACTCTTCCCTCACGGCACTCAAGCACGTCAGTTGGGTTCTCTGCGGTTGTTGTGTAAAGTCCTGTCAAGCCATGGTTGGGGATTAGGTCACCACTCTCTCACATCACCATTAGAATAAGATCTGGCGCGTGTCAAGGATAATATTAGGCCTAATGCAAAGTCATATGGTCTCGTACTACATATGGTCCGGATATTTCCCCTCACGCCTAGTGCTCTGTTGGTTCAATACCTTCCCACCTATGAATGGAATCCTCAATGGAGGCATCTGTTGGACCCCATTCATTAACCCAGTGGTCATCCACATATAATGGACAGGATGATCTCCATGTCCTCTCACGGTTCATTTCACCGGTCTTGAGCGTCCCTGAGCCCTTATCTATTATATGCAACCCTACCTCTCTATGATGATAGTGGGCTTGCTTGACATACAGGACCCAGCCACTAACATCACGGGTTAACCGGCTTCAATACCCCTGCCTAAAGGGTAGTATTACTCATGAGGTCACCTAACCAAACATTTCTAGACATGCCCTAAATATGTAAATTAGTAATCGGGAAAGAGCCAAGGGCACCATAGGAATGTGTCCCATACTGCCTCCTTTGGTATCCTATGGCAGAAATGCCCAAAGGGCATTCCCCATTCCCAACCACAATATAAGCAATCATATAATATCACTAGGGCAATGGGTGAACCCACAACCCTAGTAGAAAATACAAGGTAGAAGAAATAATAATATTTCTCCTCTCATACAATCACATTCCATTTCATAACAACAATAATAGATTTCAAAGCAAGGAGCAACATCAGAAGTAATAATAAACATAAATCATAGCAATTCATATTTAACAAAAGACATAAAATAACCACAAGATAATACTAAAGCAATACAAGATATCAATAATGAAAAGTAACTGACATCATTACACATGTAATATAAAGTTAAGTATATTCCTCACCTTTTACTTTGTTCTTCCTCCAATGTTTAGTAATTCCTTCTCACAATTAGTGACTAAAGATATATTAACCTATTCATGCAAAAGAAATAATTATCACAAATTAGAGCCAATTTGTTTTTCAAAGGATATCCTAAAATCTTCCCACGAAAACCCAAATCTAAAAAACTAGGTTAAAAAGGGTAGTTCTCAACCTCACTAGTGAATGGTCACTAATTTGCCACCAATTCGAAGTCTAAACGAAACAAAATTTTGGGGAAACCTAATTGACAACAAAAGGATCCTACGGGTACCTTTAATTTTATTAAATTTGACCAAAATCAAAATGCTCCAAATTGGCTCTCATAAATCACCCGTGGGTAACCTAGAGAGTCAAATTCTAAAATCTTTTGCAAGGGAATAAACCATTACTCCCAAACTCAAGGGGAACCTTAATACAATAAAAGAGGATCATCCAATATACCAAACATGCATTCCTTTAAGATCTCAACAAAAGAAGAGAAGATAATTCTCACCAACTATGATTAAAGAGAAGGGTTAAAGAAAACTAACATTTCATAAAATTCCCGCAATGATTCGAGTTGCAGAACACCTTTGATTGGATGAGAAATACTCTTCTCTTTCCTTTCTCCTCTTCCCAAAGCCTCCGCCTCTTTCTAGCCTCCAAAAATGCGTTTACGGATGAGATAAAACATAAATAGGGTTTAAAAATCCGAATTTCTAATTTTGCCCCTAAACAGAAAATAGGGTGGGGGTTGGTTCACCCAAACGGCCCAAACTTCTGGTCCATGTTTGGACCCCCAAACGAACTTCGATTTCAATGATTTTTGGCTCGTTGGAGAGGTCTTTCGACGATCTTCGATTTGATATCTTATTCGCGTCAATCGGATTCTCCATCACTGATCTACAGATATTTCAAAATTACCCTTTTTACACTATCGAGACTAATCTTCTCTCTTCACTTAAACTCTAGGAGAGTTTTTGAGTCATTATAAGGGTCATCTACCAACATTGGTTCAATTTCCAAACCTTCGGGCTTGAATTGAATGGTTCAAAATTGTTGCCAAATCAAGGCCCAGGTTCTCGGTCTTAAAACCATGGGTTAAAGGGGTAGAAATCTGGGGGATTTCACATTTCAAATTGGTAAGTAGTGTTTTTGATCATTGTTAGTGGCTAATATATACTCCTTTAGAGGTAGAATGCTGTTCTAAAGGTTTCCTCCAAGTTTCGTAGAGTTTCAAATCTTGTAGATTGAGTTTCAGATCAAAATTCACATTTTTGCTTCGTACTGACTCAGGTGGTCGACTGGACTAGTCTACCAACCAATCGACCAAGCAAGTTAGTAGCTCTGTTTTTTTCTCGATTTGATTCATTTGATCTCCAGTCTTTTAGGCTTCTTTCCTAATGTTGTATCTATGATTGTTTAGGGTTTATTTGCTAAGTGTGGAACCTCTCTCTTTGATCTTTGGATATTCATCAACGCTATTTAAGGTAAGGATAGTTATTTCCATAATTACATAGATTGCGTGAATCTTAGTTTCTACTTTGGATTCTCTTAGATTCACTACCATAAATATATTTTCTTATTATTCTATTACTGATGCAAGTATGTTGACTACAGTAGTATCATGATTCGTGTATTCTTTTGATTATGAATACTTATTTTTATCAGTTACATATGCGATTGATCATATTTATGTGAATCTTTCTATGTGATGAGATATTGGTTGTGTATGTGGTGACTAATTTGAGAATGTGAATGATTAGGTATGATTTGGGATTGGGAAGTGTCCTTTCGACATTTCTGTCCTTGGACATCAGTGGGAATTGTATGGGATGTTTCCAATGATGCCCTTTGACACTTTCTCGAATTATTGATTGTCATACCTAAGGCCATCTAGCAGTGTTTGGTTAGAAATACCCCGTTGTATCAGACCCGATTCGGACGGGTATTGAGACTGATCGACCAGTGGTAGCAATGGGGACTCATGGGCGCTCAAGACCGGTAACCAATCCGTGAAAGGACATGAATCACATTGTGGATACTCGTGAGAGGCCATTTACTGGTAGGGTTGTAAATAGTAGACTTGGGCTCATGGGCGCTCAAGATCTGTAACCAATCAGTGAGGGGACATGAGAGCTTCCCGTCTGTTATTTGTTGACGACTAGTAGGGTTGATGAGTCCGTAGTCAGGGACTATGCTGACTCTAGTGTGAAGGATACCGGAAAGGATCGCCAGGGGCGAGGAATGGACGTATCTGGATCTGAGTTGATATGACTAAGTGGATGACTTGCATTGGGCTAGGTTTTACCTTGACATGCGCCAGTACTTAGACCAATGGTGATGTGAGAGAGCGGCGACTTATACCCCAGCCATGGATTGTCCTGAGGGATGAAGGACCCACTACCAAACGGTGTTGTGTAAGTGAGACATTCCTAAAGAAATATGGTGCTATGACTTAAAGCATGTCTGCCTATAGAGACCACCATACATAGAGTTAGATTCATACATTCATTGTCTGTTTCATATTGCATTGCATCATGCTATGTTCTGCAATCATGTTATTTATGTTGTTGTGGATTAACTTGCCTTGCTGAGTTCTTTTGAACTTACTTCTTTTTGTGCGATCTCTTTTGTTAGATTACTCTACAGGTACTGAATATTATGAAGGGCAATATGAAGAAGCGCAAGCTGAAGAAGCGTACTACTCACAAGGTATTGGCAACAATGAAGATTACATTATTGATTCCTCGTGTGATCATGACACGTACCATGATTAGCCCTAATGTGGAGTGGGAACGTCCGAGTTTGATTGATGAAGTCTATATCTATGAAGACGTTCTTTATAAAATAGAAGACTCTTATGACCTTCCTAAAGAAATATGGTGCTATGACTTAAAGCATGTCTACCTATAGAGACCAGTATACATAGAGTTAGACTCATTCATGCATTGTCTGTCTCATGTCATATCGCATCATTCTATGTTTATGCTATCATGTTATTAATGTTGTTATGGAATGACTTGCCTTGCTGAGTTCTCTTGAACTCACTCCTTTTGTACAATATCTTTTGTTAGATTATTCTACAAGTGTAGATGACTATAAAGGCCAATATGAGGAAGCTGAAGAGGCATACTACACGCAAGGTGTTGGCAACTATGAAGATTACGTTGATGATCCCTTAAGTGATCATGCTTTGTACCTTGATTAGCCCTACCATGGAGTGGGAGTGTCTGAGCTTGATTGATGAAGTCTATGGTTATGAAGATGTTCTTTATAAAGTAGAATAGACTCTAGCTTAGTTTGATTTTATTTTCTTTCTTGTCTTTAGAACTAGTTGTAATCTTCTTTTGACTTCGAACTACATTCAGCTGTACTTGTGGAGTGAGATTCTGCCTCACTTTACATTTTGATTATATATATATTGGTATCATTTCCGCACTCTGATGATTATTTCATTACTTTGCTTTGATTTATTAATTTACATTGTTATCCTTGATTTAGTCTTGTTCTTGATTATATTATTGTGAATGTGGGAGGTTGATTTCCTTGATACTGATCTTCGGGACTGTGGATCACACATTCGGGTATGCCAGATAGGGTACCGACTGGGTGGATGTGACAATATCTATGAAGACATCCTTTATAAAATAGAAGACTCTTAGTTTAGTTTGACTTTCTTTTCTTTACTTTCCTTTGAGAACAATTGTGTTTCTTTTTAGATTTATGAGCTACATTCCGCTGTAACTATGGAGTGAGATTCCGCCTCACTCTACTCTTTTTTGATTATGTACACCGTTGGTATCATTTTTCCGCACTCGATTATACTTGTCATTTCTTTCCTTATTTGGATATCTTGTTTATATCATTATACATTGATTATATTTTGTTCATGATTATGTTATTGTATATGTGGGAGGATGATTTCTTCGATACTTGATCTTCAGGGCTGTGGATCACACACTCGGGTATGCCAAATAAGGTACCGATAGGGTGGATGTGATAGATAATCACGGTATCAACAGCCAGAATGTCTCAAATATTTATGTTGAATATGTGATCTTGAAGGCAGATGCAACTGGTTCCTATTCAGGGAAGGCATACAGAGTATTGCGTAATATAGTAGAAGAAAGCCTAAGATGTAGTTGTAATAAATTTGGGAGTGTTGGGATCCTTTGTGTCCATATCTTAAGAGTGTTAAATTATCTCCAAATCATGTGCATTTCGATAAAATATGTTTTGATGAGATGGAGAAGATCAGTCCGAGAATTGTCAGTAGTATACAAGACAAGAAGAGAAGGGGAGGCAAGGATTGAAGTTGATGGATGATTAAGTTGCTTACAACGAAGTAGGCTGATTACTCCGACATTTTGAAAGTCATTAACCAAGCCTGTGAAATAGGAGTTGGTTATAACATACTATGTAAGCATGAATGGGATTCTCAAAGAGCTCGAAGATGTACAGGCTGTGCAACCTACTGAGCATCCCTCGGAAGAAAAGGTGAAGTCTACTGAAATTTACAGTTAAAACCAAAAAAATATCAGAAAAGGGGATCAGGAAAAAGAATGAAGCACTGGCATGAAAAAACTAAAAAGAAGAGGTCTGTCAAGCTAGTGGAAGGATAGGGCTAATTATTTGTCAATGTTTGAGGGTTTTAATACATGGTCAAGTCAGGTAAATGAATTTATTATCCTTTTGTATTGTACATCTATTTTACCTCATTTCGCAATTAATCTTACCTATGTGTTGTTGGATTATATAGCATGTGCCTTCCTCCCAAAATTCAGTACAACTTGGTCAGGGTTCTGATCATTCTTCAACTAAGGTAAATGCATGTAAGGATCTCTTTTTGTATTGCTCACTTATTTTAATTTCAAAGTTATTCTTACATATTTGTTGTTGGATTGTACAGCATGTACCTTCCTCCCAAAATTCAGTACATCTTGGTTAGGGTTCTGATCATTATTCAACTAAGGTAAATGCATGTAGGGATGTCTTTTTGTATTGCTCATTTGTTTTAATTTCTCAGTGATTCTTACATATTTGTTGTTGAATTATATAGGAAGTAGGTGGCTTACAAGGCCTACTTCCAACCATGTATTTTGCTCTATAGTGAATATCTTTTTCGCTTGATATCTTTGTTCAGCATTGTTTAAAAACTTTTTAAATTTTGTAAATAGTTTTGTTAAGTGTCTTTTATTGACAGGTGGGTTTGTAGTATAGTAGAGGTTATAAGATATGGGATATTTGGGATGTGTCATTCTGTCTTCGTACTAGTAGATTTGGTTGTTCTATTAAATTTAAGTATTTATATGAAAGTCTTTCTCTGAATACTAATGTAGGTTCATTATGTTTCATCAATTATTTAATTTGTCATATCAATCTTCTGTATGACAATTATCTGATGAAACAAATAATTGAAACATGACCTTCATATTGAAACATTTTTTTTATTCTCCTTAAATTTGTATATGGATAGTGGTACTAATTTGTATAAAACAATGATAGACCATACACATTATTGTAATTCTTCATTTGAAAATTTCAGTGTGCATAACAGTGGTTGGTTGCTCAATTTATAGGATAGTTTTTTTTTGGGGTTCCAATACAAAAGTAGTTCACATAAAGAGTTGATATATAGAGTGGTTATTCTAATTTACCAAAAATTATGAAGATTTGGTATGTATCAATGCGCTAACATTTATGCAAACTTGGTAAAATGGAATGGTTCCGTTCTGAAGCTACTTGAAATGGAATGATTCTGTTTCATTAGACTGATCACGAGGATGAAACGGAATGGTTCATTTCTAAAGCTTCTTGAAACGGAATGATTCCATGTCATCAAACTGATCACAGTGTTGAAACAGAATGGTTCCGTTTGAAAAGGAATCATTCCCTGGTTATCATATTCATGACCGTAATGAAACGGAATAGTTCCTTTTAAAAATGAACCATTCTGTTTTAGCATAGTCATGACAGTGTTCAAAACGGAATGGTTACGTTTAAAAAGGAACCATTCCCTAGTTATCATATTCATGACCATAACGAAACGGAATAGTTCTGTTTGAAAAGGAATCATTCCCTGGCATATTTATGACCGTAATGAAACGGAATAGTTCCGTTTAAAAAGGAACCATTCGTTTTAGCATAGTCATGACAGTATTGAAACGGAATGGTTCTGTTTGAAAAGGAATCATTCCCTGGTTATCATATTCTTGACCGTAACGAAACGGAATAGTTCCGTTTGAAAATGAATCATTCCCTGGTTATCATATTCATGATCGTAATGAAACAGAATATTTCCGTTTAAAAATGAACCATTCCGTTTTAGCATAGTCATGACAGTGTTGAAATGAAATGGTTCCATTTAAAAAGGAACCATTCACTGGTTATCATATTCATGACCGGAACGAAACAGAATAGTTCCGTTTGAAAGGAATCATTCCTTGGTTATCATATTCATGACCGTAATGAAATGGAATAGTTCCTTTTAAAAAGGAAAAGGAACCATTCCGTTTTAACATAGTCATGACAGTGTTGAAACGGAATGGTTTCATTTAAAAAGAACCATTCCTTAGTTATCATATTCATGACCGTAACGAAACTAAATAGTTTCATTTAAAAAGGAATCATTCCCTAGTTATCATATTCATGACCGGAGTGAAACAGAATCGTTCCGTTTAAAAAGGAACCACTCCGTTTTAGCATACTCATGACACTGTTGAAACGGAATGGTTCCGTTTAAAAATGAACCATTCCCTGGTTATTATATTCATGACTGGGGTGAAACGGAATGGTTCCGTTTAAAAATGAACCATTCCCTGGTTATTATATTCATGACTGGGGTGAAACGGAATGGTTCCGTTTAAAAAGGAACCACTCCGTTTTAGCATAGTCATGACAGTGTTGAAACGGAATGGTTCCGTTTAAAACAGAACCATTCATCACTTTGATGGCTATGATAAAATGGAATGGTTCCTTTTTAGATGGAACTATTACATTTCATCACTGTGATCAGATTGATGAAACAGAATGGATCCGTTTTAAAGGTGCTTGAAATGGAACTATTCCGTTTCATCACTGTGATTAGACTCATGAAACAGAATCATTCCATTTCAAGTAGCCTCAGAACAGAACCATTCCGTTTTACCTAGTTTCAAATTATTTCCATTTCCTCCAAAGTGCATTTGAAACAAAAAGACATTGCATTCATGAATTCCCTCTTGTACACACATCGACGGCTTTACTAACTTGGTTAAAAGACAAGTTAAATTTAAACTATATTTCAAACAAAGTATTTAAAATGTTCAAAAATTACGTCTGATTCACAACTTTGGTGCTTTAACTGCCACCATACAACATGGCCGTTCATAATCCAGCTTTCTAAATATTTTCGTTTAAGCTTTATAGGATATGCGGATCACATAGAACATAGGAGGCATCTCTCAGTTGGCTCATCCAATTTTCATCCTCTAGACAACATCTTCCTCTACATCACCTTTCTCATGTACAATTGACCCCAAACATCTAAGATATTAAATTTGTGGGATTTCATAATTTTTTAGCTCAATTTTTGAGGTGTCTTCAATTAAGCAATTTTATTATCTTTTGTTCCGTTTAAGCAATTTTTGAGGTATTATTTGTCCTATGATAATTTCTTTGTTCTCCTTTGAGCAGATCTGGAGGCTCAGCAAGGTGCTTTACGTTGGATATGATCCTTAAAAGTTCAAGTAGCTACAAGAAGGCGAAGCTAACGGCTTCTCAATCCTAACTAAAAGTTCTCCTCTTGGAAGGAAAGCTTGGTTGGGATTAGGGTTAGTTTAGATTAGTTGGACTTAGATTTATCAGGAAGATGAATAAATAAATGAAAACAATAAAGTGTCTCTTTTGTGTGAACGAAAAGAATTCCACCACTAAGATCTCATAGTGGAACCTACCATTTGGAGGTCAATAGGAAGTCCTAGTTTCTTTTTGTAGTATTTGATGAATTTCACGCAACCAGCCAACGTGGTAAATGAAAATGATTCTCTTTTTCTGTTCTGTTCTTTTCTTTTCTTTACTTTTCTTTTTGGATGAAATAAGTTGAATGGAGAGAGGGAGTATATTAAGTAACAGAATTTATTTACAGTTACTCCCGGGATACAAAAGAATATAATCAGACTGAGAGAAGGTTTTCGGAACATAGTGTGGCTCCTACATAAACTCAGGGGTTAACAAGAAAATAAATAGAAGCATCAGCAATGGTGCCTTTCATGGGGTGTGATTCAATGCCTCTTCGTATCTGGGCACAGAAGCCACACTACTTTTCATGATTCTTTGCCCAAATTGGCAAAAATGTCTGCTATGAAGTAGCTCTTTTATGCAATGGCTCTTGTGAGAGTAAAACTTTTGCTGCCACTTTAGACAGTGATCTAGGTCCCAGCAGAGATTTTCAAACACCAAACTTTGGCTGAATTTTTTCAAACGAATTTGTTCCTTGAATCCTTGCACTTGATAGTAACAAGGTTGATTGACTTTCATTGTTCTTCACTGCAAGCTCATTAGACAGGTCTCGAACGAGATCTACAAAATTTTCCTAAAAGTTGGATACCTTGAGATAGTCTTGGTGATCCCTTGGAGCCTTCAAAGGAAAAGAACGGAAAGAGAATGAGAACATAACACAATAAGAAACTGACAAGTATAGCAGCTTTTGTAAAAGTCTCCACTTTAATACCTTCTGGCAAATGCTTCAAGTTCAGCTTGTTTCTGCTGTGTTACTGGTGGTGTAAGATTCAAAATTTTCAATCTGTCTGGGTGGTAGGTCAACAAAACCAATTTGCCAAGGTAGTTCTCCTCAACTTCTGAAAGGTTCTTAGCTTTGATCTGGTCTTTCAAAATCAAGAGGGGGTTTAAGAACCAATCAAACATGGGATCTTTTGGTCTGTGGCTTTTAGTTATCTCAGTCACAGTTTTACCTACAATAATCAAAACTTGTAAACCTTTCATGTGCCACCTGTTCTTGATTTAGGTTCTTCTATGTCTTCTGCTCTAATCACTCGGGTGTCTCAAAAGCTCCCCATTCTGCAGTAGCTACAGATGCAAAATGTCAATTATTGTACTATAACATGATTTCATTACCAAACTAATCCAAGTAAATAAGAGTGAATTGGTTACACATTACAGTAAGGCAACACTAATAAATGAATAGTCGGTTAGTATCCGGATAATGAAATTGTCTTAAGTTAAAGATCATGCAAGTGACTTAGCTTTATACGATAAAATCAGGAAAACTTGATGAGCAAATGGTTACTGGTGGATAATTCAATGTATGGCTGAACCAATTCAGACAATTTATGTGCAAAAGAATACATACCTCAACGAACTTTAGATCAATGGCATTCTTGAAGGAGGACAAACGAGAGGGACACTTTTTAAAGGAATTCGGTCTCGAGAAAGAAGGTATCTGAGATGGTGGCCTATTTTTCCGATACTGAAGCCTGATAATCTTATTAAGTAGCTTTTCATGTTAGATTTGCATGGAATAAACAAGATGCCCTAGAAACATAAAAACTGGTCCAAAACATACTTAGGAAAGCAGGATCCTTCTGGCATGTCAAGAATGTCGTTACTATATTCATCATAAATGGATAAGGAAGAGATAACATAGCAGAGCCCAAACTAGACAAAGGATTCCTGCAGTTCAAATCCTGAAATTTGTATGCAGTCAAAATTCCAAATAACAAACCAATAGACAGAAAGCTCAATTGCGAATAAGAATATGACCTGGTGTACAATGACAGCTGCATAAGCGCCCAAAAAGACACTCGACTATTGAACTGTCTATAAATCAAAACCCAACGATGATATGAGAAAAAGGCCACTACGATATACAAAAACTTAACAGGCAAAAGAAACAATAAAATATCTGGCCAAAGACCCAAAATGATTGCAGAGTTCCCAATCGAAATGATAAGGCATATCAATGGGCAGAAAATAACACATATAGCTGATATTCTAAATGTATTTCACACATAGTATAGTCAAATAACAAAATATAAGAGATATATCACATAGAAATTGTTCACCAAGTTATTCACTGTCTCTTAAATAAACATTGTTCACCAGATTGAAACAAATAATCCCCTTCGCATAATATTCAAATTAAATTTAACAAACATCCTCAAGCTATTCAGAATCTAATGCAGATCTTTTAGCATCACATAGAAATTGTTCACCAAGTTATTCACTGTCTCTTAAATAAACATTGTTCACCAGATTGAAACAAATAATCCCCTTCACATAATATTCAAATTAAATTTAACAAACATCCTCAAGCTATTCAGAATCTAATGCAGATCTTTTAGCATCTAACAAAGAGCTTGAGGGCTCCGGAACCGCCGGGAGGTTGAGCTGATTAGCAATTTGGTTCGTGCGCCGACGCATGTAGCGCAGATCACCCCTGGTTCATGCTATTTCTTCCTGAATTCCTGACGTTGTTCCCTCAATTCTTGATAATCTTTTATTCATCTGCTGTTGAAAAGCCAGAAATTCAGCTCGAGTGATGTATGCATCAACATTTTCAGCAGCATGTGCTCCTACATCTGCCACCTCACAACGAAAATTAGTTCCAAAGATTCTAGCATCATTGTTCTTCTTCTTCTTCCTGCTTTCACAATCCTCCCCCTCAAGATCAACTCCAAACATAGTAAAGATACGGGTAAGGAGTCTACCATATGGGAGAGCATGATTGTGTCATTTTCGCATACTGCATCATGCAAAGAATTATGTAAGGCAAGTTCAGAGGCGTCCTTGAATGAACAAAATGGGTCGCATAGGCTTCAAAAGAAGTTAGGATATCATGGTGACCATTACGCGAGACAATATTGTGTTGCACAATGTAGGCAATGGTGTGAGGAATAGGTTTTAGCTGCTTTACCTTGATGTGGGTGTCACCCATGTAGTTTACCATTATATCCCTATAGGTGACACCCACATCAATCAGCTGATTAAACCTCTTCCCAGGCTCCCAAAAAAATAAAGGTCCTTCAGTTGAAACTCCAAGCCTATGACCTAGCTCACCAATATTCAACACAATATCCACCCCTTTAACATGGGAGATGGCATATAAAGTTCCCTCCTCCTCCCTGAAAGACAAGTTTGAATAAAAAATTTTCACCAGGTGGTAATAACAATTGGGAGGTAACTGAAGTATGCTTTCCCACCCAATTTCTCTAAACCATTGCGATACACCTCCACCCTCAAAGGAAGGGATGCATCCCTTCCTTCTTCTACAGATTGGTCTTTTATGGTAGCAAAATTGGCTCTTGCATTGTCATCCACAAACCATGACACGTCATCTTGACGTTGCTTTCCCTTTCCTTTTGCTTTTCTCTTTCCTTCTGCATTTGCCTTAGGAGCCATTTCTTGTTATAAAGGATTTTGCTGCCTAGATCACAAAACATATTAGTTAAACAAAATATTATGATAATGAAACTAAAGTATAAACCATCCAACCATTGGCCTGAATGGAAAGCTTCACCCAACAAGTCATATTAAAGACAAACATTTCCATACACATATTTTGCAAGCAACCGAGAAGCCATTTGTAACTGCTTGTCTGTATTTTAACTTAATAACCAAGAACATGTGCCAAGCATCCACCCACCCACAAGACATCACAAAGAGAGGGAAAAAAACCCTCTATTCTAAAATCAAAATGCTTCAAATTTATAAACCCTAAAAAGTTCAACTAGGAACCATCAACAAAAGAAACATGCAATAAATTTAAAAAGTATCAAAATGTTCTTACGTATGCTCACGCCATAAGTCTGGACAATTAATTATACTGAATGGGATTTTCATGATAAGTAACTACAAATAAGTACTACAATAGTACTATCACCCTTTCACTTGTCCAGACAAAATGACCCCAACCTTGGAAGCATCGAGTACAGCTCTTTAGCATATCAGTAACTTAACAAAGAAAATAACCAAGAACAATAGAGTCAAAGTACATGCATAACGGAGAAGAAAATCATATTCAAATTACAGCTACTAAATATATCATAAAGACTGTAGACTAAGAGACACAAAGATCAAACTCTTTTACTTTCATTTGTTTCTGAGTTGGGGAAGGGAATCAATAACTTAACTTTATATGCCCACATACAGAATTTCTAGCAACCACAAGGACACACTAGCTTGACAAAGACTGCATGACAAAGCTGTTTATTGTTTTGAACCCCATGGTGTAAATTACCAGCACAATGTTAAGATCTAAATCTCGGACACAACCCCCACCCCACCCCCAAACTGATGACAAACCTTGTAGAGGAAATCAAACTATCTCTTGACATTGAAGTTTTGAAAGGGTGCATACAACAGCAGAGTCAAGGATGAAAGATTTGGTTAAAATTGGCAAGCAAGTTATCCTCTCCACTAGTCATACAAAAACGATCCACTTTAACAAGAGAAGCCTTAACCAAAGCACCACCAAAAATTCTCTCAAGATATAACCTTACTTTTGCCCCTGGTAATATATTCAGAGTCTCAACATACCTATGGACAAAAGTTTTCATGCATGGTCGTGCATGTACATGTAGTCCAGACTTTTCGTGGGGGAAAACAAATGCAGTTATAGCAAAAATGCCCATTTGAAATGACATGCACCCCCCCCCCCCCCCCTCTTTATAATTTGGCAGGGTCAACGGGAGAATCTCGTACAGTCCTGATTCAAGTTCGATTACTAGCTCAACTCCATTAAGATCATATTGACTTTTCTATTTTATTTTAGATTTTAGATTAGTATTCTTATATTATTGCTGAAATCTGTTGGCTTTTAATGCTATTTTAATTGCTGGTTTCTGAACTCCATACCATCTGCCATCAATAGCCACTTCCAAAATTCTATCTTAAAGAACGCCATTCCTAGTAGGATACTCATATAACTCCAAAATCAGACCATCGGATCATACTCATTTTTAAGGAGTTATTCATGGCCATACTTTTGACTTTCAACTAGAACTTTAAGCTCATTTGAGTTTTTAATTCCCTATTGAATTTCTCTTCAAATCAAGTTTATAAACCTGTTAGAACAATTCTGGGTTCAATGGATTTTAAGTCTTGGTGTATCAATATATAACTTTATAACGTATGCCTGATACCCTATCAATGTCAATCAGGATGATTAATTAAGAGATCACTAAACAATCATCTTACGATTGTATTAATGAGAGCACATTTTCAATTCAACCAGCATTCCCTTAGTTTGCATCATGTAATCCAGAATGACCCAATCAACTTGGATCTCCGTCAACCAGAGGTGATCTATCAACATATATGACCTTAAACCATATGATTCAAGATAAGCAAGAATCAAATGTAGTAGACTTTTTCTGGTAATAGAAATGTAGTGGACTACAGAAAAGAGAAGCATAAATCAAACCCACTAAAAAACAGCTTATGACGGTTAATTTGTTCTTCTGAAATAGTTATTTGACAGGGACATTTCAGACTAATGTGGTCCTAGATTTGAATAGTTAAAACATAAGCGACACCAGAATTACCAAAAAGTGAATCAGTTGTAGGGTCAAAGCATGGGGATTATGGCTATTGGATTTGGGTTATGGAGGATAGGTGTAAAATCATGAGGAAACAAGGAACATAATACAAATATTCAAGGTTAGGAATGGGTAAAGAAATCAAATGAGAATTCCAGGAAAACAATGGGAATTAAAAATATTTAGGTAAGGGAAGAGCCGAAAGGGTAACAAATATTAAGTACTACTCAAGTTTCTCATCTTTCAAACGAGTATTGCCTACCATGTTTCTGTAGTTCCAATTATTTCCTCAATAATCATGTCACTATGAGCTTTCCCTAGTTAATTAAGAGGACCTTTGCATCAGATTGTTTGAGAGTAGAATGTTAATGGGGAAGTAATGAAGAACTGGACAAACCATTGTGTTCCCACCCCAAGGTGTCAATTGGAATATACCTTCAAATGATCTACCTATGCTTTGCACAGCAAGGGGTCTACTAGATCAAACACAAGCAAATAAGTTATACTCCTGAGTTTGCAAACTACTATGTTTACACCCTTTGGAATTTATTCAATTATGTTTACCCTATTTTTCAACTTATATATCAAACACATCCCTAGTGTTAGAATAATGGGGTCAAGTGATAACTTGGCATCTATTTTATTTTCAAATTTCTCAAACTGCCCTCATTTACCCTCAAATCCACTTCAACTTTCAAGGAAAAACAAAAATAGAAGAAGAGGGGAAGGTGAAGAACAACCATGACTGATTTAAGTTATTATTATTATCACAAGAAGATTCAGCAAGGGTAAATATGTTTTTTCCCATTTTAAAGCTAACTCTGTTAGGCTCAAGGGGAAGTTTGTAATGAAATAAGTTCCAGGGGATGTAAATATAATAATTTGCACATCCAGGGGTGTACCTCTAATTTGTCAAACACTAATCCTTCAGCCTTAATCAAACAAAAGACAAGATTCTCCAACAGAGAAGAAAATAGCAGAAAAAAGCTTTTCATTACTCACTTAAAATTTCAATTGAAGAAGAGAATCAACTGGACAAAATTAAATCTTCTGACAGATGGAAGTGTTGTTGTGGGTTTATCACAGAAGCTTAAGAACCGAAGAGGGTTTTGAGGGTTTCTTTATTCTGCTTGAAGATTCTTCTTCTCCTTCGATCAAAAACTGGGAATGACCTACGACTAAAGTTGCTGCTTCCTGCGTCAACCTATACTTATTCTGCTTCGTCAAAGGTCCAATCGAACGCCTGGTGTAACACGAAATGCTTCTGCTGCTTCAAGCTTTAGGTCCGTAAAGCTACAACTCTTCGATTGTAAAGCTTCAAGCTTCGATTATAAGACGAAAGGAACGGATGTCTCCTGTAGATTCAAGCTTCTTCATTCATTGGAGCTTCAGTCACAGAAATCCCTTCAATTGTAAGACGAAAGGAACGGATGTCTCCTGTAGATTCAAGCTTCTTCGTTCGTCAGAGCTTTGGTCACAGAAATCCCTTCTTACAGCGGTTCGATTTTGAAATGAGCTTTTGCAACCCACGATTTTGCTTTTGTTTGATTTTAAAATTTGTATTTTATATTTTAAAATCATATATACAAACAGAATATGTATTCAGTACCGATTCAGTAGAACCACACACTCGAACCGCTTGTTTGCGCTAGACCGCACCGAACAGAAGAATAGTGCTTTATGAGGTGGGTTTTGAGATTTTTAATGGTATAAATAATCCAGCCTTCTGATCTTGATCGAACGGCTGGCTTGACGGTCCTACGCAATTATTGCGCTGGACCTCAGCAAAATTGACAATTTTGGTACTAGTAGACAACTTTAGTTGAAAATTATTTGGTGGTTTATTTATATTTTTATAATGTTACAAGTGGTGCGTGTGAAAATTTCCTTTTGATTTTTTATTTTCCCACTATCAGGTATAACCATATGAACAAAACCAATCCGTTTCTAGAATAAGACGAGATATACGAATGATCAATAAAAAGGGAAAATTTTCAGCTCCACCCCCTAAGTTAATCAATGTATTAGATAGACCCCATATTGTTGTATAGTCTTAGACCCACATCTAGTAGAAGTGGGAGTTGTTATCCCACATCGAAAAGAAGTGGGAGTTTGTTGAGAGTTTTAGTCCCAGTTCGAGTAGATGTGGAAGAAGGTAGGATGGGGAGAGGCTATAAAAGAATGCCTCCCCCTCCACATGTAATTCATCCCAAAATCTTCCCTCTTGTATATTTCATTATCTATAGTGGAGTTTTCTCTCTTGCCCGTGGTTTTTTCCCTTTAAGGGTTTTCTACGTAAATTCTTGTGTTCTTCTTTTCTTTTATTTGTTGATTGTTCTATTCGGTGTATTTTTTATAACCCAACAGTGGTATCAGAGCAAGGTTTTGTTTTCATCCTACGGAAGTGTTACAGAAATTTTTTAAAGTCATTATTCACATGTTTGTTTTCTTTTGGGGTATCCTGGAAAGGTATATTGGGTGATTAAGTACATGTCTAGGAAAATTTTGTCTAAGGAGTCTGGTATTTAAGTGAACCGATTGTGTCCCTACAGTCTTTCCATAAAAATTTTTCTGGTATACTTTGGCTCAACAATATACCAGTTGAAAGTAACCTGAAGAGATACTTTTCACATGAAATAGTGGGAGTTATTTCGTAGTCAACAATAGTTCGTGATAGAAACAATGGCAGGCAATGACGACATCAGCAAGTTTGACGGCACAAAATTCTCATTATGGAAAATGAAGATGAATGCATTATTGATAAAGGATAATTGCCTGAAAGCCATTAATAATCGGCCAGCAGAGATCACAAATAATGAAAAGTGGAACAGAATAGATGCAATGGCCCTTTCAATTTGCATCTGGCATTATCTGATGATATTTAGCGGGCATAGAAGAAAAGAAAACTGCTAAGGAGGTTTGAGATCATTTCATCAAAATTATGAAGCCAAGTCACTTCACAACAAAATTTTCTTGAAGAGAAAATTGTATACCTCATGGATGTCAGAATCTACATCAGTTACAAAGCACTTACATACTCTGACTTCATTATGTTCTCAACTTTTAACGTTAAGACATAATGTTACACCACAAGAACGTGCTAAAATCCTACTCCATAGTCTTCCAGATTCATATGACCAAGTCATCATCAATTTAACTAGTAATATCCTCTCTGATTATCTTGTATTTGATGATGTCGCTACTGCAATTCTTGAAGAAGAAAATAGACGAAAAAGCAGGGAAGATAGACAGGCAAGCTCACAACAAGCAGAAGCTCTGTCTATGACGCGAGGAAGGTCAATGGAACGTGATTCCAGTGGGAGTTATAATCAAGGGAGGTCAAAATCCAAGGGTAAGAAGAATTTCAAGTGCTATAATTGTGGCAGAAGGGGACACTTCAAAAATGAGTGTCGATTCAAAAAAGGTGTAGATAAGGCAGAAACATCTTAAGGGTGCATTGTTGAAGAAGAGATTCTTTATAGCGAAGCAGCAACGGTATCCAAGGATAGATCGAAGCTTACTGATGCTTGGATCTTGGATTCAGGAGCAACATGGCACATGACCTCTAGCAGAGATTGGTTTCACACTTATGAACCTATCTCCACAAGGTCTGTGTACATGGGAAATGATCATGCCTTGGAGATTGCTTGAATTGGCACTATCAAATTGAAGATATATGATGGTATGATACGCACTATTCAAAATGTGCGGCATGTGAAGGGCCTAATGAAGAATCTATTGTCTTTGGGACAGTTAGATGAAATTGGGTGCAAGACCCGAATCCAAAATGGAATGATGAGGATAGTCAAAGGAGCGCTAGTTGTAATGAAGGCTGAAAGGGGAGCTACAAATTTGTACAAATTAATGGGAGAAACGTATCTGGATGCAGAAACATCAGTTGCATCAACCAGTACTGCGGAAAAGATGACAAAAGTGTAGCATAAAAAATTGGGCCACATGTCAGAGCAAGGGTTGATGGTTCTCGCCGAACGAAAATTACTCCCGAGCCTCACAAAGGTTTCATTACCCTTTTGTGAGCACTGTGTTACAAGTAAGCAGCATAGATTGAAGTTCAATGCATCTGCTTCCAGGAGTAAAAGTATTCTGGAATTAGTTCATTCTGATGTTTGGCAAGCACCTGTTACATCTCTGGGAGGAGCTCGGTACTTTGTATCTTTTATTGATGATTATTCCAGAAGATGTTGGGTGTTTCCTATCAAGAAGAAGTCAGATGTGTTTTCAGTTTTCAAAACATTTAAAGCGCAAATTGAACGAGAAACTGAAAAGAAAATCAAGGGCCTCAGGACGGACAATGGCGGAGAATATACAGGGGCTGACTTTGTTGAGTTTTGAAATCAATAAGGCATCAAGAGACAATTCACGGTGGCTTACACTCCTCAACAGAATGGAGTAGCGGAGCGGATGAATAGAACTCTACTCGAAAGAATGAGAGTCATGCTAAGAACTGCAAGTATGGCTAAGTCCTTTTGGGTAGAAGTCGTAAATGCTGCCTACTATGTGATTAATCGATCACCATCAAGATCAATTGATTTGAAGACACCGATGGAGATGTGGACTGGCAAGCCAGTTGATTATTCACGCTTGCACACATTTGGGAGTCCTGTGTACGTGATGTATCATTCCCAAGAAATTTCGAAATTGGATCCAAAATCCAGAAAGTGCAGATTCTTGGGATATGCTGATGGAATCAAGGGGTATCGACTGTGGGATCCCACTACCCTGGTCGTCATCAGCAGAGACATCATTTTTGCAAAAAATAAGTTGCAGAAGGTAGATGTGAGTAGCACTTCAATAGAAATTCCAGAGAGTACAATAGTTCAGGAGGAAGAGAAGTTCAATCCAGAAAATTCTTCTAGAGCAGAATCAGAAAACGAGGCACAAGTACCAGTTGAGTCTACAAATGTAGAAGTTCGACGGTCAACTTGTGAAAGACATACACCAACATGGCAGTCTGATTATATTATGGAGAGCAATGTTGTATATTGTCTCCTAATAGAAGATGGAGAGCCATCAACATTCAAAGAAGCGATTGATAGCTCAGAAGCATCACTTTGGATGGCAGCTATGCAGGAAGAACTAGAATCTCTTCATAAGAATAAGACGTGGGAGCTTGTACTTTTACCGCACCGAAGGAAGCCCATTGGTAACAAATGGGTTTACAAGATCAAACGAAACAGTGATGATCAAGTAGAGCAGTATCGTGCAAGATTGGTGATCAAAGGATATGCTCAGAAAGAAGGTGTCGATTTTACAGAAATCTTTTCTCCAGTGGTTCAACTTACTACTGTCCGGATGGTTCTGGCATTTTGTGCTACGTTTGATCTTCATCTTGAGCAGTTAGATGTAAAAACTGCATTTCTTCATGGAGATCTTGAAGAAGAAATCTATATGCTCTAACCAGAAGGTTTTGAAGAACCAGAAAAGAAGAACTTGGTTTGCAGGTTGAACAAATCTCTATACGGCTTAAAACAGGTGCCAAGATGTTGGTATAAGAGATTTGATTCCTTCATATTGAGCCTTGGATACAATAGACTTGCTTTAGACCCTTGTGTATTACAAGAGGTTTGATGGTGACGATTTCATTATTTTGCTATTGTATGTTGATGATATGTTGGTATCAGGCTCCAACAAAAATCATATCATAGAATTAAACGCTTAGTTGGCTAGGGAATTTGAAATGAAGAACTTGGGACCTGCAAACAAGATTCTAGGAATGCAAATTCACCAAGACAGAAATAACAGGAAGATTTGGCTATCTCAAAAGAGTTACTTAAAGAAAATCTTGCGCCGCTTCAATATGCAAGACTGTAAGCCAGTTTCTACCCCGCTTCCTGTTAATTTCAAGTTATCCTCAAGTATGTGTCCTAGCAATGAAGCAGAGAGGATGGAGATGTCTTGAGTACCGTATGCATCAGCAGTGGGGAGTCTGATGTTCGCTATGATATGTACAAGACCAGACATTACACATATAGTGGGAGTGGTTAGTCACCACATGGCGAATCCAGGACGAGAGCATTGGATTACTGTGAAGAGGATCCTAAGATATGTTAAAGGAACCTTGGATGCTGCTCTATGTTATGGAGGATCTAAATTTACTGTCAGAGGATATGTTGATTCTGATTTTGTAGGTGATCTAGATAAAAGGAGATCCACTATTGGCTATGTGTTTACAATTGCAGGAGGAGCTGTGAGCTAGGTATCTAAACTACAAACAGTTGTAGCACTATATACAACAGAAGCTGAGTATATGGCAGCTACACAAGCTTGTAAAGAAGCAATCTAGATAAGAAGATTCATGGAAGAACTTGAGCACAAACACGAGAAGATTCTCTTGTATTGTGACAGTCAGAGTGCCTTGCACATTGCAAGGAATCCAGCTTTTCATTCCAGGACAAAACACATAGAAGTACAATATCATTTTGTTCGTGAAGTGGTGGAAGACAGAAGGGTGGGTATGCAGAAAATCCACACGAAAGAGAATATAGCAAATGCATTGACAAAGGCAATCAACACTAACAAGTTCATTTGGTACAGATCCTTGTATGGCTTGACATAGATGTAGATAGCATGGTGGTGGCAAGATAGAAAATGGTGTGGAGACTAATTGGTTCTCAATCTAATATCCAAATGGGAGATTGTTATATAGTCTTAGTCTCACATCTAGTAGAAGTGGGAGTTGTTATCCCACATCGAAAAGAAGTGGGAGTTTGTTGAGAGTTTTAGTCCCAGTTCAAGTAGATGTGGGAGAAGGTAGGATGGGGAGAGGCTATAAAAGGATGCCTCCCCCTCCACATGTAATTCATCCCAAAATCTTCCCTCTTGTATATTTCTTTATCTATAGAGGAGTTTTCACTCTTACCCATGGTTTTTTCCCTTTAAGGGTTTTCCACGTAAATTCTTGTGTTCTTCTTTTCTCTTATTTGCTGATTGTTCTATTCGGTGTGTTTTTCATAACCCAACACATATTACTCACACTGTTTGACAGATATAAATAGGTTAAATGTCTCAAAATGACAAGAACAATAAATTAAATATATCACTGCTCCCTGTATCTAGGGCTTTCTCCAAGGACTTTTCTGGCGAAGTCATGTTGTTTTCACTTTCTACAGTGCATCAATGGCATGCAATTCTCAGAGATGCCTTGGCTTTCCCTCTAGATGAAGATTTTATACCAACACCTACGAAGTTAGATGAAGATTTTATACCAACATCTACGAAGTTTTCCCTCCGATGAGGGTTTTCCCAAACCCCTTCGTTTGAAATCCCTCTGATTCATGTAGTATTTTTTTTATTTCTTTCCCTCCCAACTGTGTCTTGCACTTGGTGATTCTTACCATATTATATTGCATCAATGCTTTTGGTTTTATGTTTTGAGTGTGACTATAGTTGCAAGTACTACATTGCATCAGTGTTTGCGACACAGCATAAGAACAAAATCTGAGCCATCATCTTTGCCATAAGCTTGTCTTATTCTCAAACTTTTGATTGACTTTGGTTTATGGCATCCCCAGGTAGAGCATTAGTTTAGCATGATTTAACTTAATTGGGATCTACACGGTCATTGAATTTTGCTACTAAGGACTACCCTTCTAGTTTGGTAGTTACTCGAGCAGAGGAGGATGTATACCAAGTATGTATGGAAGGATCTTAGGATGAGAGAAGCAATAAAGGAGGATGAGGAGCTTTGATTTAGGATCCACATGGTACTTTGCTGGTGGCACAAGAAAAAACATGTACAGGTCTTTTAGCCTCTATTTTGGAGCTAAAGGCAATTCGAGATGGACTCTTGTTGGCACATTCAGCTCAGCTTTCTAGACTCTTGATTTCTTCTGGGGTCTTGTTTGGGTCCTGCGCATTTAATCGTAGGACCATCAAGCCATACATTTCAGATGGTCAGATCAAAATTTCGGTCGAGATTTCGATCTCGACTGTTGACGACCGAGATTTCAAATCTGACGGCTAAAATCTCGACTTGACGGTCATGGGCATTTAATGCGCATGACCCAAGTTTTTTCCTTTCTTTTGACTGCCAGTCTGTAGTTTGGGCCCTTAATGGCCGGTCACATTCCTTAAATTGGGCATGTTGCAACTTAGTTTGGGGATTCAATCTCTAACTTCTAGTTTTGACCTTGTTATGTTTTGTTATGTTGCTAAGACAGATAATGTTTTTGCTGACTATTTAGTTTGTGAAGCCAGAATTTTTTTTTTGCATAGGATTTGGTGGCATGTTTATCCCTTTTCGTTGTTGATAACTCTTACATTACTTCCAGAAATGTTAGTATGGAGGACTTAAAATAAGTATCCTTTGTAAGAGATTGTTCATCATTAAAGATCAATAACTCATAAAATAAATCAAGAGGTCGATGAGTAATCAAAACTCAATATGAGATTCAAAATGCAAAGCAATTATATTATATTTTATTATTTTATTATTATTATTATTTTTGGAATTGTTAACTGTATATTAGTGGGTGGAGACTATTACATATACCACAAAGAGCATCGAACCCATGACCTCTTCGACAATTGTATTTCATATTATGAAATCCCTCACTAACCCTAATCCGGAAATGTATGTTGTAGGTCCGAAGACCCGAAGTCAAGGTAGAAGACAGCTGTGAACCCTCTCTATTGAACCCAATGGCTCTAACCTAGAACCAATTGATATTGATAGCAAAGATCCCATTATGGAAACCTTGTTTGATTTTGAGAGGAGATGTAACTTGAATGATGATGGACTTGAGAAATGGACCTTGGGTATTGTGTTGATACCTTCAGAAGATCCTACACAATCAGGTAAGACCTTACCCAAGTGGTGGATTTGG
This sequence comes from Hakea prostrata, assembly GCF_041222555.1. Classification (NCBI taxonomy): domain Eukaryota; kingdom Viridiplantae; phylum Streptophyta; class Magnoliopsida; order Proteales; family Proteaceae; genus Hakea; species Hakea prostrata. The sequence goes on along the minus strand of NC_142607.1, from coordinate 42,988,742 downwards.
CTTTCAGGAACCAAAATTTAACAATTTGACCTAAGGCCTTGGTAGATTGCTTTGGTCGCCCCAAGCAACCAAGGCAAGTGACCAAAGCAAGTCCAGGGACAGAATTGTCTATTTTGGGGAAATTAGGTTTTTGGAGCGCTATATATTCAAACTTGGATCTAAACATCCAAGCGAAGTTCCTCCATTGAATCTTCTTCTACAAGGTTAGTATTCGATCCTATGGAGGACTTAAAATAAGTATCTTTTGTAAGAGATTCTTCATCATTAAATATCAATGACTCATAATATAAATCAAGAGGTCGATGATTAATCAAAACCCAATATGAGATTCAAAATGCAAAGTAATTATATTTTATTATTATTATTATTATTATTATTGGAATTGTTAACTGTATATTAGTGGGTGGACACTATTACATATACCACAAAGAGCATCGAACCTATGACCTCTTCGACAATTATATTTTATATACTTATTAAACATATCTTGAAGAACTTAACCTTATTGAGCAATCCAGCTACAACTTATTCATGACAACTGAAACTATTTTTTATTATTGATGATTGAATTTATAGGTAGTTGATAAGCACTTGAACATTCTCTACAAAGCATGCTATGTTTTGTGAAAATACATATTGAGGAAGTCCCTTTTTAGCATTGTGTGCTATCGGTTATCTACCTAGCACCTTTCAGTCTATTGGTAACCTATGCATCAATTAGTTTAATTAATAATAGAATAAGGTTAATTTAATAAGCATAAAACTTTGCATCATACTTAAACACATGAAATAAAACAAAAGTGTAATGGCACTACACAATTACCCTATTTATCAGTTGAAAGTGATGAAGAAGAGAAAAAAAAATGCGGAAAAACATCCTCGATTGTGCACAGTAGTTCACATTTATGCCAAATAACTGGCTAAGAAAGCAAAGAAATTACAAGGCTATTTTGGACTTTTTAAATTTGAAATCAATCTTTAAATCTCAGCAAGTTATTCAACATAAATGTGCACTATTGTGCACAATTGAGGATTTTTTTTTCTTTTCTTTTCTTTTCTTCTGAAAAATGCACCATGAGAAGTAAAGGAGGATTGGTTAAAGATGATTGATAACTGAACAAGAAAAAAGACAAGCACTCATGGTGACTATTTATATATAGATCACTGCACCTCTGGTGGTTCGCATCAAATTAATCAATTCTTACCATGGCTCTTCATCTTCCAAACATCTTTTCCACCTTTTCTTATTACTCCAAAGCTGTTGGCTTTATTTACCATAGAATTAATCTTTGTTGAGGAGAATTCAGGTGTTTCGCAATTTGAGGGCAAAACAAGAAGAAGAAGAAATAGTTAAGGGAAACATCATTCTAAGGTTGAAGTAGAAACTCTAGCAACTCCAAAATTTGTCCCAAAGGAGCTCCTCTTCTCCAAATTCGTCCTCTACTTTTCTTCAGAGCCAAAAATCATTTTTTATTGCTAGAGTATGCTCTCATTTTATAGAGTGATTTCCTAGATTACTTGGTGATATGGAGGAAATATGATCGAACCTGGTTCATACTCGGTTTGACCCTCGACCCCGGTCGAGATAGAGGGAATCGACTCGCTTCCGGGCGAGCCAGGTCCAGAAGATAGCTTGCTGAGGAAGAAAACTAAATCAGCTACAGGCACGCCCTAATCCAACTTATGGATTAGGTTAATTACCCTCATGGCGGTAGGCACAACTTGGCAGCTGTCACTTATCATTATTAAAGGGATAATCATCAGATAATCGTAAAGTTATCTCAGGAGTCCTCTACTAGTCCAAACTAGTAGAAGTCTATTGCTCAACAGATCTAACTGTTAGAATCCAACGACTACCCGAAGAAGGCTCAAGTGCATCCTACGAGGTAAGGGAGGACACTAGATCCATATACGGACTGGTAGACGTAAACTATTAGAGGCTTACGATCTAGATCACTTTCCCAGTTTTTCATTCCTTAGCTCTGTGCGTCTAACTGAGCTGTTTGTGATTAAGTTCATCAACTGACTTAGCCTTCGGAGGTGGACTCCCGACCTCAGCGGTCGGGCCACATCTGACGCTTTCGTTTTGCAGGTCATCACAAGGAGATCTAAGGGCTGAGCAGATTTTGGACGCATCATTTGGCGCCGTCTGTGGGAAGATTTAGAAAGCCATGGTGACTAGATTGGCAGCAGCCGCTGCCCAACGTGAGACTGGTGTTCAAATTCTTGGGGAGAATAATCCAGATATTCCCCAGGGAAGTCTACCTCCTCTTGAGGTAGATGGTGGTCAAGGAGGACATGATCCTCCGGGGACATTCCAAGATCAATTGAATCAGGTAAAGATTCAACTTTTGGAGGTGAGTCAAGCACTCCGCGTGCTAACCAGACGAGTGGTATTACCACAAGAACCTGATCATCACGATTCAGGGAGGCGTGTATTACCACGGGATCAAAGATTGACTGAAGATCGGAATATCGGTCAGAACTTTCGCGAAGGTGACCGAGGGCCTTGGAGAATCGACGATCAACCTAGGGCGGGATGATCGGTTTGACAGACCACAGGAAAGTACGACCAATTCAAACACAAGGTTGGATACAGGAGTGAGGACTCACTTACCGACTGTTAGACGAACCGTTCGTGATGATCGAGCAGTTCGTGATGAGCGGAATGTTCGTGACGGACGGGCCATTCGTGATGATCGTGTTGTTCGAGGTCGTGATCGTAATGCAGAAGATTACTCGACTCATATTGGTCAGGAATTGGCCAATATCAATCAAAAACTAGGACAATTGGCTAGAGGAAGAATAATTGAGGATATTTATTCAGTTATTCGGAAAACCCCCTTTGTCGACCCAATTGCGGGATATCAGTTTCCCCACAACTTCCATTTGCCTACCTTTTCTACATTCGATGGCTCCAGAGATCCTACGGCCCACATTGGCTATTATCAGTAGACCATGGCAGTTGCAGGTAATTCTGACGAAATTCTCTGCCGGGTTTTTGGTTCATCTTTAACCGGAACAGCACAAAAGTGGTTTTCGAACCTCCCATCTGGAAGGATCGTAAACTTTGATGAGTTGGCATGCAAATTCATAGGGCGATTCCAGAGTGGAATCCAAGTCAAGAAGACAGAAGAAACCTTGTTTACCATCAGACAAGGAAAGAACGAATCGATCAGAGAGTATCTGAAAAGATTCAATAGAGTAACAATGGAGATAGAGAATTTGGATGAGCAAGTAGCTAAAACTGCTCTATTCACTGGACTCACTAACCGAAGACTCCTGGAGCTATTACTGCAGGATATGCCTACAACTTATGCTGAGTTGGTACAGAGATGCCAAAAGCAGGCTGAAGTCATGGAGATCTTAGATTCGTGTCAAGGAGACAACAAAGCCTCCACTAAAGAACAGAAGGCTCCTGAGCAAAAGCAGAATGTTCGAGATCGAGTTGGAAAGCCACAGGCTTGGCGGCTGAGATTTCCCGGTAAAAGTGAGTATACTCCATTGAATGCTCCTCGAGCTGATATTCTTAATATCATTAAGAGGCGAAATATTTTGAAGTGGCCACCCAAAATTCCTTTGAAGCCTAGAGAGCAGCAAGATCGAGAAAAATATTGTCGTTTCCACAAGGATTACGGTCATTATACTAATGACTGTCGTCATTTAAAAGCAGATATTGGGAGATTAATATCTCAGGGAAATTTGTCCAATTTTGTTAGCAGAAGAAGGGAGGAGCCCGTGAGGCTGCCCCTAAAAGGGATCGTTCGGTTAGTTCAGAACGACCGAAGGAGGCTCCGAAGTCTAAAAAAGGTAAGGAGGTGATTGATGCTACTCGGTCACCGATCCTTACAATTTTCGGAGGCCCAGAACCCGAATCGCTCCGGAGGTTAAAGACAAAATTAAAATTTGTTGGAACCAGAGAGACGCAAAAGCGGAAGAGACCAAATGGTGAAGATGCTATCACCTTTGGCGAGGAGGATGAAAGAGGCATTTGTCTACCTCATGATGATTACATAGTCATCAAGGTAGAGATTGCGCGTCGAGAGGTACATAGAGTTTTAGTTGATACAGGGTCTGCAGCTGACCTAATTTCTTATGAAGTGTATCAAAAGTTGAAGGTGGATGAGGACTTGATGGAGCCATCATCCACGCATTTATATGGCTTTGCAGGATCATCTGCAGTAGCGGAAGGATTGGATTTATCTATTGGGAGTTTTCCCAAGGAGACTACCGTCCGAATCAATTTTTTGGTGGTTCGGGAACTTCCAGCCTATAATGTTATCCTCGGATGGCCATCTTTGTCCAAGATAGGTGCTATTGTTTTGACCAAACACCTGAAGATAAAATTCCTAACTGACATGGGAATTGGTCAAGTTTCCTCTGACCAGAGGATCTCTCGGCAATGTTATGTTGCCTATTTAAATGACAAGGAAGGCCCGAGGAAGGTGACTGCCCTACCAATAGAAGTTCGAGATGATCGGGAAGAAGCAAAAATGCAAAGGCCCGAGCTAGTAGAAAAGCTGGAGCAAATCCAGCTGTGTACCGAGGATGAGAAAAAGATTACTTATATTGGGTCTGAATAGCTGGAGGAGTTCAAGGAAGAGTTGAAGTCTTTTCTTCAACAGAATAGTGATGTATTCGCATGGTTTGCCGAAGACATGCCAGGAATTGATCGGGTTGTCGCAGAGCATAAACTCTGGATAGATCCAAAGGTGAAACCAGTTATCCAGAAAAGGAGAAATTTCTCCATTGAAAAATACGAGGCCGTTCGGGGAGAAGTCGAAAAACTAAAGAATTTTGGTTTCATAGAACCAATCGAATGCCCAATCTAGTTGGCCAACGTGGTAATGGTCAAGAAGGCGAATGGGAAATGGAGGATGTGTACAGACTACATAGACCTCAACAAGGCTTGCCCTAAGGATTGCTACCCGCTGCCACGGATTGATCTCTTGATAGATGCGACTGCAGGATATGAAACTTTGAGTTTCATGGATGCCTACTTAGGGTATAATCAGATCTTTATGAATAAGGATGATGAAAAGTTTACGGCTTTCATGACTGATCGTGAAAGCTTTTATTACAAAGTCATGCCATTTGGCTTGAAGAATGCAGGAGCTACATATCAGAGGATCGTCAACAAGATTTTCAAGGACTTAATCGGGAAGAATGTTGAAACCTATGTTGACGACATGCTAGTAAAGAGCTTTACGAGAGCAAGTCATATCGCAGATTTAACAGAAGTATTCTCAGTACTGCGAAAATATAAAATGAAGTTGAATCCAGAAAAGTGCGCCTTTGGAGTTTCTTCAGGCAAATTTTTGGGCTTCATGGTATCACGGAGGGGTATTGAGGCTAATCCAGCCAAGATACAAGCTCTAATTGACATGGAATCTCCCAAAACTGTTCGTGATGTGCAGTGCTTAACATGGAGAATTGTCGCTTTGAATCGTTTCATCTCCAAGTCTGGGGAGAAATGTTTACCATTCTTCAAAGCACTCAAAGATTTGAGGGGCAGCAAGGAAGCGAATTGGACTGAAGAGTGCCAGAAAGCTTTCGAGGAGTTAAATAAAGCACTGGGACAGCCACCACTTTTGTCCCAACCAGAGAAGGGGGAAATCTTACAGCTATATCTAGCAGCGTCCCTTTCAGCGGTCAGTGCAATACTTGTTCGTGAGAAAGATAAGAAACAGTGGCCAATTTACTATGTGAGTCACGTGTTACTTGATGCGGAGACACGATATTCACAAATCGAGAAGTAGGCTTTAGCTCTCATGACAGCAGCCAAGAAGCTACGGCCATACTTTCAAGCTCATCCAATAGAGGTATTTACGACTTTCCCTCTTAGTAAAGTTCTTAATAAATCTAATTTGTCTGGAAGGATGGTGGCCTTGTCGATCGAACTCAATGAGTTCCAAGTGAGCTTTAAGCCTAGAACGACAATCAAAGCTCAGGCGTTAGCTGATTTTGTAGTAGAAACTACTGCACCAATGGAGACCACTATTGAAGATCCCATTATACCAACCATTTGGGAAGTATATGTGGATGGCTCAAGTAATAAGGATGGAGCAGGAGCTGGAATTCTATTGAAAAGTCCAGCAGGATTTATCATTCGATATGCATTGAGATTTGCATTCGAAGCTAGTAATAACGAGGCAGAATATGAAGCCCTGATAGCTGGACTTAGGTTGTCAAAAGCATTGGCAATTGCAGATGTTACTATTTATAGTGACTCTCAACTTATAGTCAACCAAGTCTAGGGGGAGTATGGTATTAAAGAACCTCGCTTGCAGAAATATCGAGAGATTGTGCAGGCATTTCAAAAAGAATTCAGGAGTTTGAAAGTATCTTAGATTCCGAGGAGTGAGAACACAGTGGCAGATGAGCTATCCCAATTAGCCAATGCCAAAGAAAAAAATCTAGACCCTTCGGTCTACATTGAAGAGATAACATTTCCAAGTTATCATGAGAAAGAAATTTCTTATATTGAAGCAAAGCGTTGCTGGATGGATCCGATAGTTGAATATCTGAGAGATGACAAACTACCTGAGGATCCAAAAGAGGCAAGATTGATCAAGATACGATCAGCTAGATTTATCATGCAGAATGGAAGGTTATACAAAATATCTTATTCTGGACCCCTTATGAGATGTTTAGGTCCCGAAAGAGCGGACTCGGCTCTTGCCGAGGTCCATGAAGGAATTTGTGGAGCTCACATGGATGGACGAGCCCTGGCACACAAGATTCTAAGACTTGTGTTATATTGACCTAAAATCCAAGAAGCTGCTATGGAGTATGTTCGTCGATGTAGCAATTGTCAAATTCATGCTACAGTATCAAAGCACCCAGCGAAAACCATGACTTCAATTCTAGATCCCATCCCCTTTGCGATGTGGGGAATTGATATCATGGGAAAATTCACCAAGTGCCCTGGCAACAATCACTGAGAAAAAAGTGGAGAAATTTTTGCTTGAGTCAATCATATATCGCTTTGGAATTCCAAAGATTATCATCATTGACCATGGCACCCAGTTCGACTGTCCCCAATTCGAGCAATTTTGTGGAACATACATGATCGAGCATCGTATGTCCTCAGTGGCATACCCCCATAGCAATGGACAGGTAGAAGTTACTAACCGAAAGCTGCTTGAGGGGATAAAGAGAAGACTTGAGGCTGACAAGGCCTTATGGGTCAAAGAACTACATAATGTACTATGGGCTTATCGAACTACGGTCCGAACACCCACAGGAGAAACTCCATTCAAGTTAGCGTATGGGTCCAAAGGGTTGGCACCTGTGGAGATAATGACGGGAACATTACGGGACAGAGAGTTCGAAGAAAAAGCGAACGAGCAAGGACTGCTTGATAGTCTTGATTTGTTGGACGAAGTTCGGGCAAAGGCAATAGCACGAACACAACATTATCAAAGAAGGATAGCGTCACATTATAATACCCAAGTAAAGAATCGTCGGTACTTAGCAGGAGATTTGGTGTTGAGAAATACCTTAGCTTCAGATCCACGCCACCAAAGAAAACTGGACCCTTCCTGGGAAGGACCTTATATTGTTGTAAAACCAGTCGGTTTAGGAGCTTACAAGCTGAAGAACATCAACACCCAGAAAGAGTTGGATCGTTTGTGGAATGCCAGGCATCTCAAAAAATTTTATCCTTGATGATGATTTCAATTTTGTTCGTGATGTAACCAATTTCAACTCAATCAATGCAATTATCTTTTGATTGGGGGGCATCACACACCACATTCAAGAACAAGATCCGACTATAAGGCATCGGATGAAAATCCGTGTGGGTTCTTCAACACTTATTGAATTTTTTCGGAATTTCTTAAGTCAAGGCATCGGATGAAAATCCGAGTGAGTTCCTTCCACAAGGCATCGGTTTGAAACCCGAGTAAGTTCCTTCAAGACTTATTGAATTTTCGAAATATCCTTAAGTAAAGGCATCGGTTTAAAACCCGAAGGAGTTCCTTCTCAAACTTATTGTATTTCTCCGGAAATCCTTAAGTAAAGGCATCGGTTTAAAACCCGAGTGAGTTCCTTCTCAGACTTATTGTATTTCTCCGGAAATCCTTAAGCAAAGGCATCGGTTTAAAACCCGAGTGAGTTCCTTCTCAGACTTATTGTATTTCTCCTGAAATCCTTAAGTAAAGGCATCGGTTTAAAACCCGAGTGAGTTCCTTCTCAGACTTATTGTATTTCTCCGGCAATCCTTAAGTAAAGGCATTGGTTTAAAACCCAAGTGAGTTCCTTCTCAAACTTATTGTATTTCTCCGGAAATCTCTAAGTAAAGGCATTGTTCTAAACAACTAAGACCTAGTGCAACAGCGACTCAAGTGACTAGCAAAGTTCAAGATGAAGTTAATTTCTTATTTCTTCAAAAGACAGAAAGAGGCCAACCTTTACATCAACATGAGATTACAAGAGTTGGGATACAATCTTCGATCAAAAAAGAAAGTCAAAACCCGTGATCATTAAGAAATCATACAAGATCAGCACAGCTTTGCCAGAACAAACACAAGAGTCAAGCAGCAGAATGGATTCAAGAAATAGAAGAGGAGAAACGGGGATTACAAAAGCATTTCCGTATGTACAAAATCCTCTGCAATTTCATACTCTTTGTCCAGCTTGTCCAGAAGAAGTATGGTCCTCGACCAAACTCGCATTCAAGGCAAGCTCTTCATAATTGAATCCTTCCAAGGGAGAATAAACAGGAGAATCCTCAAGATGATGCATAATATCTGGATCAGTCTTATTTTTGGTCCAGTCAGGAGAAGGAAGACCCAGGTTGGTAAACACTTCAGGATGGCAAACAACGTTGTAGGGAGTCATATCAAAATGAGGATCTTTCCGTAGTATTGATTTCCCCATACTTCGTTCTCACCATCCCGGTACGCTTGCAAGTTATAAGCATTCAGCATGTCAACAAAGGGCTTACTGTGTAAATATTTGAAGATGCAAGCTCTGCGAACGTCAGTTGGAAGGGATTCGGGCAAAGGAATGATAGCTTGCCTTTGAGGTAATACTTCAAATCCTTTGGCTCCTGACTTTCCTACTTCTCGCTCCAGTCGCCGGATCTTCTCCCTGGCATCATCCAAATCTGAACGGAGACACTCGATCACCGAGTTCTTTTCTCCTGCAACCTCCTAAGCTAATTTCCTAAGGCGAGCAATCTCAGCGTCTTTTGCTTCAGAGATTTCCCGAAGCCTGGAAACTTCATTACTCAGCTTACTGAGTCTTGAGGCTACTTCCACTTGGTTGTGGAAGTTCCTAGTAAGACTCCTGCAAACAACTTCTGGAGTTAGACAGAGCATAAGAGTAACCTTCAGAATCAAAAGATAATGAAGAAATACTTACATCACCATTGACTTCATAAAGTCCTCGTCTAGAAGTTTGGAAAGAGATGTGCTCTCAAAAGTCATTCGAGCAGCAGTACATCATTTCAATGCTTTATCAAACTCGTTTGACACTAATTTAGGCAAAGGATGAGAAGGATGAGCTACATCAAGAGAAGGATGAGCTGCATCACTTGCCAACCGACGATGCTTCCTAGTGGCAAAATCCTCCAACTCCAAAGGAGAGGAAGAGGATGCCAAACAAGCTCTAGAGTTGGAAATAGAAGCAGCACCTATTGGGACCGCACCTTCATCAGATGCCAACATAGTTGCCTTAGATGTCCAAGGGGTCTCCTCCGGGGATGCACAAACGGTCTCTACAGCAGGGGCATCAGCAGTGCCATCAGCAGCGCCATCAGCAACGGAGTGATCAAGATCTTCCTGGGAAGAACGAGCGATCTCTTCAGGCAGAGGAAGTGTAGGAGTGGCATCAGCAAAAACTGTGGGAATCTGATTTGAAGATTCACCAATAGCAGTTGCCTTACGCTTAGAGGATTCACTAGATGAACCCACCTCGCTGCCCCCAACCGCCGCCGATAATGGAACGATTTTCTTACAGGATTTGCCTAATAAAGTTTGGATCGATTCTGGGAGCCATTGTGTACACAGAAAAAGCGGATCAGTACAAAAAAACCAACAACACAAGAAACGAAGGAAAACCCTAGTTCTCTGTCAGTTATGAACTACTCAAAATACCCAGTAAGTAAACCCCAAGTACTACTACTGTGGAGTTTACTCAGGGAGAAGGAGAAAAGATTGGTGATAGCAAAAAGCTCACTTGTTCAAAGGCTGATAGGAACTATTGTTGGAGTGTTGGAGTACGAGGAATACGGATGCAGAAGACGGAATGTCGTTTTTGCATATCTAACTTGCCGATAGCAGAATAGATGGAGAGTACCCTCAAAGGATTTAAATAGCCTCGGGTATTAAGACGACGGTTGAGAGCCAAAGGCAACCAATGGCCCAGATCGAAAAAACGCTTCGAAATCCCAAGCAAGCAAGATCAACGGTCAAAAGGAGGCCACGTGAAAATAGGCACCTGGTACGAGAATACCTTCAACCGTCGCACCACCATTTAAATAATGGTTGTATTACCAATTCATTGAAAACAGTGAATGGTGTACAAAGGCAAGAAAACGTTTGGACTTCGAAGAAAATGAAGGGAAGCTTGTGGACTTTGCAATAAATGAAGGAGTAAGGGAGAATAAAGGCTAAGGCATCTTTCCCGAACATCTCTTCATGATATCTTTACAAGATTATTATTCGTCGAGGTATACGAAGTTAAGTGATAAGTTTTATCATTTATATTTTATTTCAAGACAAGCTTTCGATAGGAGACAAGGAAATATTAAGCCAAACACGGAAGAAGTATCTATTCATTAATGAGGATCAATCTTTACAAAAAAAAAAAAGTAACTCCCTAAGCTTCTTCCTCATTGTTGCCCGAAGAGTCCTGCATAGGAGAGCCTTTCTCAGGGTCATCATTCTCAGGGTCCTGTGAAGAGCCTTCCTCAGGATTGTCATTATCAACGGCAGCCTGAGACTTTTCCTCTTGGAGGGGCGGTTCGTCAGCAAGATATTCCTCATATTTTTGGTCAGCTGGAAAAGGATCATCCTCTTCTCGAGCCCAGTCAGGGAGATCCATTTTTAACTTCCCGAAGACCTCTCTGTGACACACCTCACGAAAGGGAGTTGTATCAAAGGAAGGGATAGATTCAAGAATCTTTTCCCAAACATCATTCTGCCCCAAGTGGTAAGCTTGGATGTTGAAGGCACCCAGAGGGTTACAGAAAGGCATATTGTTTAGGTACTTCCGAACACAATCCTTTCGAAGCTCCGGCTTGATATGCTCGGGTTTGCTGAGGACTGCCATCTTCATAATATTTTCGTTCTCCGCGCACTTAAGCTCAAGTCTATCACCGAACAACGTGGCAGTCGCTTCTTAGCCTCGCACTCGGCAAGCAGCAACAGCGCGAGCCTTTGAAGAGTCGAGGGCCTTTTTTAAGGCGTTCATCTCCCCTTCATGCTTCATCTGCAGCTCCTTGGCAGCTGCCATCAGCCGGTCTATCTCAGAATTGGCCTTGGCCAAATTCTCTTCACAGGTCTGTAGCAAGGAGCCATTACAACCAACTCGGCTCAAAGCTTCCATGTGCTGATAAAAGCTCAACACAGCATTCCTGGGGACGAGGAAATTATCAAAAGAAGTCATAAGAGAGTATGAAAAACAATCAATGAAAAATCAGGAAGGCCGGTACCTTGTGGATTGACTAACAAGGGCATCGTCATCGGTCAGGGCTTCAAAATCTTGATGATCGGAAGGTAGAAGATTGAGGGAGCTCCATTCTGCAGCTTTCTAAGGGTCTTGTGTCACCCTATCAATCTGCTTTAATGTCCAAAGAGGTATGAAGACCTCCTCACAATCTTCAATATTTTTGGATTTTTTGTGGGAGGAAGCATCAATTGTATCGTGCTTCCTTTTGGTTCAAACGGAGGAGGAGATATTTGAGCTCTCCACCATTGGCTTCTTCCCTTTACCCGAAGTGTCAACCACGGGCTTGATGTTCCTGATGCCCTTGTAAGAATGGTTGGGAGAGGGAACAAAAGCCTCTTGATCTGCAGTTAGGGCTCGGGACGATCGTTGCTCAGCTGTCACAACGACCCTAGCAGCCTTCGCCCGAAGATTCTCAGGGTTCATTCTTGGAGGCACTACAAAGAAGAACAAGAATCAGAATTACGAAAAGACATATCACTTTTGTAAATTTGAAGGATGATGGTTAAGAAGCTCACAATGAGCCAAGCCCCAATACTGAAGGATGGAGTTGTACTCCACCTCAAGACCATGTATCTCCTGATACCATGGAATGGATTTGATCGTCTTGACAGCCGTCTCATCTTCTTTGGATAAAGAAAGGACCCGGTTACTTTCAGAGTATGAAATACTATTTCCAGACGATCAGGAAGTTGAGATCTGACTGAGGCGCACGACAGAAAAAATATCGTTCGCGCCATCCTTTGTGATTGGAAGGGCAAGTTCCTTTGGCAAGAATGCTGCCCCTCCAGTCAAGCTCAGTCTTATTACGCTTGGAGAGTACAACCCAGCCGGGAGGATGGGAGATAGAAAGAAGATGAAAGTGCACAAAAAGAGTGAGAGATGGCGTAATGCCAAGCTCAAGACACAAACCCAAGAAGCCGACGATGAGACACCAGCTATTGGGAAGGAGCATTCCAGGGCAAATGTCCCAATGATTCAGAATGTATGAGAACAAAGGATTAAAAAAAGGAAAGTGAACCTCGCTTTCCAATGCATCTATGTATAGGAATAATCCACTCGGAAGGGTCGAATCAACCCTCTCATCAGGATGGGCAGCCCTAATATGATAAGAAGAAGGAAAATCAAAACCCTGGATTGCCGAAAGAAGGGTTTCCTCCTTGTAAGAGGAGGGAACAGAACCAGGTCCGCCATTAGACCTGGGAGTTTGTTTTGACTGCCTAGAAGACTCGGTAGTCATCCTAGGAGTCTTGGAAGATCCAGACTCAGGAAGGGCGGAAGGAGTTTCGGCCTTTCTTTCTAAACTTTTATGGGAAACTTTTGCAAATTCACACCAGAGGACAATTAGGGTTTTATTATCACTATCTGACTGTTCGGAAGGAAGGGAAGCAAAAGCTTCGTTACCACTATTACTGACACTGGGTAGCGGAGAAGAATGAAACCTACGAAGACAACGAACCGCTTTTAAGCACCCGCACGAGTATTCGAGGACCTAAACGATCAAGATTGATTCAGCATCAACGGTCGAGATTTGAAGACGTTTTGAAAGTTTGAACTCACGAATCCAAAACAGACGTTCGGAAACCGTCGCTTGGGTTACGTCAGTCACGACAGATCGCCTGCAAAGAGACGCGTGGCATTGCCCTCACAACGCTCGAGGAAAAGTGACCACCGCATTAAATGTGATATGACATTTAGTGGGATACGCAAAGACTATTTCCTGACGAAGAACCCAGTTAAAAACCAAGCCCTCGGGATCAACCGAACGCTTGGTCTGGGGGCTCGTGATATGGAGGAAATATGATCGAACCTGGTTCATACTCGGTTTGACCCTCGACCCCGGTCGAGACAGAGGGAATCGACTCGCTTTCGGCCGAGCCGGGTCCAGAAAATAGCTTGCTGAGGAAGAAAACTAAATCAGCTACAGGCACGCCCTAATCCAACTTATGGATTAGGTTAATTACCCTCATGGTGGCAAGCACAACTTGGCGGCTGTCACTTATCATTATTAAAGGGATAATCATCAGATAACCGTAAAGTTATCTCAAGAGTCCTCTACTAGTCCAAACTAATAGAAGTCTATCGCTCAATGGATCTAACTGTTAGAATCCAACGACTACCCGAAGAAGGCTCAAGTGCATCCAACGAAGAAGATTCGAAGGTACACTCTATATAAACCTTACTTACCTACGAGGTAAGGGAGGACACCAGATCCATATACAAACTGGTAGACGTAAACTATCAGAGGCTTACGATCTAGATCACTTTCCCAGTTTTTCATTCCTTAGCTCTGTGCATCTAACAGAGCCATTTGTGATTAAATTCATCAACTAACTTAGCCTTCGGAGGTGAACTCCCGACCCCAGCGGTCGGTGATGAGCACATTTGTGTGAAATCTTAGGGCATAAAGCATGCATTTTATACACTTAGAGTGGAGTTACCTTGGGTTTTACGTTATTTTTGCAGATTTTAGGACTTTTCAAGATTTAAGCAAATATTTGGAGTTTTGGGCTTGAATCATGCTATTTTACACGTCAAGAAGTCCATTCAAATTCTCAAATGCGAAAATGGGCCTGATCTGGAGCATGATGGGCTAGAGATGTGTGATTATGGGCCAACTTCGAAATATTGAAGAGATAATGAAGGCAAATTTGATCTATGGCTGCGATTTTAAATCAAATCTACAAAGATATTATTGAGAGAGTCCAAATGGAAAAGAGTCCTTGCATACCTCAATATCTTATCTCCTATCTTGGATTTAACTAAAGAAAGAAAATGAGGAAAAAGAATTATATTCAGAAAAAAAAAGAGGAAAAATCCCGTTTTTGAATGCCTCTATCCAGTTTCGATCAAACCCTTCATCGAACGGTCATCCGATGTCCGATCGTGCTGATTTTTGGAGGAGAGCTTCACGACTACGTAAACCTCAAATCCAACTGTGGAATTATGCATCTGATCTCTCTAAGTCAGCGCGATTAGTACATCAAAACCCTAATTGGCTGAGTCAGATAGAAACCCTGAGTTTTATTCAAATTCAGCCGTGCTTCATATCTCATGTAAACTCTATAAAAGGAGAGCATACTCCATCAAAGGGGAAGATGTTCTAGAGCTTAGTAGAAGCATTCTTTCTTCTCTCTTTAGTTTATTTAGGTTTTCTCTAGTTTTCTTTGCTTGCATTAGTGAGATTTAAATTTCTAGATTCAATGTTTAGGTTTAATTTTTTTATGTAATGCAATTCAAATTCAAGTTTCAATTTTTTTAGATTCATGTTTCTCTAGGTCTAGCAATTGTAGATTTAGATCATTCTAGATCTAGATCTGATTGTTAGGGTTGGTTGAGATTCGAATCGTTTGTTCAATTCGCAAGTAAGTAACCTTCTTTATTAATCTTCTCTCATCCCTCCATTCCCGCTTCTATCTACCCCTCCATATTCTTAATTTAGGATTTACTTTCAGCATTATTTATTGTTCTCCCTTCCTCTGGATCCTTGATCAAAGATGCCTACAGTCGTGCCTCTCTTTGGTTAAGGCTTCATTTTCCTTTTATTGCTTTGTTTATTGCTTTGTTATTTACTTTCTGTTATTTACTTTCTGCCTATTCATTCATCATCTTGGACCATAACCGGAGCAAGCCTACAGTCGTGCCTCTGCTTCTAGTGATGGGTGGTGTTGCATCTGCATTTTAGCTATGAACTAAATTTTACTGATTGCTTTAACATACTAACTGGTTTTACTTTTTTTTTTTTCCTTTTTTTTTTCATTGTTCGCATTTTTTTTCCTATCTTTTATTTATGCATTGATTGTGTTTAATTTATTTTTCGTTTCAATTCGATTGCATTAGACGTATAGATTAGGATCGTTTAGTTTAGTTAATTAGTTAACAAAAATTGAATCATTCCACTCTCGCATTACTATTAAGAAGTTGAATTATAAGTGTCTCCTTGAGATCGACC